>NW_027176439.1:6221385-6276385 GCF_023349555.1 Cebidichthys violaceus
AATGTTCCCTGATCCCTGACTCGCGTGTTGCGTAATGATTTCCCTCCCAAGTGGATGGGTCTGTGAGCGCTGTGAATCAGCAGCCTGGGCTTTGTCACGGTGGCTGTGATAAGGAGAGGAGGTCGAGGATTTGCAGTAAGCTGTAGTACGGTTCATGTAAGCACTGCGAGGAATCTGTCTTCAACTCGCATGCATGCACTGACAGAAACAGGACAGCGCTTTGATAGTCAATGTAAAGTCAGGCACCGTGTCTGACTTCTGGTCCAGAACCACACGAAGCCTGATTAGTGCAACACTTACTGTATGTGTCAACTGGTCCAGTGGTTCTCAAAGTGAGCTCAGTGACACTCTGTAGTCTGCTATGAATCATAGAACGGTGCTGTGTCGATTATTACTTTTATTTATTGCTTTATTTGATGAGGGACGGAGCACATTAATAAAAACATTTGTGTTAATGCGACAGTTAGCCAGGAGGCTGTTTTTCATCTGTAGTCCCAAAAATAATAATTAAAAAAGTTTATATGTACAGCTGGGGAGTGTTGTGTGTCCATTACGCCCACGTGAGCTCTGGGCCAATAGAAACACAGCAGTGAGTTCATTCTGTTGACTGGTGACTTCACCTGTCTGGCTGATTATGCTGGTCTGACTACTGTTGATTTTGTGAAAGCCTTTAAGATTAATTACCTGTTTAAAAAAAGAATATATGAATGCTGTCGAGTTACGATGTGTTTGTTTAGTGGTATGAAACGGGGCTGAAGTAGTTATAGGATACAAGTGGTCCAATGATGTGGGAGTACCAGTAGTAGATGAATCGGTGTTACGGTGAAGAGGGGGTCCCTGATACCTCCCCTCTAACCACAGCGGAGCGTTCACAGCTTCCTCACTGAGCCCCGTCGCTCACGGGTCGCTGTTACGACTCGCATGGCACTCGGTTACCAAATGATAGCGATGACAGATTTATCGTCACGGTTCTGAGTCATTGTCTTAATCGCAGCTCCAGGACACGGTCGTTAACGGGAGCTGAAACTCTGACAGCATCCGCACAACACGCGCACACACAATCGCACACTGTTACACAAGCACCTTTCTGCACACTTTAAGTCGTTTCTTTCTCTTTTCGTTGCTCTGGTGGCAGAGACTGATCGCTGTTAAACAGTGAGCATGCTCTTATTCCTCGTAGGTTTTGCCATCACTTCTGGGGCTCATGGTGCCAATTATTCACCAGCCGAGCTGCTGAGATGTGGAGAGGCAACACGAGCAGTCAGACGACCACAGCACTGATCACTTCTCCATGTTGAAGTCCCTCTTTTCACCCTGCAGAGCATTAGACCCTGCACAGCTACATCTTGACATGCACTGCAATTACTGTAGTCGTTGCCAAATGTAATGTCAGGCGGTGGCCTGGGCCTACTTTTGGTTTCGCCTTCTAATAAGTCGTTTAAACTCTGTTTGCAGCCTGTGAGACAGTCGACTGGAGGCCAGTAATGTAAACAAGTCTCAACAGTTCTGATGTGATTATAGAAAAGATGGTCCACACCATTGAAATGGAAACTTCTAGAAGAAACTCAATTTCCCTTTAAACCAGCTCTCATGTTGTTTTCATTTCAAAGGATCCCCGAGAGAGAAAGAGCCTTCAGACCCTCACTGATGTGGTTCATCTAGTAATAGGATTCCTTCCAACGAGGCAGAGGCATGAAGACACAGCTTGTTGTTCCGTGTGATGGCACAGGGTTGAGATGCTGGATTAGGACTTCTTACAGAATCAGACTTTCCCAAAAGAGCTCCAGGGCTCAGAGCTGTGACCCGGCGAGTTGAGCCCCTTTCTGCACACTTGTTTTAGTTTGGATGAAGTGTGCTCTACAGCTCATCAGTGGTTAGATGGGGGTCAGTTTAGTGTTTTCACTCGGTCGCACAAAGCAGCACCGCTCCTGTCTGTACGGTGGACTCGCACGCTCACCTCCGTTTGTCTTCTACTGGTTCTGTTCTTCAGGGAGAGTGAGAAAACGAAGCTGCTGATCTCTCAACAGACACAGAAGGTTGTGGAGAAGGAGGCAGAAACGGAGCGGATCAAAGCTATCATCGGTAAAGAAGTGCATTTAAAACACTCTGAGGGGTGAACATTGAAATATACAAACATATTTCTTTCTTTCTTTTTAATAGAGGCTGAGAAAGTGGCACAAGTGTCAGAGATCAAGTTTGGACAGAAAGTCATGGAGAAGGAAACCGAAAGAAAGATCTCTGAAATCGAAGGTTTGTATCCAGCGCTGGAAGAAGTACTCCGGTCCTGTAGAAGTACCAGTACAGCAATGTCAGAATACTGCTATTATCAGGGAGCGTGCTGGATTGCTGGTCCCGGCAGCTGTTTGTTTTTAGTGCTGGTCTGCTTGGTTTTGGGTCGGGGGACGCGGTTGTTTATGCGTTCCTCATGCTAGTAGTCCACTATTTACTCTGAACAGTGAAGCAGCTTTGTGTGGTCATGAAGCCGAGCCGCCGCTGTTGACTGTGGCCGTTTGTGATTCACAGACAGCGGTTTCCTGGCCCGGCAGAAAGCCAAGGCAGATGCAGAGTTTTATACGTCACAGAGAGCTGCCGAGGCCAACAAGGTAAGAAGACGACGCTTAAACCGTCACTAAGGGGGGCGGGTAAGTCCGGACTGCTTGTTTGTGGGTTTAATGCCGTGTCCCCTCTTGCAGCTGAAGTTAACACCAGAATACCTGCAGCTAATGAAGTACAAGGCCATCGCTGCCAACAGCAAAATCTACTTTGGGAATGAAATTCCCCAGATGTTCGTGGACTCTGGCTCTGCGGGGAGCTCCAGCAAGGCCTCTGCAGCCATGGACATCGTCGCTGAGCAGATCCTGGACCTGGACTAGTGAGGGACCGCCCAGACCGGGTGGAAGGACTGTCTGCTGGAGGGCAGGCGCCCGGCCCACAGGCTGGCTGGCAACTTATCCCTCCGACTCGAAGAAGCTCTGCTTACCAGGGTCTGTATTTCTCAAGCACTTCAGAATAACTGCTATAAATCACACCGAGCATGACCAGGATGTCATGGTCTCCAGCCCCAGAGCAGAGGCCTCCTGTGCTGCTCCTCTGCTCTGACAGAGAATGAGACGGACGAGTAACTTATGTGGAAGAAAAACTAGATCAATTAGCATCACGCGTGGGCATATAATTAGCTACATTTAACCGAAACCACCATTTTAAGCAACTCGCCCTGCTGCTGCTGCTCAGCCCAGTTCATTTAGCCTCAACATCCAGGATCACACACAACACAACGGTCTGAGGCTACCGCTGCATGTTTCAGGCTACAAGTCATCCCTCATCGGTGTATGACTCGTGTAGAAGACGTGACGCTTGTCGGCCTTCTTTTTCCTCTGGTCAGTGCTATGCTAGTTATTTGCCTTGGCCGTAATGCTACTGTAGGTGGTGAACTAGTTAGCTGGACATGCTAACAGTTGCTGCTTAAATTGGTGCAGAAGAACACAAAGATGAATCCGTTTCTTGAGGTTTTTTGGGGGTTTTTTAAAAGCAGCACGTCACTCTTTCTGCAACCCAAAGCACGCTACTGAAGGACAACCGCTGGTTAATGGCGGGATTTCGCTAACGAAGTCGTTGCGTCCCAAGAAAATTATAAAAATAGATAAATAAAACCTGTCAAACCTTTTTAACCCGGTACTTGACTCCACTCCGCTCTCACCTGTCTGGGCGGTAAAGCTCTGCAGCGCCGCTGAGTCCAACAGAACGACGAGAAGAGATCCATGAAGTTATTTAAATGCTGATTCTGCTGAATATTAGGACCAAACGTGTGATTTGTTGTTCTGAGTGCTTGAAGAATACGGACCCCGACTGTTGACCAAACACAGGGAGGATGAATGTCGTAGCTGCTGCTTGTCACATTTTAATAGTATCTCTACTTGTTTTATGTTTCTGTAAAAAAAACAAAAAAAAAAAACACTTGAGCACAGGGTTGTTGAATATGAATTGAATTTGTGCGACTGTCTGAAGTTGTACCTCATGTGCAGTACATGTACTGTGTGTCTCTCACTGTGTGTCTCACTGTGCATCCAGTGGAGACACTCTTTGTGCGTCTGTTTGTCTCTTATTGTGCAGTTTTATTCTGGCTACTCTGAGAAGTGTGTGTTGGGTTATGACACCAACAGCTGTTGTATGAAGTCTATGATGCACACACGGGGCAACATCTTTTCTCAATGGGCCGTTTTCAGCTCTTTTGATTGAGTTAATATTCCCGCTTGATGAACATGTACAGCAGTGAACCGGTTCTGATCCGTAGAACAACACGACCCACTGAAGCACTCCAGGAGCTGAACTGTTCAGATTAACGAGGGACTCGCTGTACAGACACCACGACCGTGTGTGTGTGTGTGTGTGTGTGTGTGTGTGTGTGTGTGTGTGTGTGTGTGTGTGTGTGTGTGTGTGTGTGTGTGTGTGTGTGTGTGTGTGTGTGTGTGTGTGTGTGTGTGTGACCCCCTGTGTTCTCTGTCTTAGATTACTAGAGACGTTTGTCGTCTGTGTGATTCTTTCACATGAGTGATGTTTTGTTGCACAGAATATCTGAGTACGACTTAGCGACCAAAGGATGTGGTCTTCATCCAAAATGGACTCATTGCATAATGTAGCTCATGTGGGGGGGGGGGGGGGGGGGGGGGGACTTTCTATGTTGATTCTTGGCTTGTTTTTATTTGACTTTTTGGAGCAGATGCTTTCATGGTGATATTTCTGAAGCTGAATTGCTTCCGGTGATCTTTTGCAAACGTCCTCAAATTGATTTCCACTCGTCATTTTATTACAGTTCTCTTATTGATTGAGACTTACTCTGACTTGAAAGGCAAATGTTTTTGCACTGACTTCAATTGTGATTATGCAATCAAGATATTGTCATTTGACAATAAAGTTCTGTGGGTTGTTCTTTGAGTAATCGATGAGTTTTTATTTACATCACATTGTCCGATGTGATGAATGTCTGTCGTTAATAAAAGAGTTTCAAACACAAACCTTTATCTAAACAAGTGTTGCAAATCTGATTATTTAAGTTTAGAGAAGTACTTTAGAGTGACGCTCATTCCAGAATGAAGGCGTCTTCACTGTGAGACTGAGGGTCGGACTGTTAGAACTCCTCTCACTCACCTTCATACCTGCTGTGTTCTGGTGACGCAGACGACACACATGGTGCCGCTTCACTAACCGCTTCCTTGGAATCCGTTTGCATCGCACATGTAACTCAGAGAAATGTGGAAGAGAGTGAAATACTTGATGGATGGATGAATCACTGTAGTGATGAAGAGTTCACAGCGTCTGACGAACTCCAGACCGGCTGCCGACAAACAGATAACTGGTCGTTACTCATGAATATTCTTCATCCTTTTCTGGAGAAAAAGGGGTTTTGTGTGCGGACGCTTTTGTTTTTTTAAAATTAAGCTTGAGCTTAAAGAGATTCATCATACTGAGAAGTTCCTATTAAACCCCCATTACTTCATCATCTCACTATTACATTACAGTCATTTAGCAGAAGCTTTTATCCAAAGCGACTAAGTGTATTCAAGAGAACTACTAGTCACCAGAAGTCATAGGTTCATCTCCTTGTTTACACAAGCATCTAAGAGCATGAAGCAGAGAGAAGTACAGAAAGAAAGGAATGCAATAAGTGCAACAAACTCGTATGAATACAATCAGTGCTGAGAGGAAGTACTCAGAGTAGTACTCAGGGTAGTACTTCTTGAAGAGAAGTAGTGGGAGCAGCTTTTGTTGCTTCCACCTTATTGTAAAGTTTTACCCTGAACTATATTCTACAGGCAGAATGTTGACCCATGTGCTTTGTAGACTTTTGTCCATGTGTGTTGTTCACCTGTAATTCTAGTCCGATGGTTTGTTTTTCAGGGAATCATGGAGAACCGGTACGTTACGGCCGCTATGAGAGTGAACCACTACTTAAACGAGCTCACTTTAAAGCTCCATGAAGCCGAGAGGAGCTGCAGATTCAAAGATGATGATCTGTAGGCTCATCACTACAACCAACCCTTTATATAATCAGGGTTCCTTCATTGACGGTTGAAATATTATTGATTGTTGAAGCTTAAAGTCTTAACCGACATGTTGACACATGACCCTCTACGGGACGGAACCTCTGGTTGACGTGGTACTGTGTGGCACAGATTGAATCTCACACAAATGCACATTTAACTAGGGAGCTGTTTGGCACAGACACCTGGATGTGTGGCTGTGTGGCTCTGGGGCATTTGCCTGCTGTGACAGGCTGTTAACTGACTGATGTGACTGGAGATGACATCCTGCGTAATGTGAATAGTTTACCTATATTTCACAGCTGCACAGTCGGTCTCCTTAAACACAAAAAGAAGAGAAAGAAATTAAAAATGAGAAGACAATGACATGTTGGAATGTTCTTTTTTTTATCCTCTTATCTTTTACCGGAAAATATCCAATTGAGCAGAAGATTCTTTGAATCCACGTTTGCGTCAGTCAGTATGATTCAGGTGTGGGATCATCTTCCCTCAATGTGACGGTCATCTCCCAGAAAGCCCCTGCCTTTCCACAGTCAACTGCGTGGAGGTGGTTCTTGTGTGTAAAACTGAAAGCGGTTTGGGATCAGCCTCCTCCATTAACCGCATGCTTAACAACAGAAGTTACAGTGGATGTGGAGCTCCTCCTCTACCATGTGGAGAGAAAACCTCAGCAGCATAAAGCGATGACTCCAGGAAGCCGAGGACAAATACAGTATGAAGAGAGTCTATCCAGGACAGTTCCATCTGGACTATTTCAAAGTGGAGACATAAAGTGCATGACCATATCAGCTTTAATATTTGATATTTTAAAGAAAGAAAGAAAAACTGCCGCAGATATTGTTTTCGTAAGAATCTGTGATAACAGTCAGGAGGACTCTACCTGAAGTAAGGTGCAGATGATCGTGATTTGCGACCCGTGATGAACGTGTCCTCCACAGAGCTTGGAGAGGCGCATGCGCCTATCCTCACGGGACTATGGGAGTCAGTGAGGTCAGGGCAGGAGGACATCCTGCTGTCCCCTTACCTGCCTGCGTCCTACGCCTTCTTGACCCACGTCCTGCTCTGCGCACCTTTCCTCGCGCTGGACTCGCTGGGGAGCGTCAGTCGGCGGATCCGCTCGTGGAGGATCGCTGCAGGATCGGGTCCGCCGCCGTCTCTCCGCCGCTGGTTTGACTGTTTTTGGAGGGTGCTGTACAGGTACCTGACTGTCGTCCTCCCGGCCACCGCGCTGTTCCACACGCTGAGGAGCCCCGTGTTGCCGCAGCTGGCTCCATCCTGCTGGCAGCTCTTTGTGGAGGTCTTCTCGTGTTTGCTGCTTTTTGACACGCTCTTCTTCATATGGCACGTGTCCATGCACAGGTGAGCAGTCTGCACCCACGTCATGTTAGTTGTGTGCTATAGGGTGAAATCAGATATTCAATAACTATTGTAAAACAAACATGAAATGTAAAAAGATAGCAGACACCGCCCCCTACAGGAGTCCGTGACTCATGTTTTTTTTAAATCGGGGCAACAGCTGCATTGGACAGAACACCAAACCCAGTGAATAATGTAAGCAGGTATCTATACTCTAATACCATACACCACAAATCAAGGTTCAGCCACTATTCTCAATAAATATGTGTCTGTAGGCCAACACACAGTTAAAACAGGAAGCCTAAATGAATCAGAAGCACTGTAAGCAGCAAATATACAAGTTTAAAAGAGGGGGAGTTAGTTGTTGCTGCCCTCGTTGGTCACTGCACGCCAACTCCCCACCAGCACACTCCGAAACACGGGGATACCTGCAGGGACAGAGCAAAGTGACTCCTCACTCTGCGGTGTAACACTGGATTCACTGTTCACACCAACACTAAAGCGCCTGCATACCTGAGCACAAATTAGCTGTTTGCATCTTCAGTCCAAAAGCTTTAATATTCCCTTTGTCCTTAAACGTCTAGGTGACCATAGGTGCCCTGACATACTAGTATTGTATAGTGTAGTTGTATCAGTGCCAGTAGAAGTAGACTTCCACAGACACACTGACATGCCATTCTGGGAGTATAGTGATTATCCGTAACAGTGAGAGTATAAGCTGAGTCAGCTGTTTGTGTGCTTCTCCTCAGGGTTACCTGGCTCTACCGTAACGCCCACCAGCTGCACCACCAGCACCACACACCCTTCGCTCTGGCCGCTCAGGACAGCGGCTCTGTGGAGCTGCTGTCTCTGCTGCTGCTGGCTCTGAGCAGCTCCTGGGCGGTGGGCTGCCACCCACTGAGTGAAGCCGTCTTCCACCTCGTCAACAGCTGGCTGGCGGTGGAGGACCACTGTGGCTACGATCTGCCCTGGGCTCTGCACAGACTGCTGCCCTGTCTGGGAGGAGCCCCCTACCACCAGGCCCACCATACCCTCCACAGTGTCAACTACGCCCCCTACTTCATCCACTGGGACGTCCTCTTCGGCACATACCGTGCACCAGTGAAGTATTCTCATCCAAAGTGACAAAACTGTTGCTTGTATAAAAACTGAGGATTGCTCAAGTCTCAGCAAAGCTGCCGAGATGCATTGAAGGATGTTTTCTGCAGATTCTGGTCGTTCCTGATCATCAGGGATGAGTCACGGTTTACAGCGAACCCACCATGGCCATTTCAGTCACACATCCTACAATGTGAAGACATTTTCAGTAAAAAATGATTGAAATCTGTATACTTTGCTAAACAAGACTACATTATCAATGTTGTTTTTTTCTCAGAATCCACCACGCTCATGGACAAACATCATGTTCAGGTGCAGCGTCTGCAATGTGAAGCGCTCACACAGCTGTTCTGTATCAAGTGACTGCAGCACGAGATGATGAGATAATAAATCAATACAATGGAACAATGAACAACTGTGTAACTGACGTGCCCTGGTGACATGGGAGTGTCTTAGGATGGATTCATGCTTTCATGTTGTACAGTCGACGTAGGGCAGATAACACGTGACGGTTTGATGTCGCTCAGTGCAGACAATAGTATGTGAAGTTAAAGAGAAAATCACAAATCTGAGTAAATGTTTGCTGATATTCACTCATGCCAGGTCACTTTACAAACTGCTGAAAGGAAGGAGAAGTTTGATGCCACTCTGACGTTAGTGCAGTACAATTGGAAGCTACAACCAGCAGCTAGTCAGCTTAGCTTAGCACAAAGACGGTAAACGATGAAACTGCTCGCCTGCCTCAGCGGAGGCGACTGACTGTGCCTGGCCAAGAAATTGTCCAGCACACAACAAACCGTAAAGCCAGACAGATTAAACAACCGAGGTGAGCTTAAGGTCCGTAGGTAGGTTGATCTTGTTACCCTAGTTTCCTGTCTTTATGCTAAGCTATAAGCAAAACTGCCCGCTGGCCGTACATTCATATTTACCGCTCATCGATTTTCTATTCTGGCAGGAAAGCAAATGTCAAACTGTTTCCATAATATAACTAGATCATTTTATATTTGAGCCAAAAGCTGTTTTAGAATTGTTTCCTTATTTCTTGATGAGTGTTGTACAGATTCTGTTTATCCACGCAGGAGAAAGCTTATGAGACCAGGACACATGTTTGGGGGTTTTGTTGTTCACTTCAGGTTCAGGTTTCTGTTGTGTCGTTAGTGATTTTTATGCCCTGGGCCTCCCAGCTGTCTACTCTCCGTAAACTGGCTCCATGTGGATTTTACTAAGTTATCGAAACCACATGTTTTCAGAGATGAGAAGACTTTCAGTCACTGTTTACAGTTGCAACCTTTGTAATTTGTTTTACATGCTTTGTCATAAATACCTTTAAAACCCAACAATGCCCTGAGGACGGGGTTTATTTTTAGCAGAATGCAGCTGGAGTCATGCCTCCTGCTGAGTTCACATGAAAGCGCTTCCTTTAACTCATCACAGTGAGATGGGGGGGTCTAACACCTACTGAGGCACCACAGGGGGCCTAATGCAGTTTTTGTGGAGAGATAACAAGTTTATATATAATTTCTTCACTTCAGCGATGATGTGTCATTTAGAGAACGGTCCTAACGTGTAATAAGTGAAACCCTTAGTTATTGGATTTTTCTCACGAGCCGCAGCCTTCTCACTTACAACCTGTAATTTATTTTCTGAGGGTCTCTGGCGAGTGAAAGTCATCACTTTTAATGAAGATCAACAGTTGATTTGATTTGGACTGAAAACGCTGTTCTGAGAAAGCAGTCCAGTCATCATTACTACACTGAACATCTGTTTTTAATTTCTGTTTCTTCCAATGGAACTTTTGCTATTTCACAACATCAGAGTCAAATGCAAATTGTTAAAAGATGTTAGAACATTTGGAGTTACTATTGTATGATCAAAAATAAATATTGGGTTAAGTTCTTTTCATGGGAACAAAAAGAGATGAGAGGAAAGAGGGACAGATGAGTGGAGGGTGGTGGTGTTGCCAAGAGATGGAATGATAAACATGTGACCCAAAACGGAAACAATCAGGCCCTATTACAGACCCCACGTCAGAGTCAGGGCGAGTCATGCAGCTTCGGATGACACACGCCAAAGCACACGTTCACAGCGAGACGCACGGCGACGACCTGCAGCCGACGTCACGATGTCGGACACGCAGACGGCGCTGCAGGATTTTGAAGCACTTTGAACCGTCTGTACATTTTGAAACGGTCAGTTTGTTTACTTGCTGCTCCTAAATCAATCACGTAGGCCGAATACTTCACAAACTCCAGAAGAGCGACTGAAATGGTCTCGACAGAAGGATCCATGTCAAAACAAAGAGAGAGGAAACAGCACAGAGCACTCTCCACCAGTCCTTATCAACAGAGCAAACACTAAAGACTTCCCATTTCATCATGTTTCCTGAAAGTTGGCTATTCAGTGACAAAGGCCAGATTCATATTCCTTCCACCATTCTGTAAATATTCAATTAGTGAGCTTCACATAGCTGAGGCCCACTGTTGTCGCAGTAACTGGTGGAGGTTCTTGCCCTCAGGTCTGTAACCATTTTTAGACGACCTCTGGTCTCATCTTACATGAGAGGTCAGTCAGTGACTTGTTTGCTTTCTGAAACATCTCAGTGCACTTGTCATTAGTGGGCTTTTGCCAAAGGCTTTTTTTTTAAATTAAAGCTTTGAACAACATGTTTCTAGAACTGCTGTTACGACACACAGTTAGATGGGAAACCAGTGTATCTACATCATCAGAATTTCACTGTATGGTGATCCACAAAACAGGAAGCATTACACAATCATCATATTGTAATAATGTAGCGATGGTGTTTTGATTGCATAAGTGATATTTACCCCACACATACCTCTCACCTGTTAACTGTTACTAAATAAGTCACTATAATGGCTGCATTAGAATTGTTAATGTTGCAGTAACCTCTTAAAGGAAATCTGTGCATTTGCTTTCTTACTGAGAATTTGATGGAAAGATTGATACCACACTCATATCTGTTTGTTAATAGCTTAGTTTTGCGTTCCTCTTGGACTCTAGCCCTATTTTTAGGCCTCTGTTCGAAAATTGCATACCCATACCAAAAAGAGTATTTCTCTAACTACAAGGTTTATTTTGATAGTGTTGGTGTTATAATAAAGGTAACACTTGTGAGATTTGTTCAGATGTGTAAATATCAGTATATATGTTACTGGTTAAGAGTAAATGAAGATGGCACACAGCACAAATTGAAAAGTTTCAGGTTCGCCTGAAAAAAAAGCACTTTTATTGTTATTATTTCTTTGAAATGATGCAGATGATAGTCTATAAACTCTCCCAAATCATAGCACAACACGTTAACAGTCTCTCTGCAAAGTTTGACTTTGATAAAGTGAAGCAGAACAAAGTTAGAGAGGTTTTAGTACAGAGAGGTCAGGCGAGGTCAAGCACAATTGCCATTTTGGAACCAGCTGTTCCAGCTGTCCCATTGTAATTTTATATACTATATAATTATATATTGCACTTGTTTTATCACTAATAGTGTTCAATCTATCCAAATACAGCAGTTTGGCATCATTTTGAGAGCCTGGATCCTCTCTGAGACTGTTTCTGTCTGTCATCCATGGGATTTTTTTCGACGGTATATGCTACTCGTCTGAGCCCTCAAGCACCCGAATTCGGGGGCGTCGTACAGAACAGGTTTTAAGGGTGGAAACGGGAGAAACAGCTAGCCTAGCTCTGTCCAATAGTCAAATAGTCCACTTCTATAGCTCAATAATTCTCCACCAACTGCATTACAACCTCACAGTGACAACAAGAATCTAGAAAGTCAATGTGCCTGAATTAGTCCAGAAAATAATCCCCAATAATAAACAGTAGCTTCATAATTAGCATACATTGATATCGATCTTCTCATCTAACTCTCGACAAAAAAGTAAATGAGCACACTTCCAAATATGCCAACAGTAATCCTTACATTTCTACCCAAATCCTGCGTTATGCCTGTCTGTATCTTCGTCTTTGATTTTCATCATTCTTGACTTCAATTCTGCTGCTGTAGCTGTGGCGTTCACCCAAACAGAGCACAGTAATGTCGCCTTTCAATGAACATTAGTGTGATACACATTCTCAAAAACAAAGAAATAATAGAAACTTTTACACGTTTCTGAGCATGAAGCAGAAGTGTATCCTTAATTTATCTTCGATGTGCATTGGTACATGAAAAGAACAACACGACATTGTGATATAGTTTAACATTCATAAAAAAATGAGTGAGAACTGAAAGAGATACTGAGTCCAGATCTTCTTTTTTTTTGTTCACATTTTCTTTTTATGAGCAGGTCTTCCATCACAGCTGTCTGCATCTGCTAGCTGTCAGTGTGAGCAGCAGGCCATCCATTTTGTTCATTAGCGGGCCTTCCACTCACTTTCCCATGGTTCTATGTTTGTGTGTCATGTATGAACTATGACCTGAGAGCTGATACTGTCGGACTAAATGATCTGAAAGTCAGAAATGCATTGTATCAATGGTCTAATGGCTTCCTCCTGAAATAATGCAAAGGAAAGTTGACAGATTGAGATCCTTTGATTGATAATTGTAATGTGGGAAATAGATCATGTACACACCAGCAAGGAATTTCAGCTCCAAATATTTACATTCATCTTGATATAAGATAATCCTAACGACATTGTGATGAGCTGTAAACTTTCTGAAAGAGGAAGGATCAGTTCAGGAGACTTTTCATGTAGGATTGGTAAAGTAATTTATTGTTTTAGAAATTACCATTTCTCTTCCCAACAGAATTCATTTTGTGCTGCAAATGCATTGTCACGGATACAAAACCTGCTCTACACTAAGCAACTTACCAATATACATATATATATATATATATATATATATATATATATCTACTCTGTTGTAAAAATAAATAAATTAGAACAATAAATAGTCTTTTATTCGACATAAGCAGCAGAGGTATCAAAAGGCTTTTAAACAAAGGAACTGTATTTCTGTAGCTCTGTGTTCCCTTTGGGTCGTATCCATGAAGGGAATGTGACACAGTGCCCCCTGTTCACCTCTTGAGTTTGGCCGTCACATGATAACTGTCCAAAAAAGGCCATTTTTACTAGAAAAGTGATAGATGGCTCAACTGAGTAGTTTGAGATATGTCAGGGACACATGGTGCTAGGTCAGTAAGTTGAGCCAGTTAAGATTGTTTGTTGCCTCGGAATGTGGACAACCCCTGCCCCCTTGTCCTGTCCCACTCCCCCATCCCACCACCTCAAAAAATTGCACAGAATGCCGTCCAGTTCTCCAAGCCTGAGTGGTGGCATACATGCTTCTCAACCCCCCACACCTTGCTATCGCTGTAGCTTGGGGGAGTGGAAAAGAGGCATGTGAAGTTGGAAACAGGATTGGGACAGATAGGATCCCTGCACAGCGCCTACGTATCAGGAGGCTGCAGGAGGCAGGAGGTGGGCCTGGAGAGTTCATGTCTTGTCAGGTTGCCTCTCGGGGGTCATTTCACTGCGCCAGGACACGTGAAGTGCTGATTAGTGTTTGCATCAAGCGGGGAGGCCAGAGATAAGTGGAGAGGAAGACAGATGTCAGGGGGAAGGAGAGGGAGGGGGATAACTGGCCCACTGGTTCCCACCACACGCTGTAGGATGAGCTCGCTTTGGTCCTTTGGGAAGTCTTGTGCCGTTTCCTTCTTGTGGGTTTGAAGACACACCTTGGCATCTCTATTGTTGACTGTAAATCTGCAGCACACTGTCTTTCCACTGTCTGTATGATCATCGATTGGAGCTCACGTAGTTTCACGAGTGGTGAACGAGCACTTCCAATCTCACTGAGTAACTTTTACAGAGATTCCAACCTCCTTTTGCAGCTTACTGTCCGTTCTGTGTCTTTCCTCTTATTGTAAGACTTTACGAAGCGTTAAACTCTCTCAAAGCATGGACTATCTGCAGCCGCACTCTGCCACCACCATGCCTTCAAACTTGTACTTGTAGGTGACCACGCCTGTGTCATCCAAGTACAGCAGGGAGATGGGGTCCAGCTTGGTGGGCACGCAACAAGCTCGCGCCGCCTTCTGAGGACTGTGGATGTTGATCAATGTCTGGACAATGGCATGCTTGGTGGGTGTGACATGCTTTGTCAGTGGGAAGGAACAAATGCCGGTGCACTCAAAGGCGTCGTAACCAGTGGGTGCCAGGATCCAACTGTCCCATCCAATATCCTTGAACTCTACGTACAGAGATTGTTTCTTGCAGTGGTTCCCCTTGGCATTGCGACGGATGCGGGACGCTGTGTCGTAGATCAGATTGGAGCGCATTTGGATGAGGTCCTCTTCATCTGGCTCTGCTTCTTCATCCGCCTCATCCCTGTCCCTCCCCAGCTCCCCCCACAGCCCATTCAGACCCATCCCCAAGTCATTCTGGAGAACCACGTCAGAGGTTTCGTGGTCGATCATCTCGTTCAGCTCACGCTTGTCGTCACGGTGATCGCTACTTTGGTCTTCAGAGAAAACGATCAGCAGAGGCTTGTGTTTTTCCTCAGGGCTTGTGTCAATCTTCATGTCTCCTTCAGCTGAGTCTTTGTTGTCCTCTGTCATACCTTGAACATTGTCTTCATTAGCCATGCTGGCAATGTGCACTTCCAACCGGTGCGTGGTGTCATGGTCAGATTTGCGCCAGCGTTGAACAGCAGCAGTGAGGTCGAAGGCCTCCCAGCCGTTGTCGGTGCCGTAGACCTGACGCGAAGCCAACTCCACCCGCTCTGTCCGCTCTCCTCCCCCTCTGAATCCATCACCTCTCACAGTGTTCTCATCGGTCATGTTGTCGTCTCCGACATACAATTCCAGTTCGTAGATGGTGACCTTGCGGTCGACGCCGGCGTAGAGGTGGCGGTCAGTCTGGACAAGCGTGTAGAGGCGAAGCTCGGCCGCCGTGATGCGTTCATGGTGGGGGACTGACACGTTGAAGAGGAGTGGGTGACGCCTGACCCCCCCAACACCCACAACACTGGGAGATGAATCTGGGGAAGAGAATCAAACGGTCAAAGTTGAACTTCTGTTTATTTTGTATCATCTTTTTAATGAAGTTTTCAGTTGAGTTCTGCAACATATTCTAACCCTCTCCTATTCTAACCCTATTGAGGAAGACATCTTCAATTGCATACGTAGTTAGGAAACATTTAACTATCATTACCATCAACTTAATGGTACTGCAAGTTGTCCCATTACACAATAATAATAGCATTGACATGAACATTACCTTGAACAGAGAAGTAAATAGAAATAGGGCCATGACTAAGGCTTGGATTTGAACATGTTGATTTAGCGACAGTCCACTTAAAAACTGTTCAAATATATACAAGAAGTCCTTTGTTCTCAGTTTCACTCCTCATATACTTTGGCCTTGTTGACCAGAGTGTGATGAGTAAAATACAAATGATATTTAAATCAAATATGTCATAAATATATATTTAATAAACATGGAAACAACTGAAAGAAGTTCTTTTTTTACAGTTATTTTTATAAATCTGTTAGATCAACAGGCATACTCATATTCAGCAGAGGGTCTTTACCTTCATTTCTGAAGCTGCGGATGATGTTGGCGGTGGGCATGGCAGTGTGGTCATTAGCGAAGCGATTGTAAAGCTCCATCATATACTCAGGTGGTTCTTCTCGAGTGCCTCCAGAAGGCAGCGGAGGGGAACCCAAGCCAGACAGGTTGAAAGTCCGCAGAAACTGTTCCTTCAGGCTCTCCAGCAAGCTCTGCATGTTCATGTTGTTGACCTGCTCCAGCAGCGAAGGATCCACCACCCCTCCATGCCCGTCTCCCAGCCCCGGAGCGGGGCGATACCTCTGATGGGTGTTGGAGATTGGGCTGCTCTGTCCACAGAGCCCCTGGATCAGTAGGATGGAAAAGAGCAAGAGCAAAGTCCTGGAGCTGCAGATGGTTCCCAGTGGAAAGACCCAAATTCTCGCCATGGGAAAAACAATCTGCAGTTTTCTATTTTATGCCCTCTGGGGTTTTCTATGGACGAGCTGATGCAGCAGCGAGACAAAAATGATTGTGATGTCTGAGCACCTTAATCCAAAGGTTAATTGAAATTGTGATCGGTTTATCTGTAGACAAACAAAGTTCTGGATCCAGTAGACAGACGTGTCGTTGACCCCTGCACTGACCAGTGTGAGCCTCTGCAGGAGTTTGTGTTCCTGCTGCTTTCCTCCAGATCTCACAGCCTTTATTCTCACGCACACCTTCTGATGTCCTTTGTGACAGCGCTGCAGTGTCGGTGACAGGGTGGCCAAGGCTTGGCTTTGTCCGTCCAAGTCATCTCTGTTGTGTCCTCTCCTCTTGTCAGTCTCTCTCTGCGCTTTGCTCTCTTCTTCCCAGCTCTTTCTTTCTGTCCCTTATCTATGACATGGTGGGCTCTGCATTGCTCAGTGCTTTTGGTCTCTTTGCTGGTGTGTGTGTGTGTGTGTGTGTGTGTGTGTGTGTGTGTGTGTGTGTGCGTGTGTGCCTTCAACTTTGTGTGATGCACACGAGCGTGCGTTATCTCACAACTTCCTTAATGAGGATTTTGTAAACACGGCGCTGTAGCCTCTTCCTTGTGGAAGCGCTATTTTGTTTGGGTGGGCGCTCCAGGGTTGATGTTCTTCATTTGTTTATTTGCTTTGTAAATGGTGGAGTTCTGCGAGCTGCCGCCTAGGCTCCATTGACCATTTCCTTTTGACAAAGTAGGCCGAGGCTCCGTTGATGTCGTTGAATGTAACAGGATACATCTAGTAGACGACACTTGGCCAAATGAAATTGAAATGCAATGAGGTGTGAGGCCTTAATGATCAAGGATGAAAGATACTGAGCTGACGGTGAGTCTGGAGGACATTACAAGTAGCTCATGGGGACAACGGAGTTCATTCAACAAAGAAACTATCAACCCCTGTCGTGCTTGCGGACACGTTCAGTGTGTAGTTCCTCTTCTGGTAAATTGACACTGTGGCTTAAATTGGGCACAAAAGGGATTCTTGAAAAAAAATGAAAGCGCAAGGTCGCAAAATGAGGCGAGAGTAGATGAGGCGTGTTTAGTGAGGCCGACCCAGAGCGACATGATCACACATGATGGAGCAGACTGTCTGTCGCTGCTCAACAGTCAAGAGGCTGGTCACACTAACAATGACTCACGCCGGCTCCTCTGCAGATTTGAATAACTGTCCCGCCACACGACTGTCCTTCAATTCCTGGGCTTCTTTGCGTGACCTGCAGATACACTCCAGATTGCTGCGCGTCCCAGAGATGGGAAGGAATGAGCTTTTTCCTGCCTCTGCCACTCATCTGCCAGGCTGACAGTTGACAGACGTGCTGTTATCTATCACTCTGTTAAACTGCTGCCGCACATCTTCCTGATGGCCGTAAGAGGGCTTGATAATGGCAATGTGAGCACACACACACGCACACACACACACACACACACACACACACACTCACACACAGTCTGTCCCATACATGTGGTCTGTATTATGGACCTATGCGTGTAACAAATGTGGATTCATGAAGGCCCGAGTTGCTATTTTGGGATTGAACCTTCCAACAGACACTATTTTGTGCAGATATCAAGGATGCTTTTCGTCTGCGTTTCCCTCACAGTGGCTTGTTGTTTACGATCCACTCCCAGATCACACCGACAACACCAGAAATCAATTGAGTTCAAGAGATCTTTAGGAACTCGATGTGTATTTAAAGCAGCATTAAGTGACTGTCGTGTTTCACACTCCTGAGGGGCTCACTAGGCTAAGAGGGTTGTCTGGGAACCGGAGGGTCGGCAGTTCGATCCTTGGCTGGGACGTTAGCTGAGTCGAAGTGTCCTTGAGCAAGACACTGTCCCCCTAGCTGCTCCCCGGGCGCCTGTCATGGGCAGCCCACTGCTCCCTGGTACAGGGATGGGTCAAATACAGAGAAGAATTTCCCCCTCAACGGGATAAATATAGTGTAATAAATTAAATTAAATTAAATTAAAACATCTTTTTTGTCAGTCAGCTGTTTGCTGGTCAGGCATCGCACATATTTCTTTAGCAGGAAAGACGTTGAGAGCTAAAACAGTAGAGTTACAGGCTGTAAAGCGATGAGCTGAAAAACATTGATGCTCTGTAGCTCTGAGTCTGCAGAGCTGGGAGAGGATTCTCTGTGGGTTTGTCCCTACAATCAACTACTCACCAGCTCATTTCAGACTGTGTTTATGTAAAACATATTGACCAGTGCAGCTTTAATGAAACTACTTGTATCGTCTGAGGTGAATCATAGTGACGTCTGATGTGTGCCATGCTAACAGCATGTGGTTCTGTTGGACCAGACTTAAATATGTCAATAACTATGACATGGACTGCCATGACAGTTTGATATTCATGGTCAATTTAAACAGAATTTCACAATTCTTTCATCGTTCCTCAAAGCAGAACAAAAAGAACATTTGCCGATGCTGCTTTCAGCTGTTACGTTCCAAGCTGCTGGAACAGCAATGTTGTGTTTTATAGTCTTTGATGTTATATTATTTTTACATATTCTATTATCATTTCATTTTTGATCATTATGAATTATTTTATTGTATTCATATTTTATTACTTTAAACATCAACCGGGTTGTGTAACCCTTGTAAATGCATTGTTTGAGAGGTGCTGTATAAATAAAGTTTGATTGACTGATATCCAATAATCACATTTGTGACCAAATGCCTGCAACACTGCTGATGTTCCCGTCTCAACAAATATGTTGTGAGACGTTAAGACGTGGTAAATGTGGGGTGTGAGATATTTTTACACATCAACAAAAATCACTTGAATGTGTGCCGTTTTATTATTTCACCACTGAAATGAAACATGAAACGATGGACTAGTCAATCCACACATGACACATAGTAGACACAAATACAATGAGCCAATAATTTATCTTGAGGACCAAACAGAGCTCAAATGGAAACAATCTAACGTCATCCTGCTGAAGGACAATAGTATCTTCCATAACCAGTTCATGTAAATTAGCTCTGTTGAGGTTAATAAATCCAAATACTAGTGAGTCTGAAAATCACTGTTAGGTAGGAGCTTGAGTCTTTTTGGTGAGGAGCTGCTGAATGTCTCTTTGCAGCTCCTCGCTGCGTCTCTGGGCCGCGTCTCGGCTGCGCTCTGCATTTCTCAGGCGGATCTCCAGAGCGGCCGCTTTGCGGCGATCTGCCTCCAGGACGGACTGGAGCTCTGCCACTGTGGCCTTCAGCTCCTTGTTCTCCTGCTGCAGACTGCAAGAGACGTAGAGAGACACAGAGGGATCAGACCAGCAGTAGAAAAGTCCAAAAAGCAACTCTATTTATACTGGAAACTATGAATGTCATAGAGTTTCACCAGTCAAAAAACATATGAATCCAACCCCAATAAGATGTCTGTCTAGTATTGAGTTATAAAACTTAATGTTCTAAAGATTGAATTTTGCCAGTGGAGCGAAATGAAAACATCTGTTTCCAATGTAAATCAGCTTGTTTCCTGTAAGTAAGTTAATTCCAGCCCAGTGGTCTGCTTTGGTTTCATTTCTACAGTTTACAAGAAATATTGCACTTGGAAGAAATACGTTCACTTTTTCATGTTTAGGCCTCAGGAAAAAAACCTGAATATAATTTTAACCTTTTAGCTTTGTGTGTTTGAATTGAAAGACTGCATTCTCCTCTGTGGGTTACAAGTGTTGTATAAATCTCCTCACAATTACCAAATCCTTTTTAAAAATCCTGAAGCCAAAATCGTTCCTGTAAAGATCATTTTTTCACCACCTTTCCACCTGACAGCATTGAACTGTTTCATTGATGACATTACCGTAAAACTTAAAAAGTGTGAACCACATGTTGTGGTCTGTCTGGTGTGCAGTCGGCTTGTGATTCCTCAGCTGAGCTCACCTGTCTACAAGCTGCAGGCTGTCTGTCTTCTGCTCAGACAGGCTGTTGACCTGCTGGTCTGGACCCGTCAGGTTCCCCACACTCTTTTGAGGAAGCAGCAGCCGGGCAGGC
This sequence comes from Cebidichthys violaceus, assembly GCF_023349555.1. NCBI lineage: Eukaryota > Metazoa > Chordata > Actinopteri > Perciformes > Stichaeidae > Cebidichthys > Cebidichthys violaceus. The sequence continues at coordinate 6,241,888 of NW_027176439.1, forward strand.
TGGGCCTCGCCGTCAGGCATTTGGGAGCCAGCGGTTGAAGACCCTGTGTTGTCACTTCCTCTTCGGGCTGTTAATAACTTATCCTCCCCCTCCTTGTTGCTCATCTGAGGCCTCCCGAACAATGAACCTGAACCCCCGAAGTCCAGGATCTTAAAAATGTCCTCTGACAGTGTCCCACACTTCTCCTCCACGCTCTCGTGGATGTGACTCCATCTGTTGAGTGCGTCGGCCTTGGCTGCCATCCCGGTGAGCGGGCAGTTGAAGGTGGGGAGGGTCTGAGTGCGTTTGCGGGGACTTCCCGTCCAGTCGTCTGTGGAGGTGGAGCGGGGCTCCTGACACATGTTTTGGGGGCTGCAGTGTCCTCTGCCTGGACCTGGACTGTCAATGTCCTCTTCCTCTTCTGGAGACTCAGACAGCGACGCATCACCCATCTGAGACAAACACATCACTCACAATGAAACACAAATACAAATCCTCTATGTGCAAATGATATTTTACAGTCAGAGGGAAGAAATGGAGGAAGAAATAAACCTCAGTTGAAGTTTTGTCCTTTTATAGTGTCTGTTGAGAAGTGAAAGCGTATTACATTTTTCTATCACTGTTTTGAAGACATGGAAACTTTATCAGCAAATGTAATTGTTTCTGACTGTGAGGCTGTTTCATTTGTAACATGCCCTAAAAACGGGACATTGAAAACATCACAGATATTAATTCTTAATGTGTGGTCAACTGCTCGCACCTCTGCAGACTCCCAGCCCACGAAGCTTCGGGGAGTGTTCTTCTGGCTTTCGGCCTTGTTTGAGGGAGGGGAGGGATGGACGTCTTTGGAGAGAGGAAACAGAGTCTCGTGCTGTCTGATCATCACCGTCATCAGCTTCTGGATCTGAGGCGTCGCTGCAAAGGAAAACAAACACAAACGTGAAGAGATTAGCGTCAAAAAGTCTTCTCTCTAGGTTCTCTAGGTTCTTAATAAGCCTGTTTTGGAGCAGATTATCAGACACATCCGCATCATTTCAACATGGATCTGCACACAGCTTAGTTCAGGACACAGCAGCGGCGCGTTCTTACCCTTCATCACAGTTATGGGGTCTTCTATCTGAGGTTTGAGCAGGTTGATCCCCATCACTGTCGCCAAGTTCTCCACATTCATCTTATTCACCTTGGAGTGCAGCTGCACCTCAAACAAAAACCTGCAACGCAGAAAGACAACGATCAGCGTTGTTAGTGGACACAAGTCTGCATGTGCTGGAGGACGGAGAGTGATGGTTTATAACCAGACAAACTTCTGCTAGATGTACAGTCAAGGACATCTTTCCAATGATGGGATGTCCTCTCTAACCACAAAGTTGTTTTTTATTGGAATGTCCCATAATGCTTTGTACCCCAGCTTCTACTCACCGGCAAACATAACTGAGAAGGTTGTAGTTGACTCTGGGGAGGAGAGAAATCTGTTTCTCCAACTTTTGCCAACCCTAAGAGAACACATGAGCGAGAGATTGAAGGACACACGTAGTGAAGATACCACAGGACCTCTCCTGCATGTTCACACATCACAATGTCCAGCATGCACATATGTTAGATACACCTTCTGTTAGATAAATGCACCTCTGTGCTGCTGGAGTCCAGCTGGTTGGTGCAGTCCAGGAAGTCTTGGTACTGAGTCCAGGGCACCACGGGCTCAGGAAGCTCACGGAGGTACAGCTTGAGCAGAGACGCCACCGTGTGGACATCAGTGTCACTGCGGCGCATATGATGCATATCATCCAATGAACATCCACTTACAGTATAACAGACATTCAAAGCTCAAAGGGGCAGTTAACCTTCAAAGGAACAGAAAATCTCTACGGATGATATTTCCAAAATCACTGCAAAACAATCCAGATTGATAAATAATACAACAAGTAAGAGGGAGAATATGTATTTCCTGATTTTGGGGTGAATGTTAGACATAATAGTTCCAGTAGGCCTTCATGTCTGGGCATGTATTTCATAAGAAATAGAATCTGCCCACATAGACATTTTGACGCTGCTTGACTCTGCTCACACACGATTAAAGACAAACAAGTCCGGTTGAATGGATGTTTTAATCAACAGTGCTCCGTCAGAGGAGCTTGTGATCTTGAGTAATGCAGGTTTCCTCCTCTGTGCTGGCAAGAACAGGATGTGGTGTCGCCTTCAGTTCTGAGCAGACGCTCTGCATCTCTCTCATCTCTCCTTGCTTTCTCAGAAAGACAGAAAGCTTGTGCTGGTTGACTGAGGTAAGGATGTTTCTCCTTTTATAGCAGTGACCTTCTTAAAGTTCTACACCCTTCACACCAACCGGTTTAAAGAGGGCTAAGACGGATCTCCAAGGACATGTTTGGCCTGTTAAGCTTTTTTGAAATATGTGATGTTTTATAACCACTTATGCTCAGTATTACTTGTGCAATATAATAACAACACAACCCCCTTTTTGTTAGACAGCATGGCTCATACATAAGCACAATACCACTACTAAGTCTGAAGCATACCTGTGTGGAATAAGTTTTGGAGTTCATGTTAGAGGCTTCCAATAAACAATAACAATAATAGTAAAGTAATGAAAGAGTTTTCATCGATGGTTCATATGGCTCCAGTGTACACAGAGGGAAACAGGAGTTCCCTACCTGGGGAAGGAGGGTCTCTCTCCTGCATCGAAGGCGTCTCTGAACTGTTTCACAGCATTGTCCTGACCCGGGAGACGGAAGATGCCCTCTTCATCCAGGCCGTGCTCTTTGATGAACTCCACACACTTCTGCACCAGGATTGGCACCATGTGAGGCCCGAACCGTTTGTCATATGTCACTGTGTCCATGAGACCCTTTCCAAACACTGCAGACAGACAGAGAGACGTGACATATTGGACCAGTAGTGTCCATACAGTGTAATCAAAAAACCTTTTGCACATTCAAATCATCACCATTGTCCCTTTTTACGTGGTCTTTACGGTAACTGTAAAGTGGGGCCTGTTTTATATTTACTTTAAAGTGGCAGTTTGACATTTTGAGAAATTGCCTATTCTCTCGCTGAGAGTTAAAGCTACAGTAAGTTTACCTGTTTCCAGTCTTGCTAAGCTAAGCTTACTGGCTCCAGCTTCATATTCAGTGTACAGACCTGAGAGTGATATCAATCTTCTCATCTAACTATCAGCAAGAAAGTGAATAAATGCACTCCCAAAATATCCAACTATGTCTCTAGTTGCAGTGTCATATGTAACCTTAGTTTCCATAACAATATAAGGTTTTACTGAACCTCCACTTGTCGGTACTCCGATGACTCTGCGCAGAGTGCGGACCCACTCCTCCATGTCACTCTGGGAGTTTGCCATGAACACGTAGGGACATCGCTCTCGGTCTCTGGCTGTACCTGTGGAACGATGGGTACTGTTGGAAAAATCCATCTTGTACAGAACAACCTTTTGTAGGACAGATACGCCAGCCAGAGCACGGGACATTTCTATAAATATTTCTGCTGAAGATTGCTATCAGTTTGTGGTAGTTTCTGACTTTCCACCACACATGTAAGTGATAACAGATACCGCAAAGGGACATGTAATCTGACACACAGGAAATGTAAAAGGACGTTTTCTTCTCTGTAAGACAAAGACAACACAAGGCAATGAAGTGGACAGTACTGATGTACCACTGCAGTGCGTCCACAGACTGTCTGTGAGAAGGGGACGTAGTCACTGTGATGTCACCGGGTGGTTTGTAAACTACAGTTTTGAAGCCTTAAGTTTGACATTTTGGCCGTTGCCATCTTGGTTTTTTGCAACCAGAAGTGACACGAGAGGGTGGAGCTAAGTAGAACCAATCGCTGAACAAGACATTTTTGGGCAGCTGGAAAAGGTTAAAATGAACTCTCATGAACTGAAGACACTGTGAACGGGTTAAAGTGAGATGAAAACAATGCTGCAGTAGCAACATTTTAATCGCAAGGTCAGCCGAAAGCATATCCTGCTTTATGGTCTATTTTTGTCTAAATGGGTTCATGATTTACTAAATGCACATCATGCCGTGAATGCAAGTTTAAGGCACTTCCTCATTGGCTTCACTTTCCAGAACTTGAAGTTGTAGCCTGGTGCCCAGTGGCTAAGCTGCACAAACTCAAAATCGTACCAACTATATTTGTCCTATAACTATTCAAAATATGCATAAACTAAATGCACTAAAAGACGTTCAACAACACAAGCAGAAGTAAAGCCACTTCATCCTCTGCTCAGGTAGACGTTACTCCACTATATCTTCATGTAGATAATAGTTGTTTGCTGTCGTATATTACACCATTAATATAAGACACAGTCACATAACATGTTATATAATAGGTGATATATTCTGTCTTATTTCAAGAAATCGTATTACAAGTAAAAACACATTGCATTAAATGCTTGTTGATTCTTTTCCCCAGTGTAAAGTCAGCTCAGTTTTGCTTCCTTGTGAGGGTGGACTACATGCTTACGTGGGATGATCTCAAAGAAGTGCTTCCCGGGGTCATCTGAGTTTGGAGGGAGGTCATTAACTTTACTGAACCGCAGCTGGATGACTCCCTGCAGAGCAAAGAAACAGGAGCACCAACACACAGAGAATGTTAGCGTCACGTCACGTCAAGAACCAAGCACCGATGTTTACCTTCATGCATTCCTTCACAGACCACCATATGCTACCCTAATGTTAACTGTACACTTGTCAGATTCACCAGAGAGTCCATGCAGTCTGCGTCTTTTTAAGGTGTCAGCAGGTCCTCTGCAGGTGAGGCACAATTTATTTCATTGTGGCAACATTGTATCAAAAGGGCTTTTGCAGATGTACAACACACTGAAACATCTATTATCATTCTAGGGTCTACTTATGTTCTATGAGTTCACTGTTTACATTACAGCATATACAGTACAGTCCAGTGTATTCCCCAGGTCACCATATAGAACGCAGTCCATTTCCTCTCCCTCCACCCACTGCTCCACTACGTTGTTTCTGCATTAAAACCAAAGCCACACGTGGAAACGACTCTTTGACTTTTGCAGATGATATTTGAGATTTATTTGTTTGCACAATAAAACAAAGCAGCAGAAACACAACCGTAAAAGAAAAGAAGCAAGTTGTACAGGTGAGATTTAACCCGTCTGGGTTTATAGGAGGAATCTCACCTCAATAAACACCAACAGCACACAAAAGTCTAATAATCAGCAACACAACACAAGCAAGCATAAATTCAAAAGCAATCGTAAAGTAAGCAACTCAAATCAAGCAGAAACACATAAAGAATAAGAATAAATGTGTCTGCGCTTGTTTAGTGTTTCTGAATGCGATTAAGGTTAATTACATGAATGCTGCTCTCCCTTCCTGTTTCACCATCACTCATTTCAACACAGGAAGTAAAGAGAGAAGAACAACACATGTGAGAGGAGGGGTGACCACACAGTAAACTTGTTTGTTTGTTTTGCATATTTCACACATTATTAATATGGTCTACAAATTTGACCGAGCTTCCCGTACAGATGGTGTCAAAGCAGTTGACATTAAAGCAAGTAATGAGACAATGGAAGAGTCTCTGCACTGCATTTTTGAAGGTCTGTCCACACGTTGCACGACAGGTAAGGAGAGAATCAACACCTTGTGTTGGTCCCACACAGACAGATCTACAGCATCAGTACCATGACTGTGGGCTCTTGTTCAACAGCGTAAACCAGTGGATTAGTGGAGTCCTTCAATGGCAGCAGGCCTCTCTTCTGAGGCTTTGAGCACTATTTGTTTTGTTTACAGGAAGTGTGCAAAGTTAGCCATACAGATAAAGTGTTTGTGGTCTTCATTGGAAATTATAACCTACACATTTCTTATCAACCTCTGGATCAATCATCAACAATGTTTAACACCGAAAACATGCTGATTTAAGATAACTAGAAGTTATAGTTAACGCTGCTTTGCTTTTACATCGCTGGATGTAACAGAAGTAGAACATGTAATAGAGCTATTGACATTATTTTGATACGAGTTACTGCATGTGCCAAATTAAAGAAGTTAGCATTTTAATGTTGATGTGTATTTTTATGTATGAATTGCTTTGGAAATAATGTGTGCATGTGTGTTATGCCAAAAAAAGGACAATAAGAGGACAAGGAAGGACATCATAATTAAGATAATAGCATTAGTACGGGGTAACATCGACTACATTCCCTTTGTCTCACCTGGACAGTGGTCTCCTTGTCATCTTTGTGGTAGGTCAGAGTGCTCCCTCTCAGCACAAAATAACGCTGCTGCCAGTTCTTGACTAAAGACCTCTGTTGTTTCTTGAGCCAGCCGGCCTTCAGGGGCCTCTCCATGGATCTGGGGGAGCTCGGTGAGCCCGGGCTGGGGCCTCCCTCTCCAGGTATCACGCTCCTGGATCGCGCTGCCAAACACCACAAGAAAGCTGTTGGTAAGTGTTGACTCGCTGTGTCACAGCCGGAGCTGTGAAACATTACCAAAACACCAGCGCTCTACTGAGCTGGAGGAGACCACTTCCTCTTTTTTGATATGAATATGCATCAGCCTATCAAGTCTGAGAGACCTGCTCACTGTAGCTTATTTGTGTTCCCCACTGTCTCAGGCTGAGAGGAAACTGTTGGTCTGAACTGACTGTGTTTCCTGTGGAAGGTGCACACATGCAGCTGTGATTGTTCTACATAAATAACACAGTGGTTTGCAAAAGTCCGGCCGTCAAACACAAGCTAGAAAGATCCGATATTGAGTTCTGTATCGACTATCCTGAAACTGGCACAACAATCTTCTTTTTCCGTTGAGTTGATGGTTTAGTGGAGTGATGAAAGAACAGAGGCGGAGGTCTACATGGCCCAGAGAAGACAGAGTCATGTGGGGACGGACTGAGTGACACGCAGGGCTGTGGACTTCAGAGATGGCTGGATTGAGATTGAGCACACACGCTCAGTTGTTCTTAAATTCACTGTGTCTTGTTGAGCAAGATGACAGCGGAGAAGAGAAGAGGCAGGGCCGCACTGGGGTAAACAGGAAGCTACCACATCATCGCCGGAGGGCTGGCGATGCTTTGAAGGTCTCCACCTAGACGTTTGAGAGCCCTTTGGTCTAATTTTAATAGCGTCACGCTCCCTTGATTAGTGAAAAGTTAAAGTGCTGTTGAGGAACATTGCGCCCACACACAGAGGCCGATGTCACACCACACCCACAGCTGACAAACACCCGGCTACTTCAAAACTCATTTGGTGCTCCCACAGCACCACAAAGACGTCCAGTGCCCACTATCATAAGAAGATCACGTTAAGCTCAAGACTGTTACATCAAGATAAGTACAAAGGAGAACGAAAGAACGTGTTCTACTGACTGTGGGGGAGACGTGTGTCATGTCATCAGGTTTCACAGTTAAACATCCACCTGGAGAAATTTAAACTTGGGTGTAGATGATCATGCACAATAATGAATTGATGTGTGTATACCTCCTGGCAGCAGTCAGAGATGACAGAATTAATATTCAAAGGACATTTTGACTGAAATTTGACATTTTAAGAAATATATTTATTTGCTTTCTTGCTGAGCGTTAAGAAGACCGATACAACTCTCATGTCTGTCTGTTAGCTGGTTAGTTTAGCTTAGCATAAAGACAGCAAACCTGGAAACAGAAATCCCCGTCTAGCTGTTTTGAGTCTTTGCGTTAAGCTGCTGGATGTAGCTTCATATGCACATGCATGAGAGTGGGATCAAGCTACTCATCTAACTCTCGACTATAAAGCAAATAAGCATATTTCCCAAAATGTCCAACTATCACTTGTCTTTCATCCTGAGTGAAACAGCAGATGAGGGACGTTAACTGAATCAGGAAGAGTCAGGTCAGTCAGAGTGAATCAACACACCGACTGGTTTGTGCTTGTCCTTTCCAAATCTGTCTGAAAGGCTAGATGCAGTCTGACTTTGCACACATGTCACACACGTCTCTCACACACACACACACACACACACACACACAGTCACATTATTGTTGGTCCAGTTACACACAGACAGCTTTAAAGTCAGAGCTCTGCAGAAACTGAGCTCTTGCATCAGTTTCCTGTTGAAAACCTGCATCACTTTAGTTCATTGGTATCAAATCAGTCACAGTCATGGTCCATGAAACATCTCAAGGTAAAAGAATCTCGTTGGGGTCACCAGCTTTTAGGAAGTTATGCTTTCATACCAAAGGAAGAGCATGACAATTATAGCATGACAACTGATAATCAGTCAACATGAAGCAGATCAAATAAACGTGCAACAGGCAGATACTTCCTTCCACTGTGCTGAACAACCAGCACCACTGATTGTTAAAAAGATTAGAGCTGGAGAGACACTCTGAACAAACAGATCATTTATCCTATTACTGCTCGTGTGAAAGCCTATTTTATTTGAATGTTGCAACTGTGGTGCCATCTGAACCTGAGGCATGGCTGTTTCCGCCCTATGCAAACTGTGGTAAGCACTGTATTAGTCAGTCTAGACGGCTGTACAGTCACTTTAAAATGCTGATCATAGTTTTGCATGCAGTTGGTTACTGGTGAGTTATGGCAGTATTGGTACTTTCAGGTGACTTACAGGGGAGCACCACCAAAATTAAGAATTCCAATATGTTATTTCCATGGTTTAGGAAAGTTCAATCAATATTTGGGAACATGAGCTACTCTCTCTCTCAAAGACAGAAACCAGAGAAGTCTCAAACTGATGTGATGTGATGTGATTTAACGTCTGGAGCTGCTCCACAGACAATACATGTTGTCTTTTTAATACCTAAATGAGCTTTGTTCTATTCATTGACATTTTAAAAAGCAGTAGAACTGATTTTTATGTGTACCGTTGCTAACTTTCGTATAAACTAAACCGATTTACGGCGAGTTGTGGACTCGCTGAGGTGAGGTTTTGCAGTAACGACTCAAACAAGCCGTGGAATAGTAAAGTATTCTTGTCACAGCATTGTTTGGCTTTTTTCTGTAGCCAGTGTAGCATTAAAGTGTAATGGTATTAACAAGCTAACTAGCGGATAGCTGGCTAGTTAGCTACCTAGCTAGCTTGCTAATTCTGCCAATGCTACTCTGGTTAGAAAAAGGTTAGAGCTGAACAGTTGACCTCAGTCCCCAGCGCTACGGAGAAGGACAAGCTACCTAGCTACCTAGCTAACCAGCTAAGCAGCTAACCCTAATATATTGTTAGCAGAAGCAATAAAATCATTCTTTAAACAATAAAAAAAAATGTAAATCAATATTTGGTGTCAAATTATTACAGTGTTCTCACTTTTGAAACAGAAAATTCAAAATATACTAATTTCCCAGGGTGCTCTTAGTGTCATCCATATAACATCTTCCCAATGCATTGTCTATGGAGAAGCACCAGACTTTATAGGCCCACATGAGAGAGTTGTTCATGTTGAATTCCCTTTAAACGTCAAGTCATGTTTTAATACAGTAACATAACATATTAGTATACATTCTGTATTAGATTACAGTGATTTATGTAAAGAAAAACGGTCCAATAACACACTGGTTACCGTCACCACATAGTAAGCAACCACCAACATGCTCAACAACCAACACCGCTCAAACAAAGCACAGATTCTGTCACTAATCGGGGTTCTTTCTATAATAAAACACTTTTCCACTCCAACAATACAATGGCACCTCAATTATGCTACCATGAATTTATATGCAATAGTAATATTCTTAACAATAAGGAGAAACCCAATTTTTCTAAAGTGCATTGTGCTAGATTAATTTTTTTTGACAGAAAACGAACGTTAAAGGAGCAGTTAAATGTCCAGTTATAATGATAAAGTGCCCAACGTGGGAGGAAGTGCAGCATCCACTCTGCTGACGGTGAACGCAGCACGACCAACGGCTTACCTATGCGAGCTGTCTCAGCCTTGAAGGTGCTGAAGTCCCAGTTGCGAGGTAGTTTCAGAGACATTGTCCTCAACTCATACCAGAGGTCAGGGTCCGATTCTCGTACAGCCCACCGGAGCGCACACACACACACACACACACACACTCAAACAACACAATCACACAAACTGGAGATATCGCAGCTCATACTTCCTACTTCCTGTGTGTTAATCTTTCTTCTTCTTTTTCTAAACGCGTCCCCTCATGTTGCCTTTACTTCCATGTTGCCTTTACTTCCATGTTGGTACTTGCTCTGATAAGAGATCTGCATAGATGGCTTCCAGGCTGATTCACTAAAGAGATGCAGGGCTCCAGGGCTTCATGCGGGGACTTTTCAGATGACTAACGTTCACCGGTGTCTCAAGAAACCACGGGTGTGTTTTAAAGGAAACGGCGTTCACCCCTTCAGTGTCGCTTCACAGCTCAGGCTGCAGCAGAGAGGGAGTATTTGCAGAAGTTTACGTTAAGGTCAAAGCTTGAGGTTTCATCTACTCACCTTTGAATACAAAGGTCAGATGTGTCCCCCATCTTTAAAGACTACTATTATAAAATTGGCCAGTTGGTGGAAACAGATCGACTGGATATCTATTCTAAAATGGGGAAGAAGACAGAGAGGGAAGAAACCAGTCACACATCGCCCTTTTCTTTTTATACCTTTAATTTTCTTTGAACAAAGGCAAAGCACATTTCAGCATCAAAGAGTACAGCTTTTCTCTAGACAAGTGTACAACTCAACACAAACCATTGCACAGTTTAAGAACAACATACTGAAATCATACAGCTTCATAAGAGAATCTATAACCACAAAATAAAACGTCCACAAAGGGGAGCCTACAGCATGGTGGACAGTCACAACTCCCGTACATTCCTCTGAGGGTCCCGGCTGGACAGGATTCACAACAGCCAAGTGGCACTGTGTTGATTAAACGGCATGGTGTTCCCTGGGTGCCACGAAACAAAAACAATCCGTTTCATTTGTTTATAATAGTGGTACGTCTGTCTCTTATATTCTGCCTCCATGTGAGCAAATCTGGAATGTATCAAACAGCAACGGGTCAAACCTTCCTGCTCAGACGCAGAGGTCGGCGTTACACTCGATCAGCCGACACCAGGAGCTCCGGCTCTCTCTAGTGGCCGACTGTAACGCCACACAGAAACATGGCAGTACAGAGCTGCAGGGATTTAAAAACCCGGACGTCAAACCACCGCGGCAGGCGGTGAAATATAAGATGTCCACGAATGCTGAGACACCAGTCCTCGCGTTACTTTCTGGAGGCTTCCAGCCTACTCTAAAGGGAGACGATGCAACACAGCGCTGCAAGTGTCTGCGTTGCTTCAACCTGCACCGCGACAAAGAAGTTGACACATGACAGCTACGAGGGAAGAGCCTAGAAAACACCCAACTGCACTGAAGTCACAGCAACACAGAGAGAAAATACTATCTCAATACTCTCTCCTATATGGCAATAATAATAATAATAATAATAATAATACTTTAAATATTCCTCTAACCAAAAATACTAAAGAACACGCAACATTTCTCTAAACATCTTCTTAAATATACAATATAGTGACTTTAAAAAGGTTTTCTTACAGTAAATAAAATAAATACTTTGAGAAGTGAAGCGTAAGACAGGTTGGTTATCACGCAGGTCAAACCAAAAACATGACGTCAGTAAAACTATGAAGGGAGCGACGTTCAGACGGGGAGACGAGATAAATGAAGGCGTGGTTTAGGCAGAGGCTCCGCTCATCTGAATCTAGATTTGGCATTCTGGAGAATAAGCAATTCTTAAAAACACATTGATGCTTTTGAAGACAGAATCTGATGAGAGGAAATTTAAGGGAGCAAACTTTTCCCAAGTGTTGATGAAGTGAAGATCTGTTTTATACGACGACCATTCAGGGACAGCTGGACACCGATCACAACAACACTGATGAATGAGCACAAACATGATGGACAGCTCGAGGTGATTGGTTGATGATTAGAGTCTAATCTTTGTCTAACCAGAGTTGGACCCACATACACTGAACACAGCGCTGTGTTTGCTCCTCTACAGCGCCACCATGTCCACAAAACAACCCACAAACATGTCTATAATAATGACCATTTAACTAGAATTAATCATCATCTTAACCTTTAACAATATAAACATTTTGTTGTCTTTCAAAATTTTCAACGAGCCAAATTTACAAAACCTTTTCAGCAAAAAGTCTTAAAATGCTATTTAACCTGTTGTCTGCCGGCTGCATTTAAGCTATAAATAATGTGTAAGATTTCAAAACTTGGATTCACTGGCTCAGTCAGACTTCAAGTAAAATAAAAATATGTTCCCTATACAACTTATTCAGCGCTGTAGGAGTTGTGTTGTTCTTAAGATCTTAGAATCTTTAATATTTTACCACCGAACATTTGTCAGTGGTATAAATATCACAGAATCCTACCGTCGGACCTCTCGAGCACCGACTGCTGCTTTGTGTTTACAGCAGCTGACGGTGTTGGCAAACCAGCTGAACATCAGACGCATGACATCACAACAGCTGTCACACAAACAGGTCGGCCGAAACACGCGGCAGACAGAGAGAGACTAGAGTCTGAAGCCGTGAACATGGTGACGACAGAGAGACGCCATCACTGCGTCCAACAACAGAAGACGCAACGCAACAACCTCACCAAGCTACGGAGCAGAAACCCTCAACCAGCTCCTCGATAACTATTCAAATGTTTGTGTTCCGTCTCCAAGAGTCGCTCTGCTTTTGACGTGGAACATGAAATGGCAGCCAGGTGAGGGAAGCGTGCGACTACCGCGCTGAAAGGGCTGCTGGTGTCTTCAGAATAAAACATCTAGTAAGGGGGCGTGGCCCACTGCGCCTCGCAGCACAACACCGACGAGCTGCTCCTGTCCTATGATGATAAACCTTTGATGATAAAACAATGGTTCGGCCTTTTTAAAACAAATGATGAATGGCAACAAAAACACAGAGAAAAGACACATGAATGAAGGTGAATTCAGTCTGAAACAGACGACATGAAGATATAAGAAAACATAGCAAATATAAAAAACACCTATGTATAAATAGAAACAATCACAACAAAGGAAATAAACACTTGAACTGGGAGGGGGGGGGGGGTGAGTAACAGTGCATTAAAACTAAATCAAGAGCACAGTAAAGTGAACACACATCGATAGGTATATAGAGGACGTCCTGTATACAGGTAGACGTGTACAGCGGACCAACACTTTGGTCAACAGTGTGAATAGATACAAGTTGGCGATAATGGAAATGTTAAACGGTACAGTAACTAACTCAACCTGAAAACACTGACTGATTCACAGACTGCGTGAACACAAACACTCTCATACCCAAATGAAATGGAATGACCCAGACGGTGGTTTTTTGTAGTTTTCTTTGTTTTCTCTCTCCGATGTGTTTTTCGCTCACACTAAAGCACTGCCAGTCTCTCAGAGCTCCGGAGCTACGCGGGGCCCTCGGGGTGCCGCCCTCCTCTGTGGTCTCCCTCTCAGGGCGAGCCGGTGTCGTCGGGGTCGGGCGGCTCTAGGCGACGGCGTCCTCCAGCGCTGCCAGCAGGCCTTTCTCCGTCAGGTGAGCCTTCAGGGAGTTGAAGATGTGGAGCTGCTGGTCGACGCGGAGGGCCAGGAGCTGCTGGATCACCTTGCTGGGGTTTGGGCCCCTGAGAGGAGGGAGAAGAGAGTCTAATCTCTCCGAACTCTGGGACTCAGAGACTCAGCTGAATTCACACAGACAGTAGCTCCATCATTTTAATACTATAGTCTATCATTGCTGCCCCCTCCCTCTGGAACAAATGCATGTTTACATCCTCTCAGTTATCTCAGTTACAGTCAGCCGGAGACAAAACTCACGGAGTTACTGGTTAAAACCAATTAGCTGGTAAAATGTTCCACCAACAGATGTGACTTCAGCTGCGGCAAGAAATCTGAACTCCAGGACCCGTTGTTTAAAGAATGACGACTAAACCTTCCCGTGTTACTGCCATGAACTGCTCATCAACATATTAACACATTAACATGTTCAAGTGTCATTGCATGTAAAGTGTGTCTACCTGATGAAGCTAGCAATGTAGACATTAACAAACGTGGCCATGAGGTACTGGCAGTCGAACCGGTCCATAATGCCGCCGTGACCCGGGATAGTGTTGGCAAAATCCTAAAAGGACAAAGTAGAAAATAAATCAATTATTTAAACCAATAAATTATATATATATATATATATATATATATATATATATATATATATATATATATATATATATATATATTATTATTATTGTCAGACATTAACAGATACAAATACAGTATAGAATGTTTCATATCTAATTTAGCACAACACACAGAATCCTGAAATCTAAAAGGATCTAGAGTTGAGTTGACAGACATCAGCAGACTACGTCAGTACACCTTTGATCAGTACAGTGAGTCCGTCAGCAGACTGCAGTCCGTCGTTCCTACCTTGATCTTAAAGGCTCTTTTGAAGCCGCTGGCAAAGAATCCACCGAACGGTCCCACAATGGAGGCAAAGGAGGAGAGAGCGATGCTGTGGATCTGGAACGGGTAGAGACGCACGGTGCTCTGTGGAGACGAGGAGGAGGAGGAGTTTGACCCAAGCAGATGAAAGCAGTGATCAACACACCGACTGATGAAGGGGAACTCCACATCTTTTAAGTGGATTTTGCAATATGAATATTTCCTTCTTTCGTGTTCACATTAGTGTGTATGTGACTTGAGGAGCCGTAGTGCAAAGAGACGCAGTAAAAGCAAAAAGAGGGCGGAGAGAGCAGCAGCAGCAGCGAGTCTCACCCATCCAGTGACGGACTCCAGGACGCCGGGCAGAGCGTAGACCTGGAGCTGGAAGAGCTCCGACGGCTCACAGTCCACCTGGAAACTATTGGAGTCGTTGTTGAATTCCACCGGGCACACGAAGTAGCGGTATCCGGCCATCAGATAGGAGAACTGGGAGGAGGAGGAGCAGCTTCAGTTACACTGCAGTCACATCGCTTTCCAGAGGCAACATGAATACTTGTTGCATTAATAATATATCATTTTGAACATGTAGGGCGTTGGGGTCATTTGGTGAGACAGATGTACATTTGTGTATCAGCACAGAAGTGGTAATCGTCATGGCGATGGTTCATAATGTTTAAGAATGTGGGCTGAGAATGCTTCCTTGAGGAACACCATATTCAATATTATGAGTCTGATACATAAGACTGACAATAACAACGGTCTATCAGTTCAGCACGACTGGACTAAGATAACAGAGAAACCCTCTCATTTCTGAACTATTGGGCTCTTTGGTCGTTTACAAGGATTGTAGACGAGAGGAATTGGTCAAACTGCTGTGGTGAGAATCAAAACAGACAACATGTAGAATGAGATTAAAATCTTACCATGATGCCAAACACAATAGTGGAGAACAACCCGCCGATGAATCCCTCCCATGTCTTCTTAGGTGAGAGCTGCAGAGAACACAGTCAGGTTAATACATCATCATCATGCTCTTTACGTTTCCATACCCAGACCTCTTAAACACTGACTATGGTTGACTTCGCCTGGCAATAAACTGGAGACATAAATAACAGTGATGAGACGGACCTTGATGAGCGGGGTGCGGCCGAAGAAGAAACCAAACATGTAGGCCATGATGTCGTTACAGATCACGCAGGAAATTGGCACAATGAACCTGTTCAGATGAGAAGAGTCCACATGAGGCTGATATTATAGACTAAAAATGATAAAGTAATAAAGTGTACTAGCTGATCCTACTACAAACCAACATTCAACATTAACATAATTGGATTTAAACATCATTTTACATCAGAAAGGAGCCATTTTTATATACATTATATATGTTTTCTTACCAGATCATCCCCTCAAACAGGTTGTGAATGATAAGGTGAGACTGAGTCACCACAATCAGCAGAGTCACATGGGTCCAACCGAACTGTGGGGACAAAACAAGGAGATCAGCCGAGTAGGTTTACACTAGAATAAGATTAAACTAGGATATGATTAAACTAGGGTAAGTTTAAACTAGGGTAAGTTTACACTAAGATAAGTTTACACTAGGATAAGATTAAACTAGGATATGATTAAACTAGGATATGATTAAACTAGGATAAGATTAAACTAGGATAAGATTAAACTAGGGTAAGTTTAAACTAGGATAAGATTACACTAAGATAAGTTTACACTAGAATAAGATTAAACTAGGGTATGATTAAACTAGGGTAAGTTTAAACTAGGATAAGATTACACTAAGATAAGTTTACACTAGGATAAGATTAAACTTGGTTGAGAGCCGCACAATTGATTTAATGATTGTGTCTTCATTCTAAATATCTATCGACAGACAGGACAAATAGTAAGAACACGTGATTTTCTGGTAAGACAGCACCCACAGATGACTGTGATGGGCTTCAGCTCAAACGTGACCAGAGAACAGCTCGATTAAATCAATGATGTGAGCGGAGGCAGCGTCTCAGCGTCGCCATTAAGGCCCAGCAGCACTGCTCACTTAGAGAGGAACATCTTGTGGTCGTACTGGACTGACGAGTGGAAATGTTTGTGTTTGTGTAGCTGTTGAACTGCCTCTGCTCTCCCAGGATCAATATCTTCTAAAGGTCGTCTTTCAGTATTTGAACAACACTTTGTTTCTGTCTGGATCCTCTTAGTGTTGAAGACACGAGACAGTCACGTGGGGTCGGCTCGGTGGACCGTATCCGTTAAATGAATGCTTGTTGCCAGACATTTGTGTCGGAGCGATCCCTAACCCACTTCTCCGCACACTTGAGGGCCCGAACATCACGGAGCCCCATCAATAACCCAGCAGCCCCGAGGCTGGAGACCAGGAGCAGGCCGGGTGCCACTTACCATGTAGAACTGAAGGCGGTAGTGCTTCTTCACCAAACTCAGCACAAACATGCAGAAACCTGCAACAACAGGACAAATACTGCGTGAAATACTGAATAAGAGGGAATTCATCAGGGCTGCGGTGTCTCCAGAGAGAAGAGGGAGATTAGTTAAAGTCAGAATCCCGCTCATCTTTGGTCAAACTCCACTAAATTTAGCTTGACCTGCTTCAGACAAAGCCCAGAGTTAATGTGCAGTGAGCAGAGTAGGACTGCTGGAGCGTTTTGTACCGAACACAACACTGAGGTGAGCAGAACCCGTGAGTGCTTATGCTGGGAGAACACTGTAAAGTTCTACAAGGACATTTACTCTTTTCCAAGACGCAACATCTACAGCATCTAAAAACAAAAATGCTGCGTCGTGTCAAAACACTGCAGATGTGAGTATTTTCTGGGACATGAAGGTGCGACGGCGTTATCTTCAGAGCCCTTCTGTCTAAAGACGTGTGAGGAAGCCGGGCCCTTCAGTTTCACCTTGAATCAAGTCGGCAGGAGATAGCAAACAGTCAGGGTGCTTCCTTCCTAACCACATCCTGTTTACTGCTGCAGTAGAACTGAAAAACATGCAGTACAGGAAGTGGGACTTCTCACAGGCAGACATTGTTACAGGCTTCTTTTGTCTCAGCGTTCGTACCTAGGAGGTAGAGGGCGAAGGAGATAAATCGGTGGTATTTGCTGAGGATGCGAAGCGGCTCCTCCCTCTGCACCAGCGTGAAGAAGGAGTCTGTCACGGTCTCTCCGTAGAAGAAGTAGTTCACACACAGCAGGAAGTACCTGTGGGGTGGAGGGGTGGAGCACATGTACACGTGTCACGGCTTTATGACAGCAGCTGATCACATTCAGTATGCCTGCAGAAACCCAGTGATGGTCAAGTGTTCTGCAAGTCCAAACTACTGACTGTACACACAGAACACTGTCGATTGTTCAGGCTTATGGCATAATGAATGTCAGCACTCTGCTATCTATCACACTACACAGGACACCACTATTGCTAAAAATCAACCAGCTCTGATGATTCACAATATTTTTGCCGTTTTCGTTGATTGGCTTAATTAATCTACAACCTACTCAAAAATGTAACCGGGTCACAAAACAAACCTCAGCAAGTCTGCAATCAAATAAACACATGAAACAACACGGTGAGAGAGAAGCCAGAGAACGACACACCTCTATGAAATGAGTGACAGTGTGTGTGTGTGTGTGTGTGTGTGTGTGTGTGTGTGTGTGTGTGTGTGTGTGTGCGCCCTCACCAGCTCAGCGTCCTGAACCAGGGCAGGTGGTAGGAGTGATACACGTTGTAGCCGATGGTGATGATCTCCTGGAAGCACTTAATCTGAACGATGAGGACCTGCACAGAGAAACACTGCGTCACCAGAGAGGAGACTACTGGAGCATCTCCACGTCTGTGTGTCTGTGTGTGTGTGTGTGTGTGTGTGTGTGTGTGTGTGTGTGTGAGAGAATATGTCCTACGTCCTGCTGTCCTAGTGACACAAAATGGCCGACGGGTCTATTTTCAGTGAATTCCCAGATGACAGGAGCAGAAGTCCTGCATGCTATTAAAGAGCCCGACTCCCATTAATCCATGAGATTAGGTTTTTCATTTGTGTAGTGAAGTTCAACTGATCACGCTGCAGAGACAAACAACTGCATGAACCCTAACACACAGTGCAACGTACCTTCAGTGTGAATGTGTAAATGTGTGAGATGATGGCGCATTATATTCGGTTCATTTTACACTCTTTGTCAGCGCTGGTTGAAAGTAATCTTCTACACACTTCCTGAAAGGTAAGTGGAGATGTGTCCGAGCGTTGCTGGTACTCACGATCATCATCAGCACCATGGGGCCCAGGTAGATGATGAGGAAGAAGAAGGAGATCATGGCGAGCGTGAGGATGCCTCGGACCCACCAGTTCTTCCATCTGAAGGAAACGCAGCCAGAGAGGCATTACTGCATACGATGCATAACATGACTGTTAAACTGAGATTCAAATCAATGTGGCTACTGCAACCCTTCATCAGCTCACACCCACAGAAAGAGGATACATCTGTGAGATAAAGGCGAAAACTGCCAAAATACAAAAACGATCTAAAAATAATTATAGTAATGATGTATCTGCAAGGAACGCAGGTTCAAGAGTCCATTGAGTCACATCTGCTCTTCAAAGGAAACTATGTGTGACGAGGAATATATGTGTATGAATCATGACACCTCCAAGTGTAGCAGTGACCTAAAGGCCAGGAAAACCAGAGGCCTGTAGCTAAATATAGAAACATGTAGTGACTCTATATATAACAATGTAGTGACTCTATACACAACAATGTAGTTTCATAACTCCTATATTCAATGCTGACCTCAACCCCATGCTTTACAGTCATATACTGTAGAAACAACTTCTATTACTGCAGACAAAACCCAGCAATACGTTTTATAGTTGTTTCTCTTCAACAGTGCCGGTACCTTGAGGAGAGTCCAGACAGGGCCTTGTTCAGAACCTCGGGGGTGTCATCGGCAGTGACCGGCACCTCTGGGACTCCTGAGTCCACCTTGGCCTCGCTATCCGACGACACGTCTTTCTCCACCTTCAGCTCACTGTCTGAACCCTGACAGAGAGACAGACAGAGAGACAGGGAGACAGAGAGAGGAGGAATAAGACACGGACATTTGGCAAAGACATGAAGCTGTGGCGATAGGACAACAGGTGCAACCACAGAATCACAATGAAACTCAAATCCAGGCCTTTGAACGTGAGTGTAATGTGTTCTGTCTGATGTGTCCATTCAACACACTACTTAAACCACTGAATTCAGTGCATTGATACGTAGTGAAACAAACATATATGTGTCATTGAACAACCAGCAGCAGCTCCATCATATCAGAATAAAGCAACAGGAATGCCGGTGTAGGAGTGAGTGTGTGTGTGTGTGTGTGTGTGTGTGTGTGGGCGGCTGAACGCTGCACCAAATCATCTCCGTCCATATTGTTGCTCTCTCAGAACCGTCTGTTCGTTGACGGAGGCCCGTTCACGACGCACCGATCTCTACATCTCCATGGCGACGGTCGCACACGGCTGCAGCTCGTCTGATGCAAACAGAGAGTTCTGTAAAGGTCGTCTCTGCTGCTGGTGACCAGAGCACAGTCACACGGCAGACGGTCGTAGTAGTTCTGTACGAGGACTTTTCTATCTCATGTTGTGTTGCACCTTTCCACATATTCACCGGTAAAAGGTGGATTATGTAAGACTGTGACCATGTAGGATTAATCAACTCTCACTTATGTTGAATAAGCATGTGAATCTATGGAATGACAAATTAATAGCATAAGCACTAAAGCCTACCCAAAGTGATTGTTCTGTCCGTCACTGGTCTCCTCAGCAGTCCAGGGTCTAAAGCTACGGTGAAATGCGTCGCCAGCATATTTAGCACATTGTAGACTTAACTCTAGTCTCACAGCATGACGGCACCAAGCAGTCGTGTTGTGAAAGGAGCTACACAATCTGTCACATCGACAATAACATAGTGACCCTAGAGAAACATCTCTAGATGCAGAGTAGGGCCCATAGTCGACAGATTATTGTTACAACCAACCGTCAACCATCAATATCAAACTGATGATTGACGCAGGTTTAACAAAAGACTACTTGTTATAACAACATATCACAAGATCTTAGAAAAGTCCATTTTCTTGTCTTCTTGCAACACTGTGACAGGACACTCTGTCCACACTTCAACTGAAGGCAGACGCACAAGAAAACACATGCAGGCCCATTCTCTGCCTACTGGTTTCTATGGAGACCACATCCGTCACTCAGGATGCTCGAGTTAAAAATAGCCGCTTGTTCCACATAAAGGCCCCCCCCCCTTCACGCTTTCAACACCAAGTGTCTCCGTTCTGTTTGTCTCCAATTCAATGGGGGGAAAAAAAGGCTACATCTGCAAGTTGTGAGCGGATGAGAGGTGCATTCATGTTTACTGGGAGTATTTAAACATCTTCACCCAGAGGAGGTTTGTGACTCACCTTCTCAGCCGCGTTGAGCTGCGACACAAATATTTTAGAGCAGCTGTTTTGAAATGTTTAGAATAGCTACAGACCGACACGCGTGTTCAGATGCTCGTCTAGAACGAGACTTCCCGAACACACAACGTCTGTGATCAGAATCTAACAGATGTTGCTCCACGCACAGCGGAGTCTTTAATGTTTACATAGACTGATCACAGCGTGACTCATTCATAAATCTGTGAACTGATTTTCACTACTAATTTTACTACTAGCATTTATGCAAACCAGCATAAACAAGAAGTACCTGAGCTGAGCTGCTGCGCTTCATAAACCAATGTCATCTTCTCTTAAGCTGATCAAGACTAAAAGGTCAAAGCAGGGACAGAGTAGATTTAACCTTGTTATTATTATGGTTTTACTTTATTCCCACCTTTTACTTGGTCTGATCACTTTGTTGCTGGAAGCAGGGTCCACCAGAACAGCTGTATATGTCCTACACAAATCAACTCCCTCACCTAAACCACATGACTATTAACTATTCACTCCCACATCCACATAGGATCCCACATCTGTACTTGCATTTTGACCAGCCTACTACTATACATCACCCCGTACAGTATGTAACTCCAGGACCTTGTCTTCACGCAGGATTAAGCCAGATATCTGCTTTACACTGGTATTAATACTACATGTACAAACGGTGAAAGATTATCCCACAGATGTTTTCAGTCCACATGTAAGGTTCAAGTGCTTTTACTTCACCAACTACTGACACAAACACAGCTAGGTTACTTTAAAAAAAACACACAGGATGGATTTTCCATATTTGTAGATACGACAAATGAAATAAACCAGATCGTACTGAAGATATAAATGATGTCACTCTTTAATTCAAGCTATAAAAGAGAGACATGAGATCCTCTTTAGAACTGTAGGAACGTGACCTAAATAGCACTAAACCTAATTGTGGGTATTGACTGAGTGTATAACCTGACAAGCGCTCCTCAACAGAAGCGTCTTTAAGTGCTCACTGTCGGCCTAAAGACACACAATAACAAGCGACACAAAGCCACGCGCTGAGTGCGCTTCATTAGTCAGTCGTCATCCCCCTAATGTGCGCTAATATGCGGCTTGTTGCGAGGACGTCGGTGACGCCTCCACCGCTCTCACACATCTGCTTCAAGCTGCTCCTCAATTATCTGTAATCAGCGCGTCACCCGAGTCCATGACCACGCCCCTTTGTGGGCTCCGACTACTCCCCGGGAAGCAACTTGGACATCCAGAAGATGCCTTGTTTTTCCCCTCAGTCTGAATACAACACGAGAGTATTACGGTGTTAGACAGCAGACCGCCGGTTCAACGCGTCGTACACCTGACGTTAACACCGTGTATGAGGCTACAAACATCTTTCCACACATCATTCAAATTGTTTACAATTTCACTATTGCTTTGCTTAGCGTGACATAAACAACAAATACAACTTCAGCGTGTTTTCCTACACAAGGAGAGCCATATACGTCGGTATATACATCTATGATATATAAAGCAGAGTTTATTTCGATACCATTTTAACTTGTGTATTTTGGTTCGTCTGTTGTTGTCACGACGGAAGCACACAGGAAGAGCTGCACGTAGCATCAACCAATCAACTCCGAAATGAGAGCAGTTTGGCGGATGATTTGTATGAAGTCCGTCGGTAACGGTTCTTCTTCCGATACGTGAGCGACGTCAAAATGTCGGATTAAAATCGATGTTGACATGACTTTTCCTCTAGCTACACGAGAGGATGAATCGTTAGGACTCTCCCAACAGCTAGCAGGCTAGCTAGCGTTAGCATCGCTGTCAGTTGGTAGGTGGGACAGAGGCTAACGGTTACCTTGTCCTCTGACGGTTGCTGTTGTAACGGTGGGTCGGTGTCTTTGCCTCCGCGGTGCCTCAGCTCCGTCATTGTTGCAGGTTGTAGCCGAACGACTACAGAGAAGGTCCGGCGTGTCTCCGGGACACTGACTCGTGTTTTTTGGGGGGGACAGGTCTCCTGCTAAGCTTGTGATTTGCACAGCAACACTTTTCACTCGATGAGCCAAAATCGGTGTCAAGTTTGCAGGGATAACGGATACAGACAACTTCCGGTTTTCAAAATAATATAACAAACTAATATGTTAAATCAGAATAGATAGATAGATAGATAGATAGATAGATAGATAGATAGATAGATAGATAGATAGATAGATAGATAGATAGATAGATAGATAGATACCTTATTAATCCCTCAAGGGACAGCAGTAATTGGTAAATAAAATAACAAGAGTAAAAATATTAAATATATCTATAACTATGTGTAGCCATTTCTTCATTACAACATAACAGTGGCTTCCTGGTGCTGTCCAGGTTTAGTGAGGCCTTCTGAAATGTCACTGCTGCTCTTGATCCACACATGTTCTCATACGTCATGACTTAACCGAGTGTATCATAGTGTCAACTTAACTTTTCCATTAACCTCACCGACTACAATACAATCGTTTATGAATAGTGCTTCTTTCTCTCCAGGACTTGAGATGGTCTGTGTCCATTTCATTCAAACAAAAGGAAAGAAAATAGCATCTTAATATCTTAGGGGACAATTCACTCGACATGCATACGGCATTATCAGTTCATATTATTATTATTATTATTATTATTATTATTATAGGCTAACGTCTGCCAGTCAAGATCCTCTGGAGACTAGATAGCTGAGGCCATCCTGCTGGTAAAACTATCTGTAATTTTCACCTTTAACACCAAGTGGCAGCAAAAGCTCACTGTACGTTGTGTGTGTGTGTGTGTGTGTGTGTGTGTGTGTGTGTGTGTGTGTGTGTGTGTGTGTGTGTGTGTGTGTGTGTGTGTGTCTCAGCTTTATGGCCTGACAGCAGCCAGCATTTATAAATACTTAATGCCCTACCGCTGTTGCAGCAGAAGTGAAAAGGGGGGGGGGGTGAGCATCGCTGGCCAAATACAACAGTTCGATAGGCCGTGACATCACACTGTGGGGTGTTCACTGTTATTAACAGGCCGGATCACTGGAACGAGCACCAATGAAAGAGAGCAGAATCTGAGACTATATTACCATAGTTGAAACTATTTTATGACAATGCACCACTGTCTGACTTTCCATGAATTCTGAATACTTTTTTTTTTCTCCAAAAAGCATCGCTAATGTTGCCTCTGAACACAGCTGGTGTATATATATTATACATCTATATCTATATATAATATATATTCATATATTGAATACACTCACTCATGACTCAGCAGATCTCTGCAGCATCATGGAGAAGAGACTGAGTGGACCTGTGCAGGTGGTGTTCAACACATCCAACATTACAGATTACTGACTAACTGAACACAGCTCACTTCATCTGTGAGGTGTTTTAATCTTCTTAAATAGTAAATATCTTAAACGTCTTTTTATTTTATCGGTCAGTTTAGTTTGAGTTAATGCCGTTCTGTTTCACACGTCGACCCTGTGATTGAAATGCTGTTTTTGTGATTATTCAGAGAACAATAACGATGTGTTTGTCTCCATTGCTGTCATTTCTGTAAGCATGTTGTTGCAGGTAATGAATTACTACTGAACGTCAATGTTAACGTCTGACAGGCTCCATTGATTCCCTTCCTCATCAGTGCTCTATTCTCAATATTTAAAATCTGTCCCTGACTGACATCTGAATTACAATCACTTTGCATGACTTGCATCATCCAAAATACACGTATTGAAATAAACAAACTACTTGATTAACGCTGTTATTGAACGTGTGTTTGTTCGTTATCCAACCTTTCTAAAGCTTCTGAAAACATGGAGCCGTGACTCAGCAGAAAACATGAATGTAAGAACCTGGAGGATTGGTTCAGAAGCATTGGCAACAAGAACACGCTCGCGTACCCACCCACCCACAGATTATGACTGCAGTGCTTTTGACTCTATTCTGTGGGGGCACTTCATCCTTGCTGCAGTGTGACTCGGACGTTGCTCAGCCGTGTTACACAGACGCTGCACATGTACAGTGAAGACTTCTGTCATGCTGTAACTCTCCCCATCCTGTAGCACTCTGCTGGTTCTGCTCTTCTGTGTGTGTGTGTGTGTGTGTGTGTGTGTGTGTGTGTGTGTGTGTGTGTGTCACGTCAGGCAGCCCACATTTTGGGCTGGGACTCCTCAGTAGCTCCCCCAGATCTGCAGGGCTCTGGGACATCTGCAATGCAGAAGTCTATATATAGCCGTGGAGTTACAGGGAGAGAGAGGAGGAGAGAGGGAGACAGCGAGACACAGACAGACAAAGAGACAGAAGGGTGAAGGGAGACAGAGAGGACGGACAAGACAGAGAGACACAATGAATGATGAGTGAACCGTGAACCTCGAACTGAGAATGAGCTTGAAACTAATACAAGGCCGACAAAATGCAACTTTCTCCGATGGCAAATGTTAACTTTTACAGCCTAAACAAAGTCGATTCCTGATTTGTGCACTCAAAGCTTTGAAACACTTCATTTGCTTAAGAAACCCCCAGAACCACCAAGCCAACCAAGTGTCCACTCAGGGTGTCGGCACTTGCGGCGGCACGGTCGCAGTGAAGAGGGTTTGCCGGTATCTCTGTGTTTAACTCAGAGGAAATGGAATGACTTGCTTGTGGACTCCCAGCAACAGGAACAGGGAAGGGTGGTTGTTAAACGCTGAGGTGGAGTATTTATTGCTCGATCTCAAAGGGTCCTGCAGGAGGGCAGCGGAGGAGGAGGAGGTGACCAGTTCAATTATGTATGCACCCCCACAACAACAGAATCTGCTGACAGCAGCGCTCGGCACGCACACAGCAGCAGCACGGCCAAATCAAGGACGGCTCTGCAGCGGGCCGCGGGCCCACAGAGCTGTGGGAGTGATCGGACTCTGGAGCTTTTAATAAATCCGCCCTCTGACACGCTCCCTGTCTGATTTTTCATCAAAGAGGTCAATGCCGAGCCATAACTCTCCTTGTGTCACGGCTGAAAGACGCATCAACCGTTCTGAGCATGCAGCGCCTCAGGGACTCTTACACAATGTACTGCATCGATTTACAATTACAGACAAATTATGAATTCAAATGAAAGATGAATGTGTTTAATGTAACTGTGGCAGTATTTGTTCATCATAGTTAGAGGCTGATAACAAAGCTGAGCCCGGCACAGTCTTTAATTTAAATGATGCATCATTAGAGGAAATGTTTGACACCAAGGGAAACACACTTATTTGTTTGCTTGCAGAGCGTTAGATGAGATTGAGACCTCTCTCCTCTTCTCATCAGACTCTCAGGCTTTGGATAGAAACGCACTAAAAGATGCAAATGTGCAGTTAAACTCAATACCCACATCCTTATGTCTAATGCAGCATTATGGTGATCTGAATTTGTATTGATTGTTGCACGTCCAGGGAAGCATTTCCTTTACGTTGTTGCATTTTCTTTTCCTGAAACTCAAGCGTGTTCCTCTCAATTTAATGCTTCAGCCCAAAAACATTTGTCCTTGCTCCTTTCCTCCTGCTTTTCTGACACATGTATTGATCGTCTGTTAGTGCTGATAATGTATTTGCCGCTGTGCTGATTCTCCCTCCACACACACACACACACACAGGACTACAGTGAGCAGCTGTGCTGGTGGGCCAGCATTTGCAACTGCCATCCATCTTAGCCAGCAACATCTTTCACCTCTGTGTGCTGGCAGGCAGAAGCTGAGATGAGCTGATGGCGACACCCTGCAGACATTATGCAGCTCCGCCCATCAATCAGCTGGACTTCAGCCTGAAGGCTGAGGAGGCCGGCAGGTTGGGATTGGAAGTAGACCGTAGTTTGTATTCCTGTTCTCCTGAGCGAGGAAACGTAAATAAGTGGACAGCTTTAACTGCTCGAGACCTGAATATATTAGTTGTGATTGATCCATCAGCAGGCCGTTTGACGTGTCGCAGTAGGAACGGCACAGGTGCAAATTATAACAGTAATGATGAATTTCATTTTGCTGCTTTAGTTTCAAGGTCCTGGTATATTGTGCAAGAAACAAACCTTCAAGGCGACGATTAGACGTAACCAGAGTCTACTTTTTTCAGTATTCATGCTAGCTTGACTATTTGGATTGTAGAAGAAGGACAGAAGTGCATCAAACAACCTGCCTTGATAAATGGAAAAAAGGAAAGTCAAGCTGCCACATTTCTTAATTCATTCAAATTATTTGTTTTTGTCGCTGACTACAATTCATATTTTTTGCTGAAATAGGATCATGATGCCATGATGGTCTTGTACTCAACTGCCTTTCATGCTAAGGCATGCTGGGAAAGACTCCAGCTGCTTTACACCATTGCAGGTATGAACATATATAAATATGAAAAGAGAAGGGCATAAATAGGTACAAAAATAGCAGCGGAAGACTATCATCATCTATACTTTCCTTTACAGATGTCAGTTCTATCTCACGACAGTAAAGACGCAGAGATGCAGCGAATGTTTGGTTAATAAATGTCTTTATTTGGCTTTGAGAGGAATATCACTGCATGAGATAGCAGCACGTATACAGTCACAGTTGTATAGCGGAGGTCTGGAAAGTGTCAGCACTCCTCAGCCTCTCAAGGAACAGGTGAGATGGAGGGGAACACATCTTTATATTTTAACTTTCAGTCATGATTAAGGCAAGTTTTTTAATTGAACACACAACAAGCAAAACATCGATCCCATCCAGTAGATATTCAAGCTCGAAGAGTCAGGCCATGCATTCATGCCCGTTGGTTGATTCATTTGTCAAAGAGAACATTCGGAGAGGATGAACTGATGAACACTGGGGAAAGGAAACAGCTCAGAGCGATAGAAGGGGTCATGGTGAACGTAGCCCTTGTATGCGACTCTGTACCGTTCTGCTCCACCTGCCACTCACAGTCTGAGCTGAGGGCCGTCGGTGTCACCATCAGCTGCCTGACACCGACGGCCACGCCTACCTTCACCTCAAACCCTTCATCTAAAGCAACACAAAAGCACCACTGCGTATGAGGAGACATACACAAAGGGTTTCTTTGTAGGGAAAGAAGAACAGACTTGCAGATCAACGTTGAACTGTGACGGTGTGAAGGCCGATACATTCATTGACAAATGAATCAATCAAAGAATCCCAAAAAATAAATATATATATATATATATATAGCGGCAATTTAAACTCTACATTTTCATTCCCAAAGATGCACTCCCTCATGGAGAAGCTTCAGCACTCCTCCTTTCAACTGGAAACACCACCCACCAAACACCACCCACCCTCCCATCACACGTGCATGTACAGGTGTGCTGAGCTCCATTGTTGCCGTGCTCTGACACTGCAGCGAATTAAACAGAATGAGAAAGGGGCTTGAATGGTAAGTGGTGCATTTCCGTTTGTCATGGTGGGATGAGATGCAGGACTACAGAGCAATGGAAAGGGGGGGGGGGGGGGGGGGGTTGACTTACAGCTCCAATAGAAGCAGTCCGTCCTCTAAACGACGGTCAGGGACGAGCAGCTGCGCTCTGTGACTTACAGTACTCTCCAACTTTTATATGTAGAAATCAAATAGCACCGTAAAAGTTGGACCGGCTGTTACTCTGTGCGTTTAGTCTGTGTGCTGACAAGAATTGTTACTTTCAAGGTTTTGATTGCTCTCACTGTAAATATTGATCATTAATGGCACATTTATTGTTGCTTCACGTGAGGAAAAAAATCATCCTGGTTCAAACTTAAGAAAATGATCATGCTAAACTGTCTGCGCTTCCCTTTAATGTGATGTAGAATAATGACGACTTCTGCAGAGCGTGTTTGTGACTCAAACTCTTCTGTCATTGTAATACATCTGTGTCCTTCTAAAGCCCGGCCTAACAAAGCTTAATCACGTCTGAACTAAAGAGACGAAGAAACCCCGGCGGTGTGCAGAGCTGTGTTTGACAGAGATGACGTGAACAGAGACCAGATCCATAGAAGTGACTGGAGTGAGGATGAGGAATGTGCTGTTGATAATGATGAAGATGATGCTGACTCTAGCGGTTTAGCTCTTGCTGGTCTTGCCGGCAGGGCCCTCCTTCTTCTTCTCCTTCTCCTTCTGCTTCTCGTCCTCTTCCTCTTCCTCCTCCTCTCCCTCACCCTCCTCCTGGTCATCTCCCTCATCTCCCTCCTCTCCCTCATCTTTGTTCTCCTCTCCCTCCTCTTCCTCCTCCTCCTCCTCCACCTCTTCCTCCTCCTCCTCTTCCTCCTCCTCGGGCTTGGCTTCAGACTTCCTGTAGGCTCCGAGGGAGTAGGTGCGGGCCGACATGTAGGAGAAGCCCGGGTAGCCCGACTGGACCATGGCGCCGCCAACGGAGCTGAGGCGGCACTCCTCGCCTTCCAGCAGCTTCCTGCTCAGACACAAAGAGAGACAGACGGGGACAAGAGACGAGGTCACCTCTGCTCTGGGTTTGGTTCTAAAAGGATCTCCGTGTTTCTCTGCTGAGGATCTAATGTCACTGGAGTATCAGTGGCTACACCCCGGCTCTGTTTAGGTGTTTTGTCCCAAAACATGACCACAGTTAGATCATTGTGAGGTTTCACCGTGTGTCATCTTGTTACAGTGGGAGAAGATCCGAGAGGGACTATCAGATTATTAATGCAAGCATTTTAAAACAACACTTTCAAAGTGGACAGGAAATGATTGTTGTTGGGACAGTTTACTGTTAAGATAAAACAGGGATTGTGGGTAAAGAGAGAGGCCACCAGACGCTGCAGGAGAGCTTAATTCTAAAAAATGATTCAAATAAATGCTGGAGCGGAAGAGGAACTCGTTCAGGACATATCAGCTGAAAACATGTCTCTTAAATCTTAACAACAGTCTGTCAACAGAAAGAATTCATGCAAAGTCCAATGATCACCATTGTTCTTCTTTGTGTGGATGTTGAAGGTATAACCAGCGCCGTGTAAAAGTGAACACCTGTTCACTCTCCCAAACTGATCATGGTTGTGTCTGAAGCTCACCTGTAGGCAGCGATCTCAATGTCCAGCGCCATCTTGACGTTCAGCAGGTCCTGGTATTCACGCAGGTGACGGGACATTTCTCCTTTGGTGCTGCGCAGAGCAGCCTCCAGCTGCTGAATGGTATCCTACACACACACACACACACACACACACAGTCATATCATGACACACGAATAAGTCATGTGAATAGAGGTAGATTGAACATTCAGTGTGGGGATTTTCACTTTTGTCTTGTCGCACTGAACATTAATTTTAAAGTGATTTATAATAGACACATGAGGTTGTGTCCTTCATCAGGGTCCGCCGTGTCCTGGAGACTTGAATGCATCAGTCTGATATCTGTCTGTGAAAGATGACCCCATTGTTAATGAACCTCTATGCTGTCATCTCGGCCTGCAGGTCTTAACACACGTCTCCCTATAGCTGCTTAATTAAAGGACGATCATATCGTAACACTCAGTACCGCGGGTCATTGCCGTACCTGCATCTCTCCCATTTCACTGTTGTGTCGATCCTCCATCTCGGCAACCTGCCTCTCCAGGGCCTCGTTGTGGCCCCTGAGGGCCTCGATCTCCAGGGTGCGGGCCTGCACCTGCCTGCGGTACTCGCTCAGCTCCTCCTTTGAGTGCTTGACGGCGTCCTGGTTGCGGGCGGCGGCCTCGGTCACGCTAACAAACTTGGAGCGGTACCAGTCTTCTGCCTGGGCCTGGTTCCTGGCCGACAGGTTCTCATACTGAACCCGGATGTCCTTCAGGGCGGCAGTCAGGTCCGGTTTGCTCATGTCCATCTCCACTGACACCTGGATGAAGAGGTGCTCATTATTAGTAGGTTTAAAAACATCTGTAAATAAAGGCAGCACCAAACTAAACCTGAATAACCAACAAGCCTTTTATTTCACTATGTATGTGAGTCTACATTTAGAAAACTGTGTAATTGTTCACATTCTGTTTGAATGCTTTAGTGTTTTTGCATAATGCTTGTATATTATTTGTGCCTGTTCTTTGAACATCTGGACCAGTATCTGATGAAAACAGTGAACTTGGAAATGTGCTTTTTTTACGACTCAAACTCAGACACAGATTTAAAATCTAACTGTACTAAATAACGTAATGCCTGAATGTGATGTAATGTTATGTAATAAAGTATAAACTGCCTATAGATAAAGTACATGTTGTCTTACAGCTGTGTTTGATGCGTCTACAGATGCACTGCGTCTCCTCTGGTGACATGTATGTATAATGTGCTGCTGCAGGACTGATGAATCGACTGCTGACTCGGACTCCTCTGCTGCCATGTGAGCGCTGCTGTCAATAGCTTACATGGCAATTATGCTCCCCGCAAGGAAGAGGAGAGACCCTGGAGAAATCTACCCAGCAACCATAACTCCGCTGCATGATTTAACAGTCACTTACTGCACATTCAATACATTGATTTCTGCTCAGTGATAGCTGCTGCCCTCACATCATAAACCCCACGTAGCAAAACTTTGTGTCAAACAGTGGCGCTGCTGTTAAAAACAGTTTGGCTTGTAAACTACGCAAATAACTGCTTACAGTGCAGTTCTCGGGGTTTGTCCTGTCAGCTGCCCCTTTAGGGTCGACCACACCCCAGCATTATGCGCTATTTATCCGCATTTTTCTCCCTCCCCCCGCCCCCTCTGCTCCCCTTCCCTCGCCTTCTTTTATGAATATATCACAAATAACCCCAAACGAAGCGCCAGCTAGACTAACAGCGTAAAGTTTATGATGATTAGAGTATTTACATTTGAAGCGGCACCACTGCAGCGTGATACTCGCATCATATTCCCACAGAGAATTCAGATTTACGGCATACTTTGCAGCCCGCAAACCGGCATCGACGACCGGTACCTACTCGCGAAAAAAAACCCACTCTTTACAAGTCAGAACATCTTAAAGTTTGAACGGGGGCGTGGCAGAGCGCGCGGGACGCTGCAGGGACGCTCGAGAGACCCGTACGAGGAGGAGGAGGAGGAGGAGGAGGAGGAGGGAAGGACCGCGCGTGGGGCTGAAACGGAACTGCAGTGCCATCAATTATCAGGTGCGCAATGTTTAGTTTGAGGAGGACGCAGTTTGTCGCGCATACAGAAAACAAACAGGTTATTGAATTCCTGTAAAACTGTGGGAAACTTCCTAATAAACAATATGACACATAAACAGGTGTAGTGGACCTGTGCACTTTACTAAGTAGTATTACCTGTGTTTAGGTGACTTCTTTCGAATCAATAATGGTATGGTGAATGTTAAAGTGTACTGAGGTCATTATGGAACATGGTTCACTTGATAGATCCATGTAGCAATATTACATTTCGCGTATGTGTGGATGTGGTATTTTAAAAAGCTGAAGGCCATAAGGAGTGAGGAGTGTGAGTTGGCAGTGTGACATTGAAAACTAGTGGTTGGTAATGTGACCGGTGGTCCTGGGTACCACGTCTCTGTGTGTTTGGACCCACGGGTCACCAGAGCACGGTGGGAGGTGTACCTGAGTGGCCTGCAGAGATGATTGCAGCTCCTGCAGCTCCTCTTCGTGAACTTTCCTGAGGAAGGCGATCTCGTCCAGCAGAGACTCCACTTTCTTCTCCAACTCCAGGCGCGACAGGGTGGCGTCGTCCACGTCCTTCCGGTAGCCCTTCAGGGTGTTCTCCGCCTCCTCGCGCAGCTTGGTCTCCTCCTCCAGCTTCTCCCTCACGTGCTCCAGCGTGTCGTTCATCTGCACGCAGTCCAGGTGCATCTGGCTCCTCTCGTGCGTCAGCTCCTCCACGCGCGCCCGCAGCTCGCGGATCTCCTGCTCGTACAGCTCGTGCAGCCGCGAGGGCTCGTTGTTGCGCTGCCGCAGCATCGTGACCTCCGCCTCCAGGACTTTGTTCTGCTGCTCCAGGTTGTGCACTTTCTCAATGAAGGACACGAAGCGGTCGTTGAGGCCCTGCAGCTGCTCCTTCTCGTTGGTGCGGATGATCTTGAGCTCGTTGGTGACCGCGGTAGACTGGGTTAGGTCCATCGCAGAGTCCGGCATGGAGGAGAAGACGCGGCCAGAAGCCGCTGTCCTGCGGTAGTTGGCGGAGGACATCCCGGGGGAGGAACCATAGGTGGAGCGGTGGCTGCTGCGGTATCCCGCAGAGTGCGGGCGGGACGGGCTGCTGCTGCTGCCCATACCCACGCGGCCGGACCGGGGGGCATCTCCGAAGATCTTCCGATAGGAGCTGCTGCTGTAAATGTCGCTGGAGTAACTCATGTTTCCGTTTGGAGTCCGGTCCCACTGTTCTGTACGGGAGAGAGAGAGAGAGAGAGAGAGAGAGAGAGAGAGAGAGAGAG
This sequence comes from Cebidichthys violaceus, assembly GCF_023349555.1. Classification (NCBI taxonomy): domain Eukaryota; kingdom Metazoa; phylum Chordata; class Actinopteri; order Perciformes; family Stichaeidae; genus Cebidichthys; species Cebidichthys violaceus. Next base: position 6,275,097 of record NW_027176439.1, read on the forward strand.
AGAGAGAGAGAGAGAGAGAGAGAGTGAGTGAGTGAGTGGAGTTCAGGAGTGCGTGAGGGTGAGTGTGTGAGAGCGAGAGACCAAGTGAGATGCGAGTGATGTCTGGCCCGGACAGGTGCTTTTATAGCGAAGGCGCCGGTGCATCATTTGACGCAGGGACAACAGAAGATGAGGGGAAACCTGCAAGCTTTTGCAGAAAGCCTCCGCCCTCTGGGGAGACACGAATTCACTCATGCAGCTCCTCGTTCCTGCCTGGTGGCTCATGCATCAACACACAGCAACTACGAGGAACACGTTTCGTACAAGGGGCTCTATTGTAGGCGGTTTGACCCGAGAGTCTATTGAACTTCACTTTCATGAAGTTATTAACTCGCCCTTTCCTTTCATGTTCTGACTTAATGACATTCAAATACAATCACATTGTAATAGAATCACGTGTAATCTCATTTCCCCAGTACACGTATCATCCCACTGGACTGTCTCGTGTTCCCTCAGACCACGCTGTCCACTGTCATTGCAGTTTTTTCTTTGCTGTCCCAGCAGAATGGCAAATGGGATCGATGCGTGAGCTGCGCGCCAGAGTTTGTTTTTGGTGCTGCAGTCTGCACCCGGCCGCCCTCATCCACCCCAGACCACCACCGCAATATCGGAATACGGGATGAGACTCGTTACAGTGGCCTGGTTCCTGCATTCCCACATCATCGCGGTCTCATCTGCAGCGCTGGAACGTGATGGATTGGTAGATTGTAAATTAGATGTGCCTGTGACCTCCTGTCGGTCATCGTCACACTCTATCGCAACAAAACGCATCATTATATAAATGAGAACAATATTAAGTTATGATTATTTTTTTATTCACACATATAACACTGCGGTCCTTGCTATAAGTCATCACAAGCACCAACAAGCAGCATTCTTATTGCTATAACTCGGATAACTTCAACTATTCATGTTCCCTTAAAATGCGTAAAGCAGATTTCCCAGAAAGCCAAAGGCGGATAGAAGTTCATTCCTTATTGAGTTCACATTATATCCAAACATGACTTTTACATTTGTCCCGAGAAAGAGTGTTTCTGTTGGTGAAAAGTCGCGTGTTGCCTGTGAAGTGTTTAAGTACTGCGCAGAGCTGTCGCTGGCCTTGGTCCTGATCCAGGCCGGAGGCAGGAGAAGGACCACGCCCATGCAATGAAGATAACCCAGCCCCCCCCCCCCCCCCCCCCCCCCCACCCCCCCACACACACACACACACACACACACACACACACACCCACCCACAAGACCGCAGCCTC
>NW_027176439.1:6281385-6516385 GCF_023349555.1 Cebidichthys violaceus
AGAGGACGACGAGGTGGTAGGTAGGTAACAAGGGTTTCAAATGTTTTATTCCTTTAATATCAATGGCAAATACAAACTGCTGCTCCACGAATCAGTTTCAAAGTTGTTTTTTTTCTCCACATTTAAAGAGATTTCTTTAGACGACAGTGTCCAAATGATCCAATTCTTAAAAAGTAAGTGCACAGAGCTCCTTTAAGTTATTGTTCAATAAACATACATTTGACCTTTCTGAGGAGAAAGGCGGCAGGCGACGACGATGTTCATGGAGCTATGACGTGGTGTGTATCGGTGTGTGTGTGTGTGTGTGTGTGTGTGTGTGTGTGTGTGTGTGTGTGTGTTGTGTAACCCATGAAAGCACCACGCCTGTGACGGTCACAATGAGAAGGAATGGCCCTCGTGATACATGTGGATATATATCATATATACTCATCATGTACTTCTGTTAGGTCGGGTCTGTTCTTAAGGCATCATCAGCCACTTTGTACGCAGGGACAAAATGTGCAAAAATCAAACGTACACATGAACACATGAACACATGAACACATGTTCCCCCTGAAGCTTAAACAACTGGTCTGACTGTAGTCTTGTTCTTTGAGAGGTTCCACACCTGCTTCTTAAAAAGACAGATGTTGAGAGCACCGGGGTCCTTTAGAGGGGAGGAAGGGTGGAGGGGAGGAGTCTGCATGTGGTCATCGACACACACACACACACACACACACACACACACACACTGCCCCACCACACACACCTGCCTCGCCCGCACCGTGGATGTCAACGCACGCACGCACGCACACACACACACACACACACACACACACACACACACACACACACACACACACACACACACACACACACACACACACGAGAAAGAAACACACACACACACACACACACACACACACACACACACACACACACACACACACACAGAGATTGGCGGAAGACAGACAACAGGCCATGGGTGGAACATGGGAGAACACAGCAGACTCCCAGAGACAGACATGAATGCTTCGTTAACATGAAGTCTTTGTAAAGTGGACTTTTTTTTGTTTCATTTAACTCGTAAACAAATGAACAAAGAAGCACAACAGAAATGTAGCCTTATAGTTTTCCACCCTCCCTCAACCACCCCAAAAATGTCTCTCTGAAGACAGTGACGAGAGACACACATACACACACACACACACACACACACACACACACACACACACACACACACACACACACACACACACACACACACACACACACACACACACCGACAGATGGCATTTCAGTGAACACGACTGCCCACTTGCACCGTATTGTCACTACGTGTCCCTTCAGTCCGTCTCTCGTCTCTCGTCTCTACACAGCACCTCGCCTTTCAATTTGACCAAAAAAAAAAAAAAAAAAAAGCAGCATTCCACAATCAAACACGAAACATTCCTAGATCTATTTTTTGTGATTCATCTTCATGCTTTTGAGTGAGATTTGCGAGTGGTGGAAGGCGGGGGCGTTCCGCTGGCGCTGTGCTGCTGTCTGCGGGTCGAGGACGTCTACATTCTCCCCCCCGATGATTCTGAACCAAACAACTGCGGCGGGGCGGCCATGTTGTTTGAGGTTCGTAGGCACAGCTCGGCCAGAGGAATCATCGCCGCCGCTCAACCCTGACCACCAGCTCCTCTCATTTTATACTTTTTAAATTTTTATAAATTATTCAGATTTTTTTTGTCCTTTTATTCCCACACGAAAGGGAAAGATGGCTTTGAGAAAAAGCTAAAAAATGATAATCAACCACAGAGAAAACATTTCATCTCCGACACAAAAGAGACATTTCTAAATACTCTATGGGTCGACTAGGCTGTGCAAACAAACTACACATTAGAAACTCTCAATAAACCTCACAAGAAGACCAGAAGCAATGACTAGTTAAATATAGTTCTATATATTCATCTATATATTTAGTATATCTAATAAATACATTTGTTGATAGACATAGAGATCTTTCTGTAAACTATTTACATTAACATTTTCTGCAGAAACAATAAATAGCTATGTAGGCAAACATCTGAACACAGCGTGTTCCCACTGAAAAGTCAACGCCTGTTCGTCTCAAACCTTCAGAAATAATCGGCAGGAACATCTTGCAAAAAGCAACGCTCTCAATGCTCCCTGCTACCTCTTCATCATGGAATGTGCTCCAGTCTCTGGACTGCTCTCGGTAGATAGGCTCCTCCCTCCTCTTAATGCCTGGTGAACGGGGCGGTGATGAAGTAGTGCGCACAAATGATATATAGCTGCCCTGATCTACACCAGCGGCTCAGACGTCTCCCAAACCCGCTCGTGACCTTTGACCTCGCCAGGCTCAGACCTGACGAACAGAGCTATGATAAGAAGGATGCTGTAAAAACGCCACAGTCATCAGAGAGAGGCAGAAAAACATCAAACCCACCCCTGAAACCGTCCCACCCCACCCCCCCTCCACTCCTAAAACTGCCCCCCCCCCCCCCCCCAAAAAAAAATGCCCCACATCCCCCCGCCCCTTCACAATCTCATGCTGCACAATTTTTTTTTGTTTTTGTGTCACTTTTTACCTCTGAATGGCAGGTGTGGACAGAACATGACAGGGTGGATACGAGCCTGCCACTACCGGGGTGCTAAGGGGGGGGGGGGGTACTGCTGTCGGCCCAAATCAGTTCAACACGACACGCTGTTATACTTTAGTGTCCCTACGGATCAGTAGACGACGGTTTTTCAAACACTTACTTCATCTTGTAACATCACTGCAACATCTGTACTTGGGGGGGGGGGGGGGCTTTAAGCTTTTTAGAGACAGCATTAAAAAAAACAAAAAAACCCAGCTTTGTTTACAAAAGCTATTGTAAGTGCAAAACACCAAAACACCAAAACACCAGTCCACCGTGAGCGGGGCAGAAAAACGCCCCACATCATGTCAGCGTCACACCTTTGGGAGGACTCTGTCTCGCTGGAGCAATGGAGGGGTGTGTGTGTGTGTGCGTGTGTGTGCATGTGTGTGTGTGTGCATGTGTGTGTGCGTGTGTGTGTGTGACTAAGTATGTGTGACGTTGGGGTGAAATCTCATAAGTGCTTCCCATGGCTCTTGAGGCATAGAAAAAGAGGCAGTGGGATATTGTGTGGTAACATTCTCTGGCTGAAAGTTGTGTTTTTGATGAATGGACGGAGAGGGCGGAGTGTCTTTAAAATCCCACTCGTTTGATTGGTGCAGAGCAGAGTGGGGGACACCCTAGAGACTGACTGCTGAATGTGAGCGGGTGTATTGAAGTCTGGATGGAAGTCGTTGTGGGAATAGAAAGTCCGAAGAGGCCCGGCTGGACGAGAGGCATCAGACTCGGTCAGTCCTTGTATGTATGGAGAGAGGGGGGGGTGGGGGAGTGATCTAAGGGGTGGGATTGGCTGAGGGGGAGAAGAAGCTGGAGTTGGGTCAGTGCCGTCTATAGGCTGCAGCCTAGCTGCTTGGCCCTCTCCTGAGTGTCCTGCAGCAGCAGCAGGCTGGCGCTGGAGTAGCCCTCGTCGCTGCAGCTGCTGCGCAGGCTGCCCCGCTCGTCCCCCGAGTCGCTCACGCTGCTGGTGCTCCACTCCAGGTCACCCAGCAGGTAGTCCGTCCCCTCCACGTCCACATCCAGGTCCTCTGTTGGAGCACAGGAACCGCAAAACATTGTAACAGGTCTGAATGCTGAACATTCGTAATTTGATCAGGTACCTGTACTGGTGCACTGCAAACACAAAGAACCCTGGTACAGAACCCTGGTACAGAACCCTGGTACAGAACCCTGGTACAGGCAGCTGCTGATTGCAGAACTCAAACCTGCATGTATGTGTTCATGATAATGTAGGACAGCGGCTAACCACAACATAAATGACTTTTTTTTAGCTTCTAACCAAACTTTGATATCTTGTTATGATACGAGACTTTATGTAATGTACTGATTATCGTTGTGTTGCTCTCATCTGGATTCACCCGATACATTAACTATTCCACGGAGAGCAGTGGCTGCATCGTGTCTGCGTACCTTGGTCAGAGTCGAACTTGTCGGACTTGTCGGAGCCGGTGCTGTCCATGCGGGTCCGCTCCACCCCGAGCTGCTCCAGACGCCTCCTCAGGTGTCTCCGCTCCCGCTGCAGCTGCTCCACCGTATGCTGAGCTCTCCTATCGCTCTCCTCCAACCTCTGCAGGGCGGGAAGAGAAAAAACACAGGGAGGACGTGTCAAAAGGGTTGCTCTGTGTGTGTGTGTGTGTGTGTGTGTGTGTGTGTGTGTGTGTGTGTGTGTGTGTGTGTGTGTGACACAGACAGACATTTCAGTCACTCAAAAATAACACACAATCCCTCCACAGCGCTCAGCAAATGGATACATTGGTTATTACATATGGACACACACACACACACACACACACACACACACACACACACACACACACACACACACACACACACACACACACACACACACACACACACACACACACACACACACACCTTGATGTGGTCTCTGGCCTTCATCAGCAGGCTGAGGGTGGTGTGCCGGTTAGCGTCTGGTCCCAGAGGAACGAGGGATTTCAAGCGCTCTAAACACAGCCTCAGATGAGCTCGTCTGAGGACAGAAGAGAAGAGACAGAGAGAGACACGGTCAAACACGATCTGTTATTAAAGTAGCTATAATATCACAACAAGCATGCGATGTGTTGAGCCTTCATATCCAACTTCATTCTTGGCCTTAGAAACGGTAGTTCGACTATGAATAAATAAGTAAATAACTCAAGCGCAACTTTTTTCCGGAGCTTTCAACCACATCCCATGGTCGTCGTCTCAGTCGTATCAAGTGACATTAGTATTGAGTTTTGGTCGCATGGAGCCATCCACTCATGAAGACCATGAGATGTGACTGAAAGCTCCAAAACTAACTAGTGGGTGCATCTTGAATTATTATTTTTGATTTTGTTAATGTGATTTGTAGTTGATGCATTAAGCCGTACGTAGTTTACTCGTCATTAGAGACGGGTTATGATGAATAATCTGAATTCTTCTAAACACAAACATGTGTTTTTGTTGTGCTAGGTCAGGGGTCACTAATAGGCAGACCGCCCACCCTGGACCTAAAACCGATGGATAATTGAGAATTATTACATTTTGACGGAGCGCTTTTATTTTAACCGGCGCAGCTTTTCTAGCCTTTACGGCACTCGGTCAGTGGTCCAGGAAACAAACCGACCAATTACATGTGTTGTAAATCACATCAGGTGATGCAGCTCAGCCAATCAAATATGTGTATTCTGACACGTTTCCTGACTCCAGTGAGATGTAGACACACGGGGCTGAGACGAGGAAAGAGAACGAAAGGCAGGAGCATTATTAGTGAGTCAGAGAAGTCGTTCCTCATGACGTTCTCCAAAAAGAGAGAAGTTGTTTTTTTTTTTAAAGTTTTCAGTTATGTCAGTTATTCTTTAATCCAGCCCTTATTTTACTTGAAATGAGAAGAACATGTATTTATGTATTTCTACATATTATTTATAATCCATCCAGTTACATTTGAAAACTGTTAAAATATAATTGGTGTACTTTCTTTATTTGATTTAACGGTTGTTGACGACACACAGACATGTTAGCATCACAATGACGGGCATAAAGGGTCTGAGTAAAGTGTGTATCTGGGATAGCTATCGTTCTATATCTGACAGTTCAATACTTGCGTTATTAATTAATGTCAATAAAGAATTATCATTTTCTCTCTGAGCCACTGTGCATGTGTTTTGGTGCTTCTGCTTTCTGATGCTAGAGCTGCTGCTGCGTGTCGGCGGTAGTGACTAAACGGTTAGGGAGAAGTCATGAGACTCTCCCGTTTGCTTCTTCTGCATTGTAACGTCACTACATGATGATGATGAGGACTTTTGAGGAACCGTGTAAAAATCCTCATTGGACCGGAATTAAACAGAAATGTGCTGAAATCCAAAGAGCGTCTGCGACATATTTTCAGATGGGAGCTCTTTATTAATGTCAGCTGTCCTACGACACAGTTCACCGCCGCTCTGAGCTGGCAGTCGCTGAGGTCCGGTGGGTGTTTGCGACCACTTGACCCGCTGTTACACAACACACACCTCCAGCTCCAGCCTCAGCGGAGTGTGTGAGTGTGTGTGTGTGTGTGTGTGTGTGTGTCAGTGTGCCGATGTGTGCCTGAGCGAGTGGGCGTGTGCACGTCAGACTGGTGTAGGAATGTTTTTATTGTGGCAGCTGAGGGCCGGCTGAAGGAGCTCTTCATCTATCGTCTGCTGCAGGTGATCCTGATGCGAGCGTCACGGCCGGAAAGACTTTATTCAACAATCGGACTCGTGGGGAGAGGGTTAGACTGATTTCACTGCGGGCAGAGAGAGGACACACTCAAATATATTTGCATCCTTTGCCAGGAAAAGACTGGGAATTAAAAACGTCTTCTAGACTGAAACAGGCCCACCAAAACCCTGTGATACAGCACCACCCACAGCACCACCCACACCACACTTAATGTAAACTATTACTGTCATTGAAGCGGGTGTTTATTCTTTATACTTTATTCTAAAACACAGATATTTCATGTTGCATCGGTCCCAACTGTCAAGCAGCCCATTGGGAAAAGACCCAGCGCTCCAGACAGCCAGTCCGTCATTGACCCTCGCCCTTTTACACACACACACACACACACACACACACACACACACACACACACACACACACACACACACACACACACACACACACACACACACACACACACACACAGTGTTCAGCTGCTGAAACCAAGTGGCCGTTTCTCAGCTGACTCAGTCCAAAGGGCATGAAGGCTGCATTACATAACATGGAAATGCCCTCGGCTGCTCCAGCATGATCAGCTGGGTTAGCTGATGCTTGTTAAACAAAGAGCAGAGGTCACGAGATGTCTGAGTGATAGAGAAACAGTACGGGCGTGGCCGTAATGCACGGCGCTAGATCACCAACAGGTTCTTCTGGTTCAGTGAGGCTTCACTGTGTCATTAGATGAGGTGTGTGTGTGTGCAGCCGAAGGCCGGAACCGTTCTCTGAACTTTCCTCTGACCCACTTTGTGTCCTTTTCAAATGCACACGACTGGTCCAGCAGTAAATCAGCCCACTGTCCTCGCTCTCGCCCTCTGACCCCCGTCGGTAGCTGCTCATGACCAGCGTGGAGGCCGGAGTCGTGTTATGCCGACATAAACACAGCCGACATGCTGTGTGCAGCGACGGAGGGGAGGGGAGTCGTACACATTAGGATGTGAATGTGCGTATGGAGATATCACCGGAGAGGGGGATGGGTCTCGTTGCACTGCTCTGGTTCTGCTGGCAGTGGGTCGCCGTGAGTAATTTACTCTCTGCCTCTGATGGCTTTAAACATCAAGCTACTGGTGGGAGGAACTGGCTAAAGGCTGTGAGTGTTCTCATGTGTAATGAGACAAGCTGGTGTCGTAGTTTTGACTTGCTGGGCCAGAGGTGTCTCCACACACTCGCTCATGCTCAGGCCTCAGTGCCATACATTATTCAGGCGGTTCACCGGGCTGCTGGTTTGGATCAACTAGCGCCGGCAAGATGGGAAGCACCGACAGTAACTAATACGTAATAAATTAATTCATTACATATTTGTTTTCTGGCCTAAAATGTCTGCCTGGTGTTACAGCTGTAGCACCGTCTTAAACTATGTAGTAAACGTGTTAATGTGAGGCTGAACGGCGCTGTGTGCAACATGCTAACAATGTCAAGTTTCAGTTTCCTTTTAAACATCTAATTATGGCCTGATTATCCCGAGTACTAAAAAACCATCCCATAATCTACAGACACGTTCCACAGTAACAGAGGAACAGACATGCACTAACACACACGGGACACTGTGACGTACCTGTTCTTTTCCATTTCATTGTGCGTAGACCTGTGGAGATAAAGACACACACATGTGAGAAACCGTGCAGAATAACAAGGCCGCTGCTCACACACTGCGTGTGCCGTCGCAGCGGTCCGAGGCCGTACTGCAGGGGAGGGAGAGAGGCACAAAAGGCTGAGTGGGAGTTTATGAGCAGTCACAGCGAGCTGAGGAAAAAGAGATTCTAAGAAAAACAGGCTGAGCATTCTGATGCCTGTGGCTCGCTCTGTGGAGCGCACTTGTGCTTTTTTTGAAAGACTTAAATACGTGATGAGGAGGCCAGGTGTAAACATAGCAACAGTAACTAGAAACAGAGGCGAGGGACTGTGCCCTTTCAAACTGTGCCTGTAATACTGGGGGGGGGGTTACAGTGCTGAAGGTAAAATGAGAGATGGAGGCGTGATAGGGCCAGCATGACTTCTGCATTGCAGTAGCCTCTTCTCACACCGCCTGTTCAAGGTGTTATTCCACCAAACGGAGTTACTCTGCCGCTGAGCCGGCAAAGACCCCCTGAGCGCTCCTGATCCACCCACCCCGGGTCCCAAAATAGCCCGTCTGCACCTTCAGCTCTGCTAGGCTCGACACCGTCCCATTGCATGCCGGGGCCAAGATCCTCAGAGGTCACTCACACACCCACACCTTGATTCACCTCAGTGTTTGACAGCGTACCGTCAGGACCAAGCTCAGAATCAACGTCTTCCAGTATCGCAATCTCTAAACAATGGGTGTGTGTGTGTGTGTGTGTGTGTGTGTGTGTGTGTGTGTGTGTGTGTGTGTGTGTGTGTGTGTGTGTGTGTGTGTCAGTGTGCATTCTTGTGCAGGGCAGACAGCCGCTGGTGACATAACAGCACTAGCAGGGACATGATCCCACTTATTCAGGCTACATTTCAGGCTCTGGGACACGCCCCCACACCCCCACCCCTATAATGCACGGGTTGCTCTATTTCTATTCCGACACATTACGATTGAAGACAGGCTTGATGCCCAAAACTACATGAAAAAGACCAAAGGTCGTGTGAAACCCACATTTCCTTCAGAGAGGGTTCCAAGTCAGCCTTCTGGATCAACTCAGAGGTAACAACTCTTAAATCACCGTGAGACTGCGATCGTAGATCTGCGATCGTAGATCTGCGATCGTCTGAGAATGACAGTGATGGGTTGTGTCACTTGGTACGGACCGGTCAGGACGATGTCAAGAAAATGAACGACTATTCTAATAATAGGTTTGAGTCTTTAAACTCCGCACACAGTGTTGGCTTTCAATCTTCCCTGACAGATCCCTGGACATAAACTGGAAAACTGAATCGTAGACGACAAGATACTAACGATGAATCTACTACTAAGCTTCTGGAGCGTCGCTGTAGCCTCGCCCGACTCAGCCACACAAGCCCTGAACAACAACACAGGGTGGAGAGTACGCAAAGACTCAATCTGCCTGCTCAACATGGATGGCAAGATCACAGTGCACTGTAGCGGCACAGTGGTGTGTGTGTGTGTGTGTGTGTGTGTGTGTGTGTGTGTGTGTGTGTGTGTGTGTGTGTGTGTGTGTGTGTGTGCTGGTGCTCTCCATCGCTTGCCAGCAGTGAGAGCAGAGCAGGAAGGAGGTGGAGGAGGTGAGGAGAGAGAGGGAGAGAGATGAGGGGGATGGGGGAGTCGCTACTACCGACACACATGCACGTCAGACCCACAGTGACTCCCCTCCCCCACCGCTCACATGCATGCCGTGGTTAAACAACACAAAGTGGAGGAGCTTGTTCCCACTGGGTTGAGTGGCTTCCCATGTATACATACACGGCTGCATCTCAGCAAGTCTCAACGGCATCAAGATCACCGATCATGTCCGATCAAATCCATTGAGCCGTAGTGCTGGTCTGACTATTAATGATCAGGAGCCAACTTCAGGACCAGACCACATCAAACAGTCCCAGCTGACCGTATTCATAACGAGTGTGGCTCCGCTGACTTTGAATAGCAATGAGCAATGGCTGATTAACAGCTCACAGATGATGAGGGAGTTGCTGAAGATAAACTCAGAAGTGCAGATAAGCTAAAAAGATGTAATGGTTTGAGGACAAACAGCAGCAGCTCGTATGTCTACTCGACATGTTCTTAGCATGTTAGGGCATGTTCTGAGCTAAACGCATGTACAGCTTTTATGACTTATTCCTGCTGCATCAAAAGACAAAATCCTGACCAACAGGCTAAACCAAACGTTTGAACAACGACAAGTTCCCCTTAAAAGAGCAGTATGTACACATGTATGTATTTATGTCATTATTCTGATGACTCCAGCTGAGACGATTAGCCCATTTAACGATCAACACTTTTGCTAATCTATCAATCGTCCGCTCTACATTCTCTGGTTGTAGCTTCTCCAACGTGACGATTCTCTGCTTTCATGCATCAGTGTTCACATCTCCTGGTTCTGGACGAGACGTTTGAAGACGTCGTGTTGGACGCTGGGAACCAACAGACGCTATTCACGATGTTCTTAAAGAATCCTCTTATTAACCGGTAGCGCGTATGAAGGTCTGTGTGCAGCACTCTCCTAACTTTAGATCTGCCCACAATATAACTGGATATGTACATTGGGTTACGAGGGGTAACAGAAGCACAGGTTACATGCTTCACATCGTGTGCTCTGTACATCGGATACTTGGCCGTCCAGAGAACACTTTAAGGCAAGATGTTCTTCAGACATGCAACTTTATACAACGTCTACAGGCCGCCATCATAGAGCGGGGCGAGTTCAAGCACACGTTGGGACACTAACTCACGGAGGACATTTACGACGCTGCCCTTGTTTGTACGCACTAAGTGATGGAAGCAGTCGTCTGCTGCAGCTATTTCAGCTGGATGTTACATCGAGCTACACGAGGTAAGAGGCCGATATGAAAACCTCTACATATCCTTCTCTCATGTGCTCTGCATTCATTCCAGTGGGAGATGGATTATGTATAGTGGGCCCTCATAGCTGTTGGTGGTTCAACCCAGGTCTACAATCAAACTGAGTCTTTAAACATCAAAGACCGCATGTGAGAAGTGGGTGTAGTCACTGTCACAGGTTTGTGGAATGCAGTTTTAAAGCCTGGAGTTTGACGTTTCTTTGCACCAATTAGATGTTTAATTGTGGTGTTTTTTCATTGTGCGTATGCGCATAAATACAGGTGGACACAAACGCACTCAAATCACGTAGGTCCTAGAGAGTACGGGTCCGCTGGCGCTACCTTCGATCGTGGAGCTTCTTCATCCTCTCCACGGAAAACAATCGATGCACTCAGAAGCTGTGCGCTTCAAAACCAGTTTCACCAACAAAATGTTCAAACTGCACGAAAGCCAAACTGCAATCTAATCCCGGGAGTGCACATTGATCTGTGGGGGTGTGAATGCAACATAAATCTGTCCCGATATGACTGACTTATAGAACTCTACGTGTGTGCAGTCGTGTCTATTGACTGGAGCTGTCAGGACGCGCTCCCTCGGTGAAATGTCACCCGCAGTCCCCTTGACTGACCCAGTTTGCCTCACTGAGGGGCCCTCTGGCTTTGAGACGGACTGATGTTTGCTGCTGTCACTCAAACGCTTTGAGGAAGACAAGGGGTAGTCAAAACAAGGCCATAACCCAACAGACTCCATGTTACTCTACTTTGAAACTGATCTTGTTTCTACTATCTCTCTTGTCTGCACTCTGCTGCTGTAATACTGTACATTTCCCCACTGCGGAACTAATGAAAGATTATCTTATCTTATCGCAGCACCAAAAAAAAGCAAAACTAAATGACGTTAAATGTCCTAATTTATGATTCTGTCACTACAAAGGACACATTATAAGTGATAAGTGTGCACAAATCAAAAACCAGTCCAGTAAACAATGGATTAAGGTTGCTGCGCTCAGTGGGGGCACACTTGAAGGGGGGGGGGGGTATTATGAGCGCCTTGTTGCAGAGCTGAACCATTATACTGTGTATGTGCGCTCTGGCCACAGGGAGCCGGTGTGCCTTTTTACCTGCTACTTGTGTTTTTCTTGCTTTTGCTTTTCCTCTTCAAGCTTTCCCTCTCTTGGCTGCTGATGAAGGGGGGCATGGAGGCATAGCCGTGTTCGGCTTCTGCAAGCAAGCAAGCAAACAAAACAACATGGTGGTCACGTGTCCACGTATCTGGCAATGCAAAAATACAGCCACACTGAAGAGAAGCACAAATAGAACGGCTGCAAAAATAAGTCTTGTTGGAATTCAGGAGCAATGTCTTGTGTTTAAGTGCACTCGTGGACGGAGTCTCTGCAGAGTCTTTACACCGTGTTTTCTCCCCTCAGCCTGGACAATGATGTCATCTTGAACTGGAATAAACCCCACTAGCAAACCACAACAGAGGGAAAGGAGGGGCCTCCATGAAAACAAGGTGCCCCTGCACATCTGACTGCATCTGCCACATATGCATTCATTCATTCGTTTTATTCATTTAGCAGAGAAAGGAAAAATGCACGGCGTGTTGTTTTTTTTGCACATTTTTGCAGATCACCCAAAATGTCTGAATATCAATATTTATGAGCAACCTATTTTTGGGTCACGTTAGGCGATGCATTCTGCTGTGCCGTTACTCCATTAGTTCATGTAAAAACGTGTTTTTAAAAAAGGGGTAGCAACAGGATTTAAAATAGCTTCAAAATGGCAGGTGCATTAATTAGCATGGATCGGGGGAAGTGATGTCATTGTCATTTTTCATAAAGAAAAACAGAAAACAATACACTTTACCTCGTTCCCTGCGCTCAAGGTACTCGGCTGCTTCGATCAACATCTGCACCATTCCGATCGCCGCCATTTTCAACAATAAAACTGATAATATAAGAATCCGATGAGGGAGATTGTGTGGTTGTACACAAGCTTTAGGTCCTGGACCACCGCTCTCCTTCTGAAGCTGGCTTGCTGTTCTGACAGTTGTTAAAGGTGAGAGCGAACGTTAAAGGGAGTCTGCTGCGGTGTATCAAACGGGCTATTTAACAGTTAAACGTCCTGAATACAGCACCGATCAGTTTACACTGAACAAGCCCCTTCCTTACTGTTAAAACACGGTTCAGGTAACGTCCAGGATCTGGTGCTAGCTGCGGCTAACACTTCTTCAACAGTTGCGGTTGCTTTGGCCTCTTTATTAGGCAAATACTTTGCTTTAAAAAAAATATAAAAAAAAGGTTTTCTATGAAGTTCTTCGAGATCAAATCGGCTGGTAGAGAGAACGGTTGAGTATTGCTCTGTTTGAGAAAAACAAACAAAGAAGTTGGCTAACGTTAGCGCTCGTGACAAGTTGCCAAATTAACGATGAAACCTTCTTTGCTAGCTCGTGAACAGATTCGGCCAATCGGAAAACAGAACCATTGGCTGTTCAGTTGTTGCCCGAGTGTGGAAATTATAGAAAAAAACGAGCTAACGTTAGTTGTCTCAAAAGTTCAACGGACGATGTCGTCCAGCCTCGTCGGCTCGGGGCTGTGTGGCTGGCTAGTTGTGTGCTGGCTTATCGCTGGTCACCCGTGAAGCGTCCTGCTAGCGACTGACATCAACCGAGGAACAAGTGAGTGTTTATCAAACTGCTTCCAAAATAGTGGCTTGTTGATCTGGACGACAGCAAACTACTGTACTCCACCACAAAGCTCCTGTGCTCTGCGATGCGATTGGGTAGTGGGCGTAACTAATCGCGCGCCTATTGGGCGCTTACGCTGTCAACCGTCGAGAGGCTCGCGCGCTGACTTGCCACTGAGAACCCGGTTCAGCCATTTTGGTCCTTTGATTCCATTGGCGAAAGCACACAGCGCAGGAGCCAAAATGAACACAGTTTCCGCCTTTACACATACGTGGACCGTGATTGGTTGCTCTCTGATAAACTCGTCAGCCATTGGCCGCAACGACCACGAGCTAAAGTGACAACGCCCGCTTCTAACAGAAGACACGCCCCTCTGCCATGCTGCTTCGCGGTGTATGGCCATGATTGGCTCCCGTGGTGTTGTTTGTCTTTATTAGTGTTCAGCTATTGGCCAGATTCACATGTTATCTTGTTATTGGTCTGTTGCTTCTCCAATCACAAAGAATGTACCTGCGCAGGCGCACACCCACTGTTTTCCCGAATCATATCAGACTGCTTCAAAATGAGACGGAAGCCCATTTTAACGCAGAGGAAACAAACCTAAACTAAAACATGGGCTAGATGACGTACTTCGTTTACAACTCGATGTGATAATTGGCTTGTAGAGAACATCAAATTAGATTAAATTAGGTGACACTTACCCAAAAAAAAAAAAAAAAACATACCAGCAAGCCACACAAGAATGCATAAACAGGTCAAATACATCAGTCTTTAGATGATCCGTTACTCTAGACTCCATAATACTACCATCACATTCATACGTTTACATATGTTAAATATCAGCGTTAAGACATCGACAATGTTCCTGCACATTATGGCAGATGCAGAATTGCACTTATTTGACTTATTTTTCATAAATCAGGACTGCAGCAACACATTTTTAAAATAATTTTTATTTCAAATAAAACTCCACACACACAGCTGAAGAACACAAATCGTTACTCCTGTCAAATTTCCGACAAAGCTGAGTATTGGTAGGAGACTAACTTGTTAAAAAAAGAAAAAAAGAAAAGTATATACACAATTGTTGCATAACACAAAACAGGTTTGAAACAGCACAATATCATCCACCACCACGGAGAGGAGAACGGAGCTTCTCGGGTGTCACAGCCAGTCGTTGATACTTTCAGGCAATGAAGTCCAGTGGTCTGTTGAACCCTCCTTTTCTGTTCATATACTGCCTAAAAAAAGATATAAATATATATATATATATAAGAAAACATTACATCACTGTTACCCTCGCAACACTTGCAGATTACATCATCGAGCACCAATGGGAGAGCCGGGATCTCAGCATAGAAACACCTGCAGAGGTGATTGGCTACAATAACAGCAGATGATGCTCACAGTGAGCGGACAGAGAAGTTGACGCTTTAAACTCAGCAACCTGACAGACAACTGAGGTTCAGACAATAACTTCAGTGTTCACTGCATAACAGAAACGAGGACTCGTAAAACTATTCAGCAGCTGTCCGTGGCTATAGAGACATTCTGTGCAATCAGAAAACACTCGTTTGGTTGACGTACCTGTATTTCCTCTTCATGCTCACATTGATAGCAAACGCATTGACTGATCCATCAGTCTTCCTCCCCTGTTTGAAAACACCGTTACTGCTTCTCACATGCATCACATCACATATTACAGGTCAAGTTAAATAGAAACATGTTGCTTATTAACAGAATGTAGTCGTCTCTGCTCAACTTCAAATGACATCTGAGAAAGGACTAAACGTGGGTCACACTGCTGGTAAACCATGACGCTTTAGAATCGTCTGTTACAGATACAGATAAGGAGGTGATCCCATGTATTCCGTGATGTTGAGGCATGTTGATGCTCTGAAAAGAGTACCAGAGTCTTGTCCAACATTTCTATTAAAGGAGTTTTCAGTGGCTAACTCAACATCACAGGTCTGCAGCTGCTTCACAGTGAAACATCTCCAGCCTGCTGCATGAGGCAGGGGGAAGCCAGCAGAAGGACTTTACTGCGCAGCAGCTGCATACACCATCGATGATGTAACTACTCTGATACTGTAAGCATTCCCCATGCGTTTGTGGGAATTCAGAGCACCACTGGGATGAATTGGTACACTGAACAGGCCAAACAAGTATGAGTGGAATCCAACAGTATGCCCATCTTCAGTTCAGCTGTGGAGTTAACTTCATGTGACATAAACTGCACCTCCTAGTGGGCGCACAGACTCAGGACACCTTAGTTCTATTACCTTGCTGGTCTCAAAGGAACCGAATCCCATCAGTTTCATCATCTCAATTTCCTCTTCTGTTTTACCCTCCATGTCTTCCGCTGTCAAATTTTGGCAAAAACATTGATGTCATAAGCATAGGAAAAGCTGAATCTACTCCTGAATTCATGTCAAAATAGCAAATAGGGACATAATAACAATAATAATAATAATAATAATAATAATAATAATACCTGAGATTGTAATGGGCTTTGCTGACTTTTCCTTAGAATCTTTGCGCTCCTCAGAGGGGGAGGAGGAGGAGCGATGGCGTCGGGGGGGAGACCTGCAGAGGGAACACGACGACTGAGGTCACACACACTTCTGCACCTTAGAGTGAACAATAGTGTTCATGATGTGCGTACGTCCAGGAAGCCTGCAGATACATGTGCTTGTTCTCAAAAGCGCAAAAAAGAACTCTGAAAAGACGATGACTTTCATCATATATATATATATTCAGCCTAAAACTTTCCCGTTTAGGACATGTTTTTGCAGCAGGATAGCATAAAAGGAATGCCTGCAGACTTATGTGTGTGTGTGTGTGTGTGTGTGTGTGTGTGTGTGTGTGTGTGTGTGTGTGTGTGTGTGTGTGTGTGTAAGTAAAGCAAAGAGTAGAGAGAAGGTGTGAACTCACCTTGAACGTCTCCTGTGAGGAGATCGTGAGCGGCTTCTCCGGCGCTCTCGATCCCGATCTCGAGAACGAGAGCGATCCCTTTCCCTTCGCTTCCTCTCACGATCCCGGGAAGCTGAGCGGGAACGCCTTCTCTCTGCTAGGAAGGAGGAAACCAGATCACGTGAGAACTGGGCCTAATGTCATCCACGTCTAAAACATTCTCCTCTGCACAGTGAATTTAAGGATTCTCTTCTTCACTTTGCTGCAGCATGTTTGAAACAGGCCACACCTGATA
This sequence comes from Cebidichthys violaceus, assembly GCF_023349555.1. Lineage (NCBI taxonomy): Eukaryota > Metazoa > Chordata > Actinopteri > Perciformes > Stichaeidae > Cebidichthys > Cebidichthys violaceus. The sequence continues at coordinate 6,298,088 of NW_027176439.1, forward strand.
CATGTCATCAGGTCCAATTGAGTTTTGAATTCTTTTCCAAAGACAATTCAATTCTGCAACTGAATAATTCCAATGGGACTGATTTAAACAGCTTAGTAGAGAAGAAACTCTTACTGCCCGACAAGTGTTGGTGTATATAATACTGTTGATGTAATTAGACACTATATTTCCTTCAATATTTAACTTTTGATTACCGAGTGAGATACAGATGTTCCTTTATGATTTACATGCAGTCCCTGCTTCATGAGGTGCAGTTCAACCAGTATTCTGTTTGTGGCTGAGAAAGTTGTAACACGTGCGTTGCTCCTCGTGCTGAACACCAGATCAATTATTATATGAAACCTGTCGAATGTGTAGACCCTCACTGTTAGCATTGCTATTAACCAGTCAGACAAAACTGAGATAAGAGGATATAAATCTGAGTTTATTGATTGAACAGATGAATATACTCAATATCTCACCACATGCATTGGCCTATAGGTCAAAAGGGTTAAGCTCGTCAGGCTCTGTTGTTAAACAGTTAATATAGAGAAAGAAAAAAAATTGTTGAACATTCCAACTACAAAACCAGTCAAATATCACTACCAGCTTCAAACGCATCAAACCTACAATGAAATGAGCAAACATCTAGAACTGTCTGTTAACGCAGGAAGGCGACAGTGACATGTGACGGTGTAAAGTCATGAAGGAAAGACAATAGGTTAACTGTTGTATTCATATGGATGTTATCTTCCCCGGGTGTAAATCACAAACTGCGCTCCAGGAGCTAAAGCTGACCATACGCAGTGCTAACGTTAGCTAACGTTACATTAGCTAGTTCACGTTTATCTTCTTACCTCGTCTAGGAGGAGTTCGACTCCGGCTCCTTCCCATTTTACCAATAAATAAAATGAGAAATCAACGTAGTAGTACAAACAACACAATTTGAGCTGCAAAATATATGAATTTCGTCGGATTAATGGCTGCTTCCTAGAGTCAGGGGCTCTTTTGTTGTCGCTTCTTGGTCGCGAGCTTCCGGTGACGTTCCTGCAGAAGAGCGCCCTCTAGCGGCGCGGAGGAGCGTTACAGTTTCACATCTGTTGACAACATCGACGCGTATTAGCGCCTCACAAAGGTCTGACTGGGACTTGGGATGGCTCTACTGCTTAGTACTTCAACAAGTGTAAATACAGAAACAAATGTTTTATGTTAATTTAAAAAATATTGTATACGAGTCGCTAAAATAAATACGCTAGTAACAGAACCTTGATAAGGACTTCAAAGTACAAAAAGACATGAAATAGATGTCCCGTTGATTTTAAATCAAACTTGATCTTTAATGACTGATACATGGTAACCTTGCAACACTCACTTATACATTCTAATATAAAATAAATCAAAACCATGAGCAAACATCACACATCAGCATTTTGATAACAGCTACTGGTTAAAACGGAAAGTAATTACAACTGTTAAGAGGGTATTTTGCACACGTACATTTAAAAGAAAATGAGAAAATCGGAATGTTTAGTACCATTAGTATCTTCTATTACTGGGTTTCACACTGCATTGGCAAGCAACAAATTGTTTTGGGTAATAGAGGCGTTGGTAGCGACTTGTGTTTTGTTGCGAGCCAGCACATTCTCCCTGCGTTCTCTTCCCTTGTACTTCCCTGCTGTAATAACGTCAATAGGCTGATAGTTTTACACACGAGTGGTTATCAGAATATCTCTACACGTACTGCACCTGTGTTCACATAGCAAACCTGCAACATCGATCTGATAATTAAAACAAAGTCATGACTAGAAGATGCCTATGGTGACGAACAGATGAAACATATTAGAATGTCAATATACACATGTCAAGTGCCTATATGTGGAGAAGGGCTGCATACTTCAAGGGGACTTCAATTTCCACCATGTCTTGCAAAGCTGTAGATAAAATTAAAACAAAAAAAAAAAAGGTAAAAAAATTAATTCTGAGCGGCACAAGATCACACTAGTGATCCCAGACGCAGAAAGGAAGGTGTTTGAATGTCTGTACAGTGAAGTTAAGTAATGGTTTGATAGCACAGCAGGTGAAAATAAGATGCAAGTAGTACGAGTGTGTGTGAGAGAGAGAGAGAGAGAGAGAGAGAGAGAGAGAGAGAGAGAGAGAGAGAGAGAGAGAGAGAGAGAGAGAGAGAGAGAGAGAGAGAGACAAGAAGCATCAAAATGTTGGTTGGCATCCGACCTGGGTCAAATAGTTTGTGAAATTAGTCGTCAGTGTTTTCTAAGGTGAATCACTACTTGGATCAGATCAGTGAGTACCAGTGTTACAGTAAAGTGTTTGAAAGTCAATTTAGTACACCTGTAGTGTCTGTGAATGACATCTTAACCGACTGTGTTTGAATACATCTGATAAATCATCTGCTACTCCGTCACACACTAAGACATGTTTCACAGTCGTATTTCACCAAGGTCAGGTGTGTCTGGACGCCTCAGGTCTCGGCCTTCTCCTTTTGCTTCTTGCTCTTTTTCAGGAACGATGGCGGCTTGAACTTCTTTTTCTTCTTGGTGGGGGACTTGGAGGGCGAGCCCTCCGGGGTGCCGCCTTGTGGCTTGGGGGGCGGGGCGGCGGGTGGGGAGGAGGTGTCGTTGGTTGAAAGAGCCTTCATCCCTTTCTCCAGTTCCTCCGTCGTCTGCTTCTCTTCTTCGCCTCCGTTCTGTATGGCTGGAGAGTCGCTCTTTGCCTCTTCTGCTCCGACAAAGACAAGCAAAACATTGAATGTTCAGCAACCGGACGGAGTCTTACGTTGGGCGGAGCTGCAAAGCTACATGCTAGACACATTACTGCAGATGGACATGCTTGTTTAATGAGAGGAGAGTTGTCGTTCTCTGTACTTACTAGTGAGACAAGACCAAAGCACCAGAGGAGTGCCCTGTGAATGAGTGTGGAGCAACACAGAAACAGACAGACAGACAGAGGGACAGACAGACAGAGGGACAGAGGGAGAGAGTACAGCTGATACAGTAGGTACAGAGACAGATGGGCTGAAATGTGGCACACGTAAATCAGACACAAACCGCTAAGGCAACAGACTGGAACCAGAATAATAACAGAAACAATGTCTGCATGTGCAGTTACTCTGAGCCGCCTCCAGGGCAACGCTGTCCGACTGTGAGAGCCAAGTGTACCACAGCCATCGTTAGGAATGCTTTACGTTTCCTGCCATGTCTTTCATGAGAAACACAAATTAAAACACGTTACACCTTCAGGTATCTAACATATGAACCCTCAGTGCCGAGTCAGCAGTGGTACCATCCTCACAGCGGTGGCTGTGGGTTCGGAGGTTTTGTTCTCCTGCTCCTCCGGTTATTTTGACCTATTATAACTATAATGCTGGTGAGTGATAAACGGAATAACTAGCTTTATCTAGCTCCTTTTGAATTGCGCGGTTTTTGTGTTTGAAGTTGTAGCCTAAAATGAATCATGTAAAACAGATTCAGAGTCAAAAGTTAAAGAGATTTTGTCAAGTGAACTTAGTTTGATTTGTGTTACCATTCGTCAGTGTCGTCTTGAATGTCTATGTTTGTATAGCATGCAGATGGAGAGGTGCAGTGAGCGTTTGAAGCATGAGTTGCAGAAGCAGCTTTGCATGAGTCCGTGTGAGACTTGAAGCAGGCCGCCGGTCAGATACGCAGCGTGCAAAGAAAAATAAATAAATAAATACAAAATGACTGTAATGCAAAGCAAGCAGGGCAGACGGCCAGCGCTCCGTCAGGCCTCACCTGAGAGAGGAGGGGGGCTGGGCGGAGGGCCCTTTGTGGGGGAGGTAGCGGGGGGAGACTCCTTGTCATTTGCTACCTCCTCCCCTACTTGCACAAACAAACACAAAGACACACACACACACAAAGACACACACACACACACACACACACACACACACACACACACACACACACACACACACACACACACACACAGTGAGGGACGGTGAGGGTCCAGCTGTGCAGGAAGTTAGTGTCGGGAACACAGTTTACATGGCAGTCACACGGAAAATCAAGGTTTCTCAAGGGCGCATTAGGTGAAATTCTGACTTGAAAGTGAAAGTCTATGTTGTCAGTTAAGATGTGACACACAGCGGTTAGAAGATGCATGCACCAGTGGAGATGAGGGGTTGTATAATAAGCTGTCTGTACTGTACTGTACAGCCAAAAGTATGAAAACTGAAGAATTTAAAATTTAAGAGAAAAATGAAAAATGCAAGAGAAAAAATGTCTCTGAGATTATAAAGCCTTATGTTTCGAGATAAAAACACTAATTATTATTATTATTATACTTCGCAATTGGATTTAGCAAAGATTTTATCCCAAAAATCACCATATTATGAAGTATCCGGACTCTGAAGAGACATTGTTGTGAATCGAGTTTTCTTTCTTCTCCCCCGGCTTCATAATTATTAAATATTTTCATATTAGCCATATAAAGTATATGGAAATAAGGTTTAATATCTTAATTCTAAGTAATAGCATTTTGGACAAATGTAGCACTACACCTACGAATGAAGAGACATGGATTGAGGACAATGACTTCTGAATAGAGTTCATTTAGTCAGCTGAGTCTATCTGAACGAATCGTACCATTGGTCCCTCCATCCTGTTTCTTCTGCACCTCCTTGCGGTACTCCTCCAGCTCCTGGTCCGTCAGCTGGTTGAAGGGGTTGGGAGGTTCTGGCTCCGGTGGGACGTTAGGTGGGCTGACTGGAGACTGAGAGACAAAATCACGACTTGTAATGCAGCAGATGAAGAGGAGGACGCAGAGAGTGAAAAGGTCAGAAGTTACACAAGCAGTTTACCGGAGGGCTGTCGACGGTTATGACACCGGCGAGGACTTGAGACTGCGGTCCTGCCGTCTTCATGTCCTGACGATTCTGCTGTCGGATCTGAGGAACATTTGTGACTCACGTGACACTATGCAGACTACAAACATAGGAATCGTGGGAGACGGAAAAGGCCAAAAGCAAGAGGTTACCTTGTTTCGTGTCTCAATCACCTCTCGAGGGTTGGTGAAAAGAGGCACAAACTGGTTTTGGTTCTCCATCTTGATGGCTGTGCTGCCGGCTTGAGTCACCTCTTCTGACTTCAACCACTAAAGGAAGGACAGCCAACATCAACACATGTCTCACAATCCACCGATCAGAACCCTGGTTATCACACCAGATGTGTTTCTGTGTAGTCAGTCTACAGAACCTGCCTCACTAAGCAGCCTTGCCTCAATTCTGCTTTTTAATACTCATCTTTAAAAACTCCTCTTGATGGAGTATATAACTATGTAAATGAGGTATGATACAATGTATGAGAGGAGGACAAATATTTGTTTTTATTTCTGGTATTTCTTGTTCTTTTCTTTCAGATATTTTAAAATATGTATCTGTCTTTAACCTCAACGTTAGGTCAGGATGTTATGTCATTTTTTTATCTTTTTGTTTTGTTTTAATATTTGAAAAAATAAGTAACTAAAAATACCAAACTTCAGAAGAAAAATAAGCAGTTTATGATTGAATAAGGATCTCGCACCGCGTGTGTCATTTAGTGCCTTCCTTATTAAAACAGTCCTCTATCACGTTTTAATGAAGCAGCTTTGATAATGTGGATGTTCGTCCACCAGAGGGAAGACTCTGCACTGCAGCAGTCCTCACAGGGCAGCAGCTTTCCTCTGCAATGCAGAGAGGAGAAAGAGGAGGGTGGAACGGACCGAGGAGGAGAGGAAGCAGAAAGGGAGAGCCAAGCTCCTCCCACTGGTGTAAGACAATCAACCTCATGTTGTTTTTGACTCTGAACAACTCATCACTGCAGCTCTGCTCCATCTTTCCTCTCAGGGTCGGAGAGATACAAACAGCATCTGTGTGCTGAAGAGCTGGGTACAGTACCCCTGCTTAAAGGCACACCACATATTTCTCTTGACATCATCAGATAGATGGTGAGGTAACCGTTACCTCCTTGTCATCATCTTAAAGGCACCAGCTTCAAGGCTCCTTCCCTCCTCACTGCTCACTTCATGCTCACTCTTTGTTCTGATCTCTCTGCCCTCCAGATTGTTTTAAACCTACATATCACTACCTCCCTCTCTGAGCAGCAAACATTAGACAATGGTCACAATGTAGCAGAGTCTGCACAATGCTGTGGATTCTGCAAGGGTTCCTGAACTCCTTCTAGAGTGTGATTGCTTCAATGAATACAAAGTATTGATTCCCAGAGCCTCACAGTGGTGCGCTGGTGTCCCGGGCTGGCTTGCTCCTGGCTGACTTTCTGGTAGGAGTTGGGGGTGTTGAGCCATCGAGTCCTCTCCTGCTGCTGGCGCTGAGCGAAAGGGTGCTGCCTCAGAGCCGGGTGGACTCCGTCGTCGTCAAACTGGTGGAAAGCCGTGGCGGTCGCGGGCACCTCCACCTCCCTCCGTGTCCGCGACCGCTCCAGCAGCACGGGGAAGCGGTAGGCGTAGCCGGTACGGTAGCCCTGAAACAGCAACAGAAGAGGGAAGCTTCAACGCACCGCGGGGCTGACAGAACGCTGCAGAAAGCAGCCACCTTCCCAATGATCTGCTGCAATCAATCAGGAGAACAGCACCGACTTGCAATATTTCAGTCCTGATTGGATCAGAGCCAGACCTGCTGTGTCATTGCTCTAAGAGCAAACGATTTTGGGAAATACGCTTATTGGCTTTCTTGCAACGAGATATATATACTGTATATTTGGCCATATATATATAACCTTAAATTTGAAGGTAGTTTTAAAGTTTGGTGCAACATGATATGAAGTTAAAACATGATTTTGTCTGGTTTAAAGTAAATCCATGTTGGTGCAACCCAGTCTTAATGAGATCTAGAGGAGCTTGAAAGTGGATTTTGTTCCCTTCAGACAGCAAGGCTAGCTGTTTCCCCCCCGTTTCCAGTCTTTATGCTAAGCTAGGCTAACTGATCGCTCGCTGTAATAAAGAATCTGTGGTTTGTAGTTGCTGTTCAGTTATTGCTGATGCAAACTGAACATTTTATGCTGCTTCTATACATCGATAGTTGTCCATCAGCAAACCACAGGAAGGCTTTTATGCTTGTGTTGTGGAGCAGCTACAGGAAACGGAGGAACAGTCATCACAGCGCTTATGCTGCAGTTACATGATGAACAAAAGACGGTATTCGTGTCGTCAGACTACTCATGGCGGTCGTGAGAGGGTTAAAATACTGTGCATTGATCATATAACACAATAGCCATCGTTTTCTTTGTCGTTTTTTTAAATATTACACAGAAGGAGTGGTTAAAGAAGAGCTGGTTAGATGAAGAGCTGACAGACCTGCTGTGGATCAGCAAACCTCCCACACACATCAAGGTAAGTAAAACCTTTTAGCGTTCCATCCCTTCAATTCAAGGTCATCTTATAAAGGGCTACTCTAGCAGACTAGTGTTGCACTGCTGCACAACCGGTATCCCTTGTCTGGTTAAAGGGTAGGAATGCACCGGTACTGACTCAAACAGCTGGATACCTGAACTGTAATACGTAGGATTATTTAAGAGGTTGCTGGTGCACAATTTATTATTTTTATTAATGAACAACACTTCCGTACATGTATATCTATGTATGTATTTGTTACATCTTGTTTTACAAATGTAGGAATGTTTCAGTCAACCTTACACATAAAACAGTGAGGTCTACAGCTAATTCATTTAACACTGGCATCAGATCGGGTGTCTGTATTGGCTGATACCTAAAGCCCAGGTATCAGTATCGGGACTGAACAAGTCGGATCAGTACATCCCTAGACGCAGAAGGGGACAGTTGGCCTGATATAACACTGTCATGAGTAAAAGCCTGAATTGTAGCTGTGTTGTTTTCTCAAAACTTGTGCTTAAATCAAAAGGTGTGGAGTCAGACCTCTTTTTAAAATGTATGTTTCTGTATAAAAATAGCAAAAACAACGTTTTTTTGCCAGGCTACACGTGACAATCGTTTCTCTGTTATTTCAGCACCACGGACAGCACTGGTTGTTGTGTTTACGGGCCGGGGAGCGTAGAACTGAAACGGAGCGGAGGAAATCACCAGACAGACAGATTACAGTTCATTAGTTCTGTTTGTTTTTCGTGGTTGTAGAGAGAGAGAGAGAGAGAGAGAGAGAGAGAGAGAGAGAGAGAGAGAGAGAGAGAGAGAGAGAGAGACAGAGAGAGCTTGGTTTCTATGCTGATTTTGACAGAATTGTTCAAAAAAATATCTCACACTCTTATGGCGTTCTATTCTTAAATGAGTGCTCTGATTAATAACTGTGTTCTTTGATTTTGAAACAGATATTTATGTTTTTATATGGCCCCTCGCAATCATTAAAAGCCCCCCACTTCATCTGGCCTGGGTATTGGACTGAAGTGTCCTCTAACCCCGGTCCCTTGAAGTGATTTCCCTGAACTCCCTCATGAGCCACAGAAGACATCACATAGAACTGTCCATGAGCTGTAGAGTGCTCTACAGACCTTCACGCGTCACGTTTGGTGGAGTGGCCCTTTAACAAGATCTAAATCATGGCTGTCCACCTGCTTCTGTTTCGTTTCACTGCTGCCTACCAAGTTATCCAGGGTTCTCATGAGGGCCTCAAACTCGTGCTCCCCGATGCGGCTCTTGTGCAGGGGGCCAAAGGTGGAGCCAGCCCAGCCCACGGTACCGGCTACGTTGGGTTTATGGGTGGTCCGGTCCAGTAGAATCAAGTTATGTTCACCGCCGGCACAGCACAGAGCTGACACCTGGAAAAACAAAACAAAAAACGGATTTAGAACAAGCTGCAGCTTCTCAAAGTGACCGAGCACACATGTTGAATTCAACACATCAAGCTCCATGAATGTGAAGGATCAATGACCTCACGGTCACATGTGTGCTTCCTACAGCCACTGTTGGTCCTGTAGGATTGCTGCAGGGTCTCTTTGGCATGCAACACTTCTCTAGTGTATTATGCTGCAGTGCAGAGCTGCTGGCTCAACTACAGTGAAACAGCACCAAGAGTCAAACTGGTGCATCTACACACTCTCACACTCCCACATACGTACATGCAGTGGCAGCACTTTGTCTCCAGTGCATCAGCTGTTAGTCACTATAGTGTGTGTGTGTGTGTGTGTGTGTGTGTGTGTGTGTGTGTGTGTGTGTGTGTGTGTGTGTGTGTGTGTGTGTGTGTGTGTGTGTGTGTGTGTGTGTGTGTGTGTCTCTACCTGGATCTCGCAGGCAGCCTGGATGTGGTAGATGGAGTAGAAAGCCTCCTCCACAGACTCCCCCAGAGCCACGATGCCGTGATTCCTCAGCACCAGAACCTACACATCATGACGTCAACATTTACACAGCGATGAAAACCGCCCTCATTATTTCTATTTTAAAACAGCTGCAGGTTATTGAGAAATGTCCCTGTAGAATGAGGAAGCACACCAAGACCAACTCCCAAAGTCGAGCCCAGGAGCAGAAGCAACAGCTTCAGTAATTAATCCAGGAGAAGACCGCATCACCTTTTGTTCATTCATTCAGAGAGCTGAATGTGGGACGCACAGGAGCAGCGGCCGCTCAACCAGGGAGTGATACGCCCAGCGATACGCCCAGTGATACGCCCGGTGATAGACCCAGTGATACGCCCAGTGATACGCCCAGTGATAGACCCAGTGATAGACCCAGTGATAGACCCAGTGATACGCCCAGTGATACGCCCAGTGATACGCCCAGCGATACGCCCAGCGATACGCCCAGCGATACGCCCAGCGATACGCCCAGCGATAGACCCAGTGATACGCCCAGTGATACGCCCAGTGATACGCCCAGTGATAGACCCAGTGATACGCCCAGTGATAGACCCAGTGATACGCCCAGCGATACTCCCAGCGATACGCCCAGTGATAGGCCTGTGTCTTTTCTCTGGTGGTTGGCTCACCTTACAGGTCGGACCCAGGCTCTTCTGCAGCTCCACCCTGTCCTCCTCCTCCTCCATGACCCCGTTGTAGTCGTAATAAGCCACATCACCGACCAGCAGAGCCTCGTGGGATAGCGGCAGGAGGCCGCACTTCATTGCTGAAACCTGGAGACGGTTGGACGTCAGTTGCGGCAGCAAAGGTTCATGAAACTCATATTCACAGTGCGGACGTCACAATATGCGTCACGAGCAAATCCATGCTGAACAATGATATAATATGTTAAGATGACGCTGCAAACGCTGATACCTAACACTAACATATGAAGTATCTTAAGAGTACTATCACTACGTCCCATTCATCCATGTGTAGCTGGAGGTGAACAGCGAGAGTGTGACGGTGTCTCCTCTGAACAGGACTCCCAGGATGACTCACCGCAGCCGTGGCCGGCGTGTGGAGGTGAAGCAGGCAGCGGATGTCTGGCCGGGCCGAGTAGATGGCGGAGTGCAGGCTGAACTTCTCAGAGTCCACGCCCAGGTTGGTGCTGCCCCTCTCCACCATCTCACCCAGGACATTCACCTTTACCTGGACGCCACATTAAAAAGAAGCATATCAGTAGAATCAGGGCTGAATGCTTTTCCATAAACAGCCATGTCAACGTACGCTCAGTGGCCACTTTATTAGGTACACGCATCACACTATGATGGTGTTGTACTGAACCGCATTAGGTGTTTCTAATAAAAACACCTCTCATTTTAATGTAGTCCAGTACAACACCAACCCTATGACCTCAGTTGCGTTGAATTGCACTAGCCTGTACAGGTGTAGCTAATAAAGTGGCCACTGAGTGTGTATGTGGGACCTGGATCGTGGTTGTGGTTAGTCTCACTCACCAGACTGGATCCAGTCACCTCACTGTAGGCCAGGCCGTCTGGAAGCACCAGGAAGTGTTCCTGTTCTTTACTAACGCGCAGCTGTCAGGGAGGAAGAGGAGCATTAGTGAAGACAGACGATGGACGTGAAGCTACTGATCATGTGTACATCCATCACTCACCCTGCGTTACCTTGAACTCTGTGTTTATCTGGCCCGACTCTACGGGGAACACAGAATCAAAGAACAGAGAAAAGTCGTGATGGCCTGAAGTAAATGGAGGCCGCCAGCTTTAACACCAGCTAAGACTCGTGCCGTATAATCAAAGTCTGGTTTATCCGGTCGTACACTCTGTACTTCCCAAACACATGCGTCTATAACACCGTACAATTTAAAACAACTTGGACTCGCTGGAAAGAGTAGCGTCTGCGTGACGCAGTTTAAAGTGTTTTAAATAGTCAGGTTGTGGAGATGTGTGAGCATTCCACTGGATAAATGAGACCTGGATTATACGGTCAGAGCTTGTAAACGCTGCCTCCATTTACTTCAGTTAATCAAGACTTCTGTCTGTTTGTGGATTCTTCGTTCACTGTGGAGGCATGCAAGAACAACAAAGCTTTCTTCAAGAATTCAAGGAAACACGGGGTGAGTATTTTATGTATTCTTTTAATACATACTATATATATATATATATATATATATATATATATATATATATGAGCAATTGTCCCAGTTGAAAGCATACTGCACCGTCTAAGTCAGGAATGTAACGTGAAGAGGTGGTGGAACTAACAGTGAGACAGGTGCGGCTGATCTGGGCCCAGCCGTACAGGTCAAACAGGCGATGGACACTGGCCAGCTTGCAGCGCATCAACCTCTCCCCCTTCACCATGCTGCCGGGGTCCCAGCTCTGCAGGTCATTGATGGGCGTCACCATCATCATGTCTGTGGAAGGAGCAGCAGAGCAGCAGACAGAGTGAGAGAGCGCCGCAACGATGACGGTGTGCAGACATGTAAACATTTCAACATCAGGAAGATGGCATCGATTATGAGCACGTGGACTTTGGTGACCTCACATCATCCCCTGCAGCAGACAGGCTGACCTGAGGTCTAATTAGCCAGAGTAGTTGAAAACACCTGTGTGGGTGTTCAAGACCTTTAACGCTAACGAAAGAATTACACAAACACATCGTGACACCTTTCTCTCTGCTAAACACCGTCAGTTCATCTACTCTCTCAGCACTTATTCTTCATGAATCATAATCACAGTTTCTGTGTGTAATGCACTGGTTGTATTCATAACCATGATATAATCTTCGGTGGCGCTGCGATAGATCTTCTCACAGAGGAACTTTTAGGTTCACAATCAAGAGCTGTTTAAAAGAGTTCAGCACGTACTGGAGGGGGAGACGGGCAGCGCGGCCGGGGAGCCATGAGAGGCCATGAAATCAGCCAGCTGTCTCAGCGCCCACAGGTTGGATGAGCTGCCGCCCTTCTTCATCTGTTCCTGGATCAGCACATCCAGCTCCTCCCTGAATGACTACACACACACACACACACACACACACACACACACACACACACACACACACACACACACACAGAGATTTAAACACGCATACACAGACCACACATCATAAATCATGTCCATTTCATAATAATACTCAATGTGTAGGAGTTGAACATTTCTGGTTTTGTCTAATTTCCCCCCCCCCCCCAAAGAACAACTTTGCCATCATCAGGTACAAATTCACGGGGCCTTTGAACACAGTCCTACACCACAGGGGCGAGTAGACATATTTAATGAGTCACTCTTTCACTTCATGGTCACCCTCTCCTCGTCAGCGTCACGCAGCCTCCCACACATATGTAGAAGCAGCTGCAGCCCAAGCTGTCAAGTTGCATTGGAGAACAGATTTATTGTGATGTGAGGAGATAAAGTCCTCTAGAGGAGAGGAGACGGAGAAGGAAAAAGACTGAGACACACACACACACACACAGACAACCATCTCACCGGACTCTGAAGGAGGCTGGAGATGTGTTTCTTATGCTGGGGTCCGGAGCTGGGTGTGGAGTGCTGAGGAGACAGGAGACCCTCGGGGACCCCATCACTGGGGCTGCGCTGCACCGGGGTGCCTTTGGGGGTGGGGGACTTGCTCATCTTCTACGTATCGCGGTGGGTGTCTTACAGCCAGGAGTGGGTGGGGACGACTGTAAAGAAAGAGTTCCAATAGTATAGATGTTGAACTTTTTAGAGAAATACATGAACACAGGAGTTCAAAGTAATCTACCATGTGCAAGTGTGTGTGTGTGTGTGTGTGTGTGTGTGTGTGTGTGTGTGTGTGTGTGTGTGTGTGTGTGTGTGTGTGTGTGTGTGTGATCCCCACTCCTTGAGCTATCTCCCTAATTCACTTCATCGAGTGACAACTTTCTTTAACTTCCAGGTCAGAGATACCGATGAGACAAAACACAGTGAATTCAGCCAGAGAGCAGTCTTACATTACATCTTAAGACATTACAAAAAGGTTACACAAGTAAAACTATTCAAATTATGCGAGTCAAATGCTGCTAAAGCAGCAGCCACAACCCTGTTCAGATGAAAGTCATTGCTGGCGTGTTCTAAGAAACTCAGTAAACTGTTTAATCTGGCTGCTTCTAGGAGTGCACTAAAGCGCTGCTTCATCAGCCCCAGCTATGAAGAGATCCGGCAAAGTCAGATCAATCAATATTCTCACTTGTGTACAATTCAGACCCATGCCAATCCGTTTGCATCGTGCATTACAATGAAAACAGCGTTTCCTGCACAGTCTTTGAGTGCACCTCCAGCCTGGACGTCTTAGTATTGTTAAAATGGCAGCATTAAGATGAAAAACCTACCCTCACATTAAGGATGCTGTATTCCTCGGGGCACTGGCCGGTGGAAGTGCAGCGCTACAGAAAAATGCAGCATTAGCAGAGCTCACATGCAGCAGCGTCACAACCACCAACAGGAAGTGAGCTAGTGATACGGCGCCGTAACCGGAGAACGAGTAAAGAGTTACCGTAAGGATCTTCAGAGAAGAGCTGGCCAGCCACTCCCCGATTCACACACACACACACACACACACACACACACACACACACACACACACACACACACACACACACACACACACACACACACACACACACACACACACACACACACACACACACACACACACACACACACACACACACACACACACCTGCAGGGAGCAGATAAGGCCCCAGACACACCACACCCTCTCTCTCTCCAGTGCTTCTCACTGAGTGACTCAATTCGTTGCTGAAGTTGAAGAACTGTAACAGAACTATCTGTGAATCTGTAATCACACGAGTCGTCCATCCCGTCCCTCGTGTCTCAAGCGTTTAAGGTCCTCGCTCACTCTAACGCCACAAAAACAACTTCCATCAGATCCATGTGCTTTTTATTAATCGCATTGCTTTGCAAAAATAGAAATTCTGACAGAAGACTAAACCTTTAATGGAGCTTCTGGATAAACTGTGCACTTTTAACGCAGCCAGGCTGCTGCACTGAAACGCCACATCAGCCCTTCACTACAGGATTAACTAAACTCCATCACACACTGACATTCATTGTGTTGTCTTGTGATGATCATAAAGGAGGAGCTGCTCTGTTCAACTCACTGACACCACGAAGGTGTTTACTCTCCCAATAAATGGTGTTTTCACTGCGATTTGATGGCGAGTTGTTTGATTTGATGCACATCACAGATATTTATATCTTCAGTCAAACGTATCCAGGAAGATGTTTTAAACAACGTCGCTGATGTTAAAATAATAAGCAGCAGTCATTGTGTAAAAGCCTGAATGTGAGGCTGATCCTGAGTCTCTCTCTGGGGTGGAGGGCCCAGCTGCTGTCAGGCAGCAGACATAAAGCCTCCTCTCTCAGGGGACCCCCCCTAATGACTGAGGGGACGCTTACAGACCTGGCTCGGGCTGAAAGAAATGGTGGAAAACAAATCTATTCACTTTGACCAATATTGCAATTGCAGTATTAGAGGGAATGACCATTTTAAGATCATTTTTATTGAAAAATGTTTTCCCTGGCCCAACATCACTCCCTCTCCCTCTCATCTGTAGTCGCACTGTGATGCTGATGATGCTGCATCATCTCCTCACACTTGTTTCACTGAATCCCAGGAAGAAGGAAAGCTTTCAGTCTCTCCTCTTCTATAGCTGCGTTCTTATCAAACAGCAAAAGAAGCATTTCTGTTATGATCAGTTTAACAAATACTATTCGCTGCGAACATAAACAAATGCTTTGCTGCGAGATACTCGGAGGTCTGTGGCTTAATCTGCACTGTAAAAAGAGGTGAAGGAGAGCATCCATTTGTTAGGTTTGATGTACATTATGTTCTCACACACACACACACACACACACACACACACACACACACACACACACACCTATTGTCTGACGTCAGCGCACTGACATCCATCAGCAGAGGCAGATGGGTATAGATGACCCGAGTAGCTCTGATTGATTTTCTTTGGCTTCACTTTCATTGGGATTAAATCATAATGACCGTCAGTGGATCCCGACCACGAAGCAACGACTTTCCAACAAACCCGCTTCTTCCCGAGTCAAAAGGTGAATTGTTCCTGCCTAACAACACACTGTAAGAGAAGCCTTTACTAAACTACATTATTGACTCACAAGGGAACCTTTGCTGGATTCAACCCTAAAATAAATTCATTCTAAACATCAGGCAGACTGAGTGTTTTCTACAAGAGCTGCAAACACACGATGAAAACGCATGAAAGGGTTAGAGGTAGAACATTCAGCTGACTGTGCAGGAGTTATAGTCTCTATGGGACATCTGGCTTCCACCTCAACGTCAATAAACAGCAAAATATACAAAACGCTTCAGAAAGGTCAGAGAGACATCCCATAATCATCGACTGCTTCTCTTCCTCACTACAAACTTGATATTAAGGTGTTTTAAAACAGCAGAAATCCTTTTATTTTGGTATAATGTATGTCAAGACTTTTTCAATAGTTTATATGTATCCATGTATTCAGAAATTCAACATAGGTGACATTGTTTAGATGAAGGGTCAATAATAGAAACTTAATTCCACCAACACTGACTTTAACTTCTACACTGTGGCTCGGATGAATCCATCCACTGTGGATCCATTGAGCTGAGATTACAATCTACACTCAACAACACTGAGCCGCACTGGGGGAGGAAGAGGAGGAAGAGGAGGACATACGTATCGATCACATAGTCACGTGAGTGCAGGGCATCATATTACGTATCTACAGCTCCATATTTCAACGTGAATGAACAACATCATTTTAATGCTCTTTTTTATTATTATTATCATCATCATCATCATCCTCTGCTAACGGCCCGCGCGCTGCATGGCTGCCTAGCAACACTCGCGCGCGCTGCAGCATCAGCACCAGGATCCGCTAATGGCCTCCCACAAAATGCAGCCGCAGCTCAACACTGCACGACTCTTCCTCCGCAAAGACAAAACAACATCACGCACAACGGGCGAAAGAGCTCATAGCGTCCCGCATGTTCATCCCGACACTGTCCGGAAAACACACACACACACACACACACACACACACACACACAGAGCTTCTGCACAATAACAAACATCACGCTAATGAGCCAGATTAGACGGTGCTTTTCTAACGCACTGCCGTCACAGACTCGCACACGCACACACACGCACACGCACACACACACACACGAGATCTCCGTCACGGGCCTTCTCCTGCAGAGCACAATGAAGAAACAGAAGGCATGGCAAACATGGAGAGGGTGCTGTGCGCCCAGTAATTAAGCCATTAATAACGTCATACAAGCGCATAGTGCGATATATTACCGGGAGGGAGCGGGATGCGCCGCACACTACCGACACCACGGTAAACATCAGGCAGGGACGGATGCTATGGGCGCACACGCGCGTCAGGGAGGACCTCGTAGGTTTCTACGCCCCGGACCGTTTAACTACGAGCGCCTTGTTCCGACACGACTAAACGCAAATGATTGCGGGCGGCTCACTCACCTCAGTGCATCCTTCAGGACGGAGTCGTCTTTTGCGGGTGCGGCACACCCACGGCGCGGAGCCGCGTCCTCAGAAAGCAGCAGCTGTGGGTAATTGTAATCAATCTGTCACTGAAGTGGGATGCGGCACCAGGGATCCTTTGTCAGACTGTTTCAGGGCCTCAGCTGATACCAAGCCAGTGGACCCTGATGTTTGTCATCGCTCGGTGCGCCCGGACCAGCCCACTGCCACGCCTGTCCACGGTGTGACACCCGAGGGCTCCCGCTCACACAGCTGCAGTGGGGACGCACCTTTGAGCAAAGCACTTCGCTGCTGTTAGTAAAGCCTAGTGCAGCCCTGGAGGGTGTCTAATGCTGGCTCCTGACACGCTGTTTAGGTAGCTAGGCCCTGTTCAACACGGACTAGATGTGTCCTTTAAGAGAGGCGCCCCCTTCCGTCCTGATGGAGAACAGCCTCCGGCCTACACTGTAAAAAATAAAAAAACACCCCAAAAAAAAACATTTAGATGGTTCTGTCTGAATCAAGAGTCACACCCACAAAATACTGTACTCATACGTTTGAGGTACTTGTACTTAACCATTTCAATGTATTACCACCTTCTACTTCTAATCTACTACAAAATAAAATACAAAGGAAATATTGTACTTCTTATTGTACTTATTTTACATACAAAACACAGTATCTAGTTATAGATCATGAGACTACAGCAAAGGTTTCCTCCACCTTTAAAATGCTGTTTAAATATTAATGCATCAGTAACAATATGTAGCATACATTGATTCTATATGATGAGTAGGCTACTTGTTTGATACTTTAAGTGTATTTGTAATGCGTACAATTCATGAGAGCTGATGATATTCTCTGAACATGTACAGCAGTACTGTGAGTACTCCTGGTACAACGAAGGGTTGATGTTGAACGAGAAGGCATCTATGATTTAATAAAAACAATAAACTCTTTCAGACATTTAAAAAAAACAAAAAAACAGAGGCAGTCTTTCTTATTTTATTTAAGGCCAAGGATACATTTTTAAAATAAAAACATTCATATTTAGTCAAACAAAATGTAAATTTCAAAAGTTAAATTAAGACAAATGTATAATTTTCTTCTTCAAAAAAAAAATAAATCCGTTCTTCAACAGGCCCCTAAAAATAAAACAAACATTAAGTCTAAAGCAGCAGTTTCTTTAACACAGTTACTACATTCAGCTCACTGCTGATCCTGCAGAGTGACGCTGGGTGAGACGAACTGAGCCATCCGGCCAGCAGAGGGCGCTATAACAACGCTTCTCAAATCACTGGGAAACAACGCTCTGCTTCTCACCGCGAGGGTTTGTTGACCTCAGCAAATTGCCAGTCGAGCTTGATTTCAGTAGAAGCAGAGGTGAGACCGTGTGCAGTGAGCTGGGCAGCGAGCGCAGCGACGGTGTCGGAGCGGCCGCGGGAACAAACCAAGACATTACACTAAAATACAGTTCAGTTATGAATATGTCTTATACTCTGAGTTAATGAGCCCTCTGGAAGGAAAGAATCTCAAGCAACAGGCCTTTTCCACAGCAGACGCTTTGACTCGTCACACCAGCACCAGAGTTCCTGATAACGTTAACGAGGGCTCATTTCAACAACGAGCCAGCGCTCAGAACCCTGAACCCGACTGTGATTCACACCTGTGCTCTTCCTAATATGGGTCGACTCACTCCTGTGAGCAAAGCCGGTGCTTGTTTTGTACCCATCAGACCACATTGGGGCAGCATTTGTATACTATTAGATCAATGTGGTCCAATGGTACTATTACTACAATTAATAATAATAATAATAATAATAATAATAATAATAATAATAATAAGGAAGAAGAAAAGGTGAAAGGAGAAAAAGGAAAAGAGGAAATCTTACCAACTTTTGGTCTGATTTCAGCCATCTGGATTTTAACTGATTAGATATTCATGTATTAAACATATCCAACCTGGCAGGTTTCCAACATTGGTCCAAGCCACGCGCTTTAGGGTTGAGACATCTGTGGAATGAAGAAGACGGTGATTATGCCCGAGTTCTTCATGGAATGAACGGCATGAATGAGCAATACACGTTCCCTCAATGAAACCTTGTTCAGCAACTTTGAGAGAAATGAACCGGCCGTGACAGATCTCTGGTGCTCCAGGACCAGCTTCGTCTGGGCAGCCGGTGCGATAACACGTCAGGCCGAAGGAATAGTTCAAACATGGTTTTGTCTTCATCTAAACCTCTTCGCCTTGATTCGTCCAATCACACGAGGTACTTGTGAGGACGCAGTGAATGAGTCTGATGACACTGCTACACTGAAGACAATCAGATTCTTTGTGTTGATTGCTGGATGTAATCGTGGCGTATTCCTGTCAGATGGTTTCAGGAATTAAAAGTGTCTGATTGCTTATTGTTTGAAGGGTCTGCATTCAGTCATTATACAGTATGAAGGCTGCCTGCGTCGTGTTCAAAAGGTTACATCATTTGTCTTCATTTACATAGTCGAGAAGCTGAATTATCCAATTAAATCCATCATCTATAAAACCACACAATTAACAGAATTATGAGATGAAAGATTGTATTTCTATTGGCACATTTTACATGTTTGTCTTTGCTTGTTGTTGAATACATTTATCAACATGTGAAAAGGAAACGTGGGAATTGGATTAAGTGCAGCAGACTTTGAGACGATCACCAACCGAACTGCCCCATGGGAGGAGAGGGAGGATGAAGCTACGCTGACCCAGCCAGGACCTGAGGCTGATCCATTACCCAGCCCAGTCCTGGCTGTGTGACGGCCGGTCGCAGAACAATAAGATGGTTCAAAGCATCGGGAGGTCGGTGACCGCTGAGCCCACATCTTCACAGAGACCTGGCTCCCATGGTTTTCCTCATGTTGAATTTTCAATGTGAAGATGTCGGCCATATTGTCTGCCTAGAGAATTGTTTTTGTCGCTGCCGTTTTCATTCCTTATGATGCAAATAAAGAAAATGCACTACAGGAATGTACTGCTGTTTCTTTTTCGTCTGTCATGTGTTTGTTGTGCCACTCCTTTAAAAAAAAAGGTACAATATGCTGGCATGCTAACAGCATTCAAAGTCAGCCCCAACTCAACAGACAGACAGACAGACAGACAGACGCGGTGATTGTAGAGAAAGAAAACAAAAATTAACTTGAACTATTTTATTCTGATTTATATAACTTTGCAATGTTAATATGCATATCTATATTTTGTACCCCGTAATGTATGTAAAAAGATGAAATATTAGATAAATCCGCTCGATATACATAACACCACTGTTTTATCATAGGAGGTGAAATAAACTAAGACGGTCCCCGATCAGAAGCGAACCAGGGACTTTTATTTCAATCCTTTTTATGTAGTTTTACTGTGGAGTACGTCAGAAACGATATGATGTTTTTCATGTTATCTGTATTCTGTGGGATTAGGATTAGGATGGAGGCGCAGTAATTGAGTGCATAAATGGAGCCTTGAAGTTAGTTCTTGTTAACACAGTGTCACCACCCCTTCACGATGGAGACGAGTGTGACGCCAACCTCATGTAAACCCCTAGAGGGAAACGTGTTACCGTGATGCACGTCATTCTTAGTTGTGAGTGATTTTAATTGCTGCACCACAGCAGCTCCCTGACCAGCGTCAGAGATGGAGCTGGAGCGCAGCCGACAAACACCAAGCATGAGATCAGGCAGAACACTAGGAAAGTGAAACGAGGTACCAAAGTCTGATCAGGTGCTACTTGGATGACGAACTGGTAGGCAGGCATCACGCAATGTTGCAACATCAGTCGGGTCATATCTCCGTCCTCTGGTACCGGTTCTGAGGGCATCGAGAATCCATCTTCCATATGCTCCTCCGACATGTTCAGCAGCTGTCAGGGGAAAAAAAGCATGCAAGAGAAAATGGATCAAAACACAATCTTCTACTTGAAAAGTGTTCCACTTCTGCTTTCAAAAGCTACATTAGCGTAGGATCACCAACCTGCTGCATTGTGTGATCAAATGGGAGGAGCTTGTTACACCGTCAGCCAATGTGGAGTAATAATGGATCAAAATAATATTTTGTTCCTGCAGCTTTTGTCATGAAAGGCTTTGAGAATGTTCTAGTGTTCCTGGTCAAGAAGGCGTGAGTGCAGCACTGAAGATGCCATCCTCTGCATTTCACACTTCAAGATATGGAATTACACCGGCCATGAAACAAACGACAAAAATAAATGCACTCTTAACATCCTTTCTTCTCTAAATATGAACTTCCGCCATTCGGAAGAAGACTCTTTGTACCTAAGGGCAAAAAAAACAAACTGCTTGAAACTTTGTTCCAGCCTCCATCCAGCTGCTGAGCTCTTAGGCGTAATGTGCACTTCAATCAGCCTTGCTTCAAATGTCTCTTACTGTACGCTTTAAGATGGTTTCATGTGTTTTATTTAAAGCACTGACCTGCAGCACTGTGTCCAAAGAGAAATTCACCCTCAATAAAGGGAATCAATCCATTTATAAATGCCATCAAACATTTAAACCTCATAGCCATTGTTGTATTTTAACCTAATGTGCAGGAGTACAAAAGAAATACATAACAACTGCACTGGATATTAACAGATTCACTGTTGCACAAATCAACTCTACGATATCGTTGCAATGACGATATGGAGGTATTTGCTCCAAATAAATAGTGATATTTTGATTTTCTACATATCACCCAGCCCCAATTCTAGTTTATATAAACTAAAATGTATCAAACCACCTGTCATAACTGCACAGTGGGGAAAAAAAACAACCTAAAACTCACATCCTCCACCCTCCACAGGTCATTGCTCAAGCCGTCAGTCTGACCATAAGTGATTGCATTCTTTAGGAAATCAGTCCCACTGCCATCATCCTGAGAAAAAGAAAACAACACTAATCAACATCTCACAATAAGTGTCAGTGCTGTCTGTGGAAAACAACAGGGGACACTTGTCATTTGACAGAGTCCTGATGAATGCAGTACTTACACTGTCTGCGTCCTGCAAAACTGCCACAAGCAATCGAATGTATTCCGTGGCAGCTTTGAGTGTGTCCACTTTACTGGGCTTCCGGTCCGGTCGCATTAGTGGCACCATGCGTTTCAAGCGGGAGAACATGGTGTTCAAGTTCCTGATCTATACAGAAAAGAGGCTGAAGTTTCACATTAACTAGCAAGATTAGATTACTGTCAGATTACTGTCACAATACTATTATATAGGCCTAACATCTCCCAGACACCAAGATAAAACATAGTTATATTACATCATAAACCAATACCTCCATTTATTCAATTCCTCGGTTTAACATTGTCTATGAAAAAGACTGCTTTCTTCCACTTTGTGCCAAACTACATTTACACATTTTAAAACGGTCAGGCTTACTGCCAAATACAGAACTCTTAAAACAAGATGTAGGCCTGTACGTTAATTTACCTAATGTCCACGGGGGAATTCTGAATTGTATCATGTTGCAGCCATGTAAAAAAAACTAAATACACAAGAACTAATGTTTGCTGACAGTGGTTAGTCTATTACGGCCAAAAGAATTGAGCTAACTTTAGCTGGAAAACCTCAAGGCTGAAATCTATTAAAATATATTACGCTGTGCTACAGTTATAGCGTTATAGATTAACGTTAGCGTTAAGATGGGGAACAGCAAGCGTTAAGCTGGGGAACAGCAAACGTTGAGCTGGGGAACAGCAAACATTAAGCTGGGGAACAGCAAAAGTGAAGCTGGGGAACAGCTAACATTAAACTGGGGAACAGCAAACATTAAGCTGGGGAACAGCGAAGGTTAAACTGGGGAACAGCTAACATTAAGCTGGGGAACTGCTAAAGTGAAGCTGGGGAACAGCTAACATTAAGCTGGGGAACAGCTAAAGTGAAGCTGGGGAACAGCTAACGTTAAGCTGGGGAACAGCTAACGTTAAACTGGGGAACAGCTAAAGTGAAGCTGGGGAACAGCTAAAGTGAAGCTGGGGAACAGCTAAAGTGAAGCTGGGGAACAGCTAACGTTAAACTGGGGAACAGCTAAAGTGAAGCTGGGGAACAGCTAACGTTAAACTGGGGAACAGCTAAAGTGAAGCTGGGGAACAGCTAACGTTAAACTGGGGAACAGCTAACGTTAAACTGGGGAACAGCTAACGTTAAATTGGGGAACAGCTAACGTTAAATTGGGGAACAGCTAACGTTAAGATTGGGAACAGCTAACATTAAGCTAGGGTACAGCTAACATTAAGCTACTTGCTAGCTAACGTTAAGCTACTTGCTAGCTAATGTTAGCTGAAGTGACAGAGTTTGAAAGCTGAGCTTCTGCCCAGTGGAGTAGCGACCCTCCTGTCAAACACATTAACCAAACCATCAAACGCAGTTCTTCGTGATTAATACAGTCATTTAAAATAAACACTCACTCTCAGGCGTTCCTTGGCGTTGACCAGTTCTCTTTTTTTCACAGTTTGATTGAAGTCCTCGGCGACGAAGTATAAGCCGTCCTTCCCCCGTTTGAACTTCTCAATGTTGCTGTATGCGGGGAGCGCAGACTCGCCCGTTAACCGCTTCAAAATATCGCTCATTAATTCCTCCTCTGGCACCTTCATTTTAAACCAATTACATCGATTACACTTTACAACCCGTTGCTTCTGTCATTTGTTTTCTCTCTACGCGCTAATTCACGTTCTCATGTAAATGGCGCAAAGGCAGGAGAAGAGCGAGCCGCTGTGATCACACCTGCGCTGCGTCTGTAATTAGTCCCCTGCGGCAACTTGAGGACGGATTAAATGGTTATACACCGTTCAGCTATATCGTCTTCCCACTATGGAGGCATAAAGAAGCATCATATGGAGGCCTCGATGTGCTTTTTTAAAATAGTTGTTGGCCGGGTACAGGCTCTAGTTTAGGGAATCGTGCACTTTAAAATGAGTTTAAGAAACAGTGGAATGGAGACAGGGAGGAAAGCAAATAAGGATAGTTGAAGGAAACAATGAGGAAACCAAGAGCAGGAATTACTAGAACTTTACCAACTTAACATGAAAAGTTAAAGCATAACAACTATAATATTTTAAGGCCAAACGTAGAAGCCACGGCAGTGCCTTGGATTTCTAGGCAAATTATTCTATTGGAGGTATTTGTATTCTGTCATTGTATTTTGCTCAGAAAAAAGATTTGATGGAAGGTGTTTTTAACTGACCCTTTGACAGCTGCATCTTTATGAATGGTTAAGTATTTAGAAGTTTGTATATAAGTATAGAACTTTGTGTTGGCATTCGGAGAACGTCTGTCTTGTGCTTGTTATACTCATGCTTATTGCTTCACAGCTTCCATATCTTAAGTATAAACCTTCAAACTACTTGCCAAGTAAACCAGAGAAATATGGCATAAACATCTGGGTATCATACATATGCCAAGACCAGCTTTGCGTGAAACATGCAAGTGTACTGTGCCAAACCTGTTGATGGACAGACAGAAAAATATCAGGTCCAGCATGTGGTACATGAGATGACAGACGGTCTCCCAAGACAAACTATCACATGCCACAGTTTACACCATATGTCCATGGCAACAGCTGCTGAGGAAGAAGCTGACCATAGCAGAAACAGTAATAAAACCCAGAGCTTCTCGCAGCACTGATAGTGGCATCAAAGTGTGTCTTCACTGAGACACACACACACACACTCGTGTCCTATTGTCCCCCCCAAAACAGTGCTTGTGATTTGCACACTTTATAAGGATAATGCTTTAAGCACTACAAAAGCCCCCGAATCATCCTGGATTACAATCAGAACAAATGGGTCCACAACCTCAGCACGGTATTGCAATTTTTTTAAGTGCAATTTATTGGCATTCATGGAAAGGTAAACGCACTCTCTTTGTGTGTAAGAACACAAGTATCACATTTTGAATGATTTATGTTTTTTCTTTTGTTGCAGGTGTGTACTTATAACAGCCAGTTAGCTCCTGGTGGATGACTGCACACTGCCACTCATGCAAATGAAAGCGCATTATCTTGTGCACCCACACGCACGCACACACGCACACACACACACACACACACACACACACACACACACACACACACACACACACACACACACACACTGTTTTATGCGTCTTTGAAATTGTAATCCAAATGAACTGAAATTATAAATTTAAGTTTTATAAAGTTGAAACTAAAGTGTAAAGTTTAAGGAAATAAATGTTCAATAAATAAACCCCTTTTTAATCTCTGTTATTTGTGACCATAATTGCATCCGTCTATTCTTACCTGTATATTCCGGTTAATATTTGACGTATACCAGTCTGTGATAATCAAAATAATTTATAAATTCTGCTTTTTATAACTCAAATATATGTCGGTAGGTATAGGAGGTGTATTTAGAATATTAATTGAATGCAAATTAGGTTTACTGACCATGAATTCCAAATAGAAATGTAAAACGTCTTGCAATGAGCTTGCATACAGTTCAAAAGGTGCAACACAGAACACAGGTGATTTTGTACTTGTCATTTTTACCTGGGAGGACAGAAGTTGCATGGTCGACGGGAAGACAGGGGGAATTTATACACAGTTGTTTGGTGCATAAGTAATTGTTTTGAAACACCTGTTCCTGTGTTAAATAAAGAGCTGCAGAAATATTGCAACAGTGTTTCTACTTAAAACATATATGTTGTCAAAAGTAGACTGCATTATTCATCAAGACCTGTTACATGTCAAAGAGGAGGCCTTTGGTGGGATACAAGTAAACATAGTTTTTTCATGCATTTTGTTGAAGTTACATTACTACCAGACTACTTTACCAAAAACACTTCACGCAAAATACACTAACAACTTCAGACCTCTGAGTAAAGATATAGAGCGTCTAAAGTGCAAAGAAGTCAACATGGACCCCATGCTCCCACACTGCAGGACCTCAGAGAAACGAATCATATTACGTCTTGTTTTCCTGTGGTTGCCATGCCAGCTTCTGTTCAACAATGCTCCCAAGTATCCCTCATTCCCCAAGAGCAGCGTTCCTCACAGTCTGTGTCTTTTGTGCTGATGCATTAAACAAATTAAACAACATGAGCAGATGTTTACAGGGCCATACTCAACACCTTTTGTGTGCAATGCTTATATAAGTTCTCAGTTTCAGTTCCGCAATATGTGGATGAATCACTGTGTTTTCCTACTATTTCAGCTTGTAAACTCTGTTTCCCGTCATTTGCCGTGAACATCAACCTCACTCATGTTCCCTTGCTTAGTTCTTCTAAATTATCTGTTCTGTTCTTTGCTCACACACAACTCATAACTATATGTATGCCATACATATTCACAAGTCAATGCACGCCACAAGTCACAAGTATCACAATGTATATATATATATATATATATATATATATATATATATATATATATATATATATATACTGTTGGGTACAGCTAAATGCATCATATTTTATAAGTTGATTATACATTTTGTATGTAAAGTCATGATCTGCAGTAGCGTGTGTCTGCAGCTGAGTGTAGAGAGTGTACAGCAGCCTAACCCAGCTGGAAATAGGAACAATTAAAGTTCAACGCTTTGAAATTGTGCTTGAATACAGTACTGGATGCCTGTAAGTTTAAAACTTCATTGACTATTTATTATCGAAACCGAACAATATTAAAGGCTTTTCAAAAGGCTGCAAGGATCTTATTGTAGGCTGTATTAGTTTGTCCCCCCCCCCTTTACTAATATTTTAGTAGGAACCAAGAGATGACGCAGCGCCTTCTCTGCAGCCAATCAGCGCCATGGTTCCGGGATGACGTCGACAAGCTACTCGTAACTCCAGGAAGCTGGAAGTTTCTTTTCGGCTGCGTTTTAAACTCACTTTAAAGTTTTAAATCCAGAGTTTAGACAAGAAACCGAGCCAAATAATACGTGTTTTTCGTGTGTGTATTCATTATTTAAAGAAGCTATCTTTGGAGATCAACTTTGCTCCAAAGACGGACGAGCAGGATTTCATTTAGTTTAATTTAAAGTCGCCACACGTCACTGTAAGATGTTAGCTTCGAGTCTTTTGGATAATTTCCGCACCGAACACCAAGATGACCACGCACACAAAGTGAGTACCGGTCCAAAACACGCGCGTGGATTTGTTCTGGGGTGTTTATAGTCTCGTGACGGGACATCTGAAGGCCTAGTAACGAGTTACTGTGTTGACAGTAACGAGTTACTGTGTTGACAGTAACGAGTCACTGCTGGAGACGCATATTGCACGTAGGTCGTTGAATACGTTCAGTGTGTGTAATATGTGTATCTACTGCGTTCATATTCATATGTTTCCAGCTATTTAACTCTGAATTAAAGGTAGTATTTGGAGCTCACTGACTCGGACGCTTAAATACAATGAAGCCATTTTTATTTTTATTGTTTTCCTCTAACAGGCTCAGTAACACTACACGTGGGCCTGTCTCACTGACTCTGTATGATTATGTTCGTAAAGTGTCTTTGAGCATTTTTGGCAGATAGTAGCCGGGGTCATAACATTGGAAGGGGAGAGGCCTTCTCTCCTCGTTGCGTCTATCTATGTGTGGCTAAACTCTGCGGTTTGTAGATTGTAGAAATAAATGTGAGAGGCATCATTATACGTTGAAACGATGCCTCTCGCACGATTATTTTCACTTCCTTTCACACGTTGCTTATCCACTTCATCACGAACATCGACGCCAGCAGACATATTTGTACTTGGGGCTAATGAGCCATAACTATTCCACGAGCACTTTTCAAATGTGAACGATCTAAGACAGCTCAAATCAAAGTCTGCTCAATATGACATCAGTGCTGTCTGCTACGACACGCAAATGATCGTTTTCGGTTATAGAAATCCGAGCTAGCATCAGATTGCATTAACGAATTGCAGATCGGAGCTTAGATTTGGGGATTTTTGTATTCTTCTTTTATTAGTTGTTTCTTTCTTCCCCCGACGTGGAGGTGTGTGACGACCATGTTAGGTAGTTTGTGATGCTGAACACTTAACACTGGTGTAGACGGGGCTGACTCTGAGCACCGCTCATTGTTTCTTTCCTCTCAGTGTAAAGTCTCATCGTTGTTTGTAGGTGATGGTGGTGTCATCTGGAAAACTTCCCAACAGAGTTCTCTTCATGTCGTGGGTGTACGGCGTGACCGAGGGGGGGCTGAGTACGCAGCCCTGGGGGGCTTAAAGTGTAGGAAGTACGGCTGCCAGTCTCCACTGCCTGGGTTCTGTCTGTGAGTCTGATATCCAGTTGCAGGGTGAGATGCTCACACCCACGATCGGGTGAAACTCTGACCTTAAATTAACAACCGGCATCATGATGTAGGTGTTGTTACCTCCGTGATGTGTGAGGGCTGAGTGGAGAGCAGTGGAGACGGCATCTCCTGTGGGTCTAGTTGGCTCCGGATGCAAACCGGCTGGGATGTTGTCGTCGGCATGCTGGAGAACCAGTTAGTCGAGGTAGTCATCTACTCACATCTGACGGGACACTGCAAACCTTTTGACGGGTGATGGTGGCTGTCTTGAAGCAGGTTGGAAATGTCTATTGACATCGGTTAGCTGGTCGGCTCATGATCCTCGCACACAAGCAGGGATGTTGTCCGGCCCAGTAAATACGGCTCAGTTCATTAACAATATTCACACGTGGGCGTCGGCCAGCAATACAAACAGAACTGCTTTTGGGCAAACAAAACGTGTTGTTTTGCATCTTTTTCAGGCGCACCATGCCTTTTGATACTCCTGCTGCTGACACACACCCTTCTTCACAGACAGTAGACAACATGAAGGAATGATCTAGAGAGCTTCTGAGCTTTTATGACATTCTTTTTGAACTCACTGTTCTACTGTTATATAACTTCTTGTCTGGCATGTAACGGTTTCTCCTCTCTACAATGGCTTAGGTGGACAAATACTTGCACCACTTCCAGCTGTCGGATGAGACGTTAATGGATTTGTCAATAAGGTTTCGACGAGAGATGGACAAAGGTCTGTGCAGAGACACCAACCCCACGGCTGCTGTCAAGATGCTGCCCACGTTTGTGCGCTCCACTCCTGATGGAACTGGTAACACCTTTTTATACGGGAAATGTATGAAATGGGTCCATTGAATACACCTCAGTATCAGTTACATGTCATCCATGCTTCCTCTGAAAACCGATTATATCTGAAAGACACAATTTGATGTACGTTTCTCAGACGTACAGTCATTGCTGGACCTTCAATAATGTTGGACAACCCTCAGCTGTCAAGTTATTTTTCACATATTTGTAACATCATGAAGTCCGATTTTCAGTAAAAAACAAAAAAAACTGTAAGAAACTGGAGGAAGAAACTCTGGTTGAAACTTTAATTCTGTGTGATTTGTGTGTGTTGTGTGTGTGTTGTGTGTTGTGTGTGTGATATGTGTGTGTTGTGTGTTGTGTGTGTGATATGTGTGTGTTGTGTGTGTTGTGTGTTGTGTGTGTGTGTGTGTGTGTTGTGTGTTGTGTGTGTTGTGTGTTGTGTGTGTGTGATATGTGTGTGTTGTGTGTGTTGTGTGTGTGATATGTGTGTGTTGTGTGTTGTGTGTGTGTGATATGTGTGATATGTGATTACATCTTGAGTTTTGTTTTGTGTTGAAAGAGCAAGGTGAATTCTTGGCACTCAATCTCGGCGGATCCAACTTCCGGGTTCTCCTGGTCAAAGTTATGGCTAATGGCAAGCAAGAGGTGGAGATGGAAAATCAGATTTATGCCATTCCTGAACACCTCATGAGAGGCAGCGGGTCAGAGGTAAGAACACGTGGCTAATGTGCTCCGCAAACAGTGTTCTGTACGTACATGTCGTGGAAAACTTTGGGACAATGCAGAACCCGATAGCTCCACTCCAAATCCCTTTTTACATCATGGATTTTTTGAAGTTTTAGAAGTTTATGTATTCTAACCTTGCTTAGTTTTCACTGGGCTGGGGTGAAAGAAACCTAATGGATGATTTGCATCATTTAGTCATGTAAATAAAACCGCTGTATGTAATGTAACAGCCGGTGAACATTCAGAATCATTTCTTTTTAATTATGGAGTTAATACATTAAATTGGTTTGTTTTCATATTTCATATATGACATGAACTGGGAGGTCTTGACGAGTTGGTGTGGACTGACCAAGTTGTAAATTGAAAGCCTGCTGCTAACGTTAGCTGCATGTTTTCAACATTAGTCTTTGCTAATGAGGAAGGAGGTGAGAAGAAAGGATTGATGAGAGAGTGATTCATTACTCCCTTCAGTGGACACCGAGCGGAGCTTTTGTCAGGAGAAAGAGTGTGCACGTATCGTATTCAGTGCACGTGACACCATTGAGCTATTCATTTAATCAAGAAGTGGAGTGGCTCGGGTTGACTCACGATACATTCGTTACATAGTGTCAGGTGTGTGTGTGTGTGTGTGTGTGTGTGTGTGTGTGTGTGTGTGTGTGTGAGTGAAGGTACAGACAGGCTGTTTTCTATGATATTTAACTTCAAACTAAAGCACATGTTTAGTAGATAACTCATGGATCAGAAGAATGATTAGGATGTATTTACTAGTATGAAATAGATTAAAATAAATGAAAGTAAAAGAGGACCTAATGAAACAATACAAACTTGCAAATGTCCCCATTTTGTCCCAAAAATCAATGTGACTCTGTAATCAGCTGATGGGCTATTTACACACACACACACACACACACACACACACACACACACACACACACACTGAAAGCTCTTGGTTAATAAGAAAACTGACCTTCTCTCTCTCTGCTGTAGTTATTCGACCACATAGCTGAATGCCTGGCTAATTTCCTGGAGAAGTTGGGCATGAAGGATAAAAAGCTTCCTCTGGGGTTCACCTTCTCCTTCCCCTGCCAGCAGACCAAGTTGGATGAGGTGAGTGATTTAGAAGTTATTGTGTCTACTTCACCCATTAACAATGATCAAGTCGTCAAAAAGGTCTCAAATACAACCAGTAAGAGGTCAACTAATGTAGACGGGGCCCACCGGGACTCTGAGAGGCTGTTTGCAAATGAGCTGCAATCTGATTGGACTCAACCCAGGAAGCTTGTCCTAGCTGGAGACGCCGTTTGACCGCTTCCTTTCAGCGATAGTGAGAGGCGTTGCCACAACTTTAATACTGCGTAGGAAACACTTAAAGTGTTGTTATGTTGAATTACTGAGTAAAGATTAGTCTACAACAGTGTTTTTTAAATGTAGAGTAAAGTGCAGACTTGGTTAAAGATCAGATAGAATTTCTGTCGACCGAGAGTTTCTGTGGTTGACGAGAGAGAGAGAGAGAGAGAGAGAGAGAGAGAGAGAGAGAGAGAGAGAGAGAGAGAGAGAGAGAGAGAGAGAGAGAGAGAGAGAGAGAGAGAGAGAGAGAGAGAGAGACCTTCTATTCATCAGAACATACATTTTTTCAGTCTTTCTTTCTCTTGAACATGCTGGATATACAACTATGAATTCCTTCTGTTAGTTTTCAATGTTCGCTGCATTGTCTGATAGTCACGACTGTCTTGGCTCTTAGGAGACAGAGAGAGAGTTCATAATTTAATCAATGTTTAGAATTTAAACATTTACATGCATTTCAAACTCCATCTGCTCAATCATACTGCTAGAAACTCTGAAACATCTTTCATACATTCTGGTTATTATGCTCTGAAGCTCAGTAAAATGTCCATCTCAGATCTTTACGTTAGCGTCTATTAGGGATGTTAATCATTTTAATAATTTATCTGTTTACAGACAATAAGAATTTTTATTAAAATAATAACGTAAAGCTCGGAGGAGCGGCTTGTCACTACAATGAGAATAGCCGGTCCACTTTAAAGGTCCGCCTCGCTGAACAGAACCGGGCAGATAATCGTCTTTATTTTGCAGAGTGTTTTGGTGTCTTGGACCAAAAGCTTCAAGGCAAATGGAGTAGAGGGAAAGGACGTGGTCAGCCTTCTGAGGAAATCCATCAAGAAACGAGGGGTAAGTGTGCAAAATCTAGTTTCATGGTACATTATGTACTATTTACTAACGTCTCCAAACGTGTGCAAACTTACAAAGCCCTAGAAATCTATTGTGTTTAGTCTCTGGAGATAATGCAAAGAAATACACCCAGCACAGCTAAAGAACAGTACAAGCAACCCTTAACTGTGCATACTGCAAAGTGCAATGTGACAAAGAGCAAACATGTACGTGACAAAAAACATGTATTTTCCTCCTCAGGTTATAGTTGTATACTTACAGTTTTAAGGTTATGGTCCTAGACCTGAAAGAAAACGTGTTCATGGGCACAAAGAACAGCCTACATCTGAGGATTGTGCCGTTCTGACCCTCTCCGATTGAAGGTCGAAGGGGTTTCTTTACAAAAGCAGCTCTGGCAGCTCTCAGACAGGCAGCAGGGCACAGCGCCGGCCACTTCTGACTCACCTTCAGTATTGAGGAAATAAACTCAGTTTTGTTGTTAAATCCCACATATGGAGGAGAAGGATCTTCAGGGACTATTAGAGTCGAATGCAGCATTTCAAAGGTGAAAAGCTGCGAGGTTACATACCAGTTTGCTCGGAAGGCTCGAATTGACGTGTGTGTGTGTGTGTGTGTGTGTGTGTGTGTGTGTGTGTGTGTGTGTGTGTGTGTGTGTGTGTGTGTGTGTGTGTGTGTGTGTGTGTGTGTGTGTGTGTGTGTGTGTGTGCGTGTGTGTGCGCGCGCATGAGTTGAAACTGTTTCAACGTGAGGGAAACATTTGCAAGTTGTGTTTGAACACGCATCGGCACTCACCAACAGCTTTGTTGTGGCCGATGTGCAAACACATCCCGTTGAGGGGATCAGTAGCCCTCCCAGCCCTGAGAGAATGGGGATTTTTCATAGCTCACAAATATTGATTCTTTGTGGCTTTCCAATCGCGTCATGCCTAACTCATTTCACGTTTGATAAGTGAACATTTGCCACCTTTTGCAGCATCGTTAGAGATGAGTCTGCAAACACAGCAGGGCAGGAGGTTCCAACAGTATCCCTGCATTAGAACTAAGGCTGAACAATAGTCCAACACAAACAGGAAGAGCTCGTAAGAAAGTCAGACATGGACCAGAAAATTAAAAAAATACAAAGCACTTGTCAAGCATTTAATTCAAGTAGGCTTTGTATTTGGTTATTTTCACTTATTGAATTACCAGAGAACCTGCTATATTTTGATATATATTTTTTCGAGATGAAACGACCTGTATCCGGGTCAAACATGTTGGTCACCCCGTCTTAACAAGAACAGAGGCGTTCCTTCCAGTGGTCCATCACTTTGCTGGCCACTTGCTTAAGGTGAGACAGCAGTGTCTTGAAGTAATACCTCAAGTCCAAGTCTGGATGTGTTGGCCACGTCTGCAGGCAGCTCGTGTGAGGGACGTGGGTAACGACGAGGTGTGACGACACCTCGAGCTACAAAGGGTCCGGAAACAACAAGGACTCTGAAGTGTGGCCGCAAACTAGTGCTGCAGAATCCACGTCCAAGATATGTTTGAAACAAAACTTTACAAAAAGAAAATCATCACTGAAATCATTTCCACTTGTGTTACAGACAACCTAATGGTAAGATGATTAAAACATTAAAAACAAAGCCAGACTTCTAGTTTGATGTATAAATAATCTATATTCACCTTATTTTATAGTTGGCCACAGTCCAGAAAAGGGTATCTGTCAATCTAAAGTTCTATGTCAAACTGAAAAAAACGCTGATTTCAACGTATGCAATTAACTCAAATCTCATTGCAGGACTTTGACGTTGACATTTTGGCTGTGATCAATGACACAGTGGGAACCATGATGACCTGTGGCTACGATGATCATCACTGTGAAATTGGCCTCATTGTGGGTGAGTCCAGTCTAACTGTGAATCCAATGACGAGGGTTGGATAAAGTCACCGCTTGTTTGCACACATGTCCGTCTGCAGAGCATTTGGATTCTGATGCTGGAAGAAACACGACTTACTGAGCAACAATGTTGGTGGAGCAAACATTACCATGTTAATAGGCAGTACATGAATCTCACACAGGTGTGACGTTAAGAGGGAACAATGGAACGTGAGATTGGCCGGAGAATCGGAGCAGCTGGGGCGGTATTGCAGTCGCTTCACCGCACCGTTGTGACGAAAACAGAGCTGAGCCGCAAGGCAAAGCTCTCTATCTACCGGGTGATCATCGTTCCCACTCTCACCTACGGTCATGTGGACCGGGTCACGACCGAAAGAATTAGATCGCGGGTACAAGCGGCCGAAATGGGTTTCCTCAGGAGGGTGGCTGGCGTCTCCCTTAGAGATAGGGGGAGGAGTTCGGTCATCCGTGAGGGACTCGGAGTAGAGCCGCTGCTCCTTTGCGTGGAAAGGAGCCGGTTGAGGTGGTTCAGCATCTGGTAAGGATGCCACCAGGTGGAGGGACTATATCTCCAAACTGGCCTGGGAGCGCCTCCGGATCCCCCAGTCAGAACTGGCTGATGTGACCCGGGAAACGGAGGTTTGGGGTCCCCTGCTGGAGCTGTTGCCCCCCGCGACCCGATCCCGGATAAGCGGTTGAAGATGAGATGTCAGAGTTAGTGCTTGTATTAAATCACATTTATTTTAACATTACTATTCCTAAAAAAGATATTCTTGAAGGCAATAGAGCAGCTCTTGGCAGTGCCGTGAACACAGGAGGAGCCTTTATTCTGTTTTTGCACGTTTTACGTTTCTCCCAGTTCGGATCAGCCGGTTCTCCTCTGCGCTGCTGGTCCTGTCACTGCTAACTCCCAATCTTGTTTGGACAGACGTTGTGTTTCCTTGGATTCAGATGGGAGTTGCCAACTGCTTCTTTGAGTCTGCCGGTTAGATCCCATTACCCTGCTGCACAGGCTTCTCACTGCAGAGCAGCGGGATTCAATTAACATCCAACGAGGTCCAGTCAGAGAGAACATCGCATCTCTCCCTGTGTGTGTAAATCTCACTCGTGTCGGAATACACACATCTGATTGGCTGAGCAGCGTCACGTGATGTGATTTACAACACGTGTAATTGGTCGGTGTGTTTCCTGCACCGCTGAACAAGAGCCGTAAAGACTGGAAAAGCTGCGCCGGTTAAAATTGAATAATTCTCAATCATCTATCGGTTTTAGGTTCAGGGTCCGGATAGAACGGCGTCTGGGTCCGGACCGCGGTCCGCCTGTTAGCGACCCCTGACCTAGAGGGATTTTACTGGTGAAGCAACAGGAAGATGTCACAGTAGCAAAGCATAGGTGTTCCTGATCACGTTAAGAAAGGCTCTGATCTAGTCAACGGAGGAAGAAGAGCCCAGGTTTGACTGGTGCTGCAGTGACATGTTGAACGTGAACTACTTGGTAACGTTGGCGCTCACGTCTCGTCCCTCCAGGAACGGGCACCAACGCCTGCTACATGGAGCAGATGAGGAACCTCGACCTGCTGGACGGCGATGAGGGCCGCATGTGTGTCAATACAGAGTGGGGCGCTTTCGGAGACGACGGTTCCCTGGAGGATCTGCGCACCGACATCGACCGGGAGATAGATGCAGGCTCTCTGAACCCTGGCAAGCAGCTGTGAGTGTCTTTGAACTCATCTTACCTGGTGCAACATTAAACTGCCCTCAGTAGTGGCTTCACTCCGCAGCAGACGAGCATGCGTTACAGATGCCTTCATTTGTAATTTCTATTGGTCATATCGGTATATTCCTGATATTTATTTTTTGTTTAAGGTATGAATCCGATGTGACAGTAGTTTGTTGTGTCGGTGTGCAGGTTTGAGAAGATGATCGGTGGCCTGTACATGGGGGAACTGGTGCGTCTCATCCTGTTGAGGATGACCAAAGAGCAGCTGCTGTTCAAGGGAAGGACTACAGCAGAGCTCCTCACCACCGGGAGCTTCAACACCAGCTACATCTATGCCATTGAGAATGACAAGTGAGTGAGTGAGTGAGTGAGTGAGTGAGAGAGAGTCGGATGCAGTGATGACTCAGTGGTGATGTAAGCAGCAGATAAGAAGTGTCCACTTTGAACTGAAAAGACGTCGTCCAATGGTTTGTTGGACATCGTATCACCAGGATGAATGAGATTCACAGAGAGAGACGGTGTGTGTTTGTCAAACTGCTGATCACCGACTAACACACTAAGAACATGCTCACCTAACGGTTTCTGTTCCCACCGTCTTGTATATTACATGCTGGGGCAGAAAAGCACCGAAAATATAGGTTTGCATTACATTTGAAGTCTCACTTGTAGGCCAGTGAAGTATCGCAGTAGATGCAGGCGGGTCATGCTGTCAGCAATAAGCAATCATTCTGCATTAGTAACAGGTTCACTCGCTCATCCAGCTAAAAACAAACATTTTGAGGCAGCGTGTGCTATTTCTATCGTCATACGCAGACATTTGAACGGCAGTAAAAAGCTAAAACACTGCCTCATATGCAGTTTGTCAGTTGGTTGTGGAAGTTGTAGTATTTTGCCTCCATAAGTTTGGTTTGCACATTAATCTTGCGCCGTAAATACTCAGATAGTATGAATGAGCAAAACGAAATGGGACTCAGATCTACTTTGGAAGTGAAAACAGAAACGTCAGTATCCCTGATCATGTTGCAGATGTCTAAATAGTACATGGCTGCATTCATATGGGGCTCACTATGGCAGCCAGCCATTGCAGCCATTGCAGCCATGCACGGTGCTGGCGGGCAGAAGGAACCACCAACCCTGTGATTAGATGATCCAGCTCACCTCCTGAGCCACAGTTGCCACGTGTCCATTCAGCCGCCCGTTTGTTTAGCTGCCGACACCGTTCAGAATCACTCTAAGCAGTCAAAGTTGTAGTGTGTGTATATGTGTATATATATATATATATATATATATATATATATATATATATATATATATATATATATATATTGTATTCTACTTTACTTGCAGGGATGATGAAGGTCTGGCGAGTGCGGAGAAAGTGCTCCGGGGCCTGGGTCTGGACCCGTTGGTTGAGGAGTGCGTAGCCACTCAGAGGGTGTGTCAGATAGTATCTACTCGAGCCGCACACTTGTGTGCTGCCACTCTAGGGGCGGTGCTGCGGCAGATCCGGGACAACAAAGCAGCTGAGAAGCTGCGCACCGCTATTGGAGTGGACGGCTCTGTTTACAAGAATCATCCGGAGTAAGTATCTCAACGATAATACAATGCAGCATGTCTCTTCCCAAAAACAAGAAGAATGTTCTGTTCAATTGTTCTCTGAGGCCCCTCCCCTCGGTCCTACCAAACTGATAGCAGGGCAGGTGAAGAATTGCAAGGGTCTTCCATCCAGTTGTTGTCACGGGTGACTCGCCGTCCCCCAATTCAGAATCTAGTAAGAAATCCAGAATTCCGGGGTATCCAAAAACCTAGCATGTACAACATAACACGGCTTATATAGCGTATGCAAATCTATTCAAACTCTTCCAAACATGAGGTTCTCACTACATTTGAATCATGTTAGTCAGGTAATGTGAACATAAATGTCCCGTCACAATACTGACACCTCGCGCTTACTGCGCAGCAGCAGCAGCACAGTAATGTACTGAATGAAGCTAGTTACAGACCGTGAATCTCAGTATTATAATTCCCTTTTCTCTTCATACACTGTGAATAACACACGCATACTCATATCACACACACACACACACACACACACACACACATCCTCCTCTAGTGTTAGAGAAATACCACATTATATTAACTTTGCGCTACAACTTAAAGTCACAGAGCTAGTAGCATGTGGCTAACGCACGCTAAGCGGCAATGATTAGATGGCCGAGGTCTTTCAGTAGCCGACTAAACTGTGACTTGCTCGAAGTGATGCGTAGTATACTGTGTAATATCGCTACGTAATGTCGGTGTTTCTGCTGTTCTTTGTTCCGTACTTTGCTCTCTCTCTCTCTAACCCGGGTGAAGGAGGCAGCACTTGCGTTGTTTTGCACCTCTGGC
Organism: Cebidichthys violaceus; assembly: GCF_023349555.1. Classification (NCBI taxonomy): domain Eukaryota; kingdom Metazoa; phylum Chordata; class Actinopteri; order Perciformes; family Stichaeidae; genus Cebidichthys; species Cebidichthys violaceus. The sequence goes on from NW_027176439.1 coordinate 6,335,880, forward strand.
AATCGATTATTCAACCTTGAACAAACAACATTTATTGTTGTCAAGTTTCTTCCAATAGAACACTTACAAATGCAAAAGTAGACCTGAGCTAAAACTAAATAATGAATTAAATACTGAATAAGATGGAGGGGAATACAATAAAAGACGTGGTGCTTTTTCAAATAGAATAATGATCAGTGAATGGAGATGATCCAAAATGACATAACAACTATTTTCCAATGGGTTTCACCCACATACACTTGTATGAATAGAGCTTATTGTTCTCGGCATTTAATAAGCTGATGAATGCTGAGTAAAGTTGAATAGCACACAACACGATATCGTCTTTATTACTCTTCTTGCTCTCTAAAAGCATTCTACTGTAGGAATGAAGTTCGAGAGAATGGAGATGGAAGGTCATGTGTCGAGGGTGTTTGGACTAATTGGAGCTACAGCGCGTTAGCTGCGTCTTTTTGAAGTCCTTCAATGTCAAGCGATGCTGATGAAACATCAGAGCAACGAGCCCGTGGTGCCGATTCTCAGCGAAGATGTCGCTGAGTTCACCAGCTTAATTAATAACGTCATTGAACAAACACAACAGTACACAGAAATCAATGGGTGGTGATTTTATCGGTTTGAGAGAAGCTTTACTTCCGCATATTGGTCTTGTCTTAAGAAGCCGCTTCACCCTTCTATGTTACAAAGTGCATCCACTCCTCCTAGGTTTTCCAGGAGGCTCCACAAGATGGTGCGCCGGCTTGTGCCGGACTGCGACGTGCGTTTCTTGCAGTCGCCGTGCGGCAGTGGGAAAGGTGCAGCCATGGTAACGGCGGTGGCCTACCGCCTCGCCGCTCAACACGCCGAGCGTCAGCGCATCCTCGACACCTTGCGCTTGAGCCGTGAAAAGCTGCTGGAGGTGAAGAAGCGAATGAGCGAGGAGATGTTGCGAGGCCTGTCAAAGCAAACCCATGAGCAGGCGAGTGTCAAGATGCTCCCCTCCTTTGTTAGAGCCACACCAGATGGAACAGGTAGCTGTGAAAAGAGAAGCTGATATTCCACTTGACTTGTTATTGAGTTGAGGTTTCTCATGTCTATTTTGCTGTTATGCATATGTTCAGGATTCTCGTCTTTGTTTGCCCTCATCAGAGCACGGCGACTTCTTAGCGCTGGACCTCGGGGGCTCCAGCTTTCGGGTGCTGCTGGTGCGAGTGAAACGTGGAAAGACACACAATGTGGACATGCACCAGAAGATCTACAGTATTCCTCAGGAGACTATGCAGGGCACAGGGGAAGAGGTATGAACCCCTCTTTTAATATCTGAAACTCTGTCAGAAAGATTCTGATGACTGCGTGTTCATGAAGATATGTAACGTCGGTGTTCTCTTGCGGCCAGCTCTTCAGCCACATTGTGTACTGCATCGCCGACTTTCTGGAGTACATGGGCATGAAAGGAGCATCCCTACCTCTGGGATTTACATTCTCCTTCCCCTGTCATCAAAGCAAGCTGGATCAGGTAACGTTTGATTCAGTATTCGTTAGAAGTGTAATACTAGCTGTGATTTGTATCGCAACATATTGAACTTCAGGGGTGAATCACGTAAAGTTGGCAGAAACACTATCGGTTTGTTCCCCGAGCTTCATCGCGATTAGTTTAGAAAGAAGGATGCTTCTTTTGTTTCTATTCATTCGGCACACCAGCATAATCATTCAGCTGATGACGACACTGAGAAGCTCTGCACTATTAAACTACGCCCGGAATCACCAGCTCTGAAATAAAGCTCTAAAATAAGGTTTTCCATAAAAGATAACATATTTTGGTGAATTGTGTAAATGATTATGTAAGCTGCCGTGCGACAGGATTTCAGTTATTTGAAGTGTGGTTTGGTCAGTTACCTGCAAAGTCATCTTGGTCTGCAGAGCGACAACGGCCCTCGTGCAAGAAGCCCTCGAGCAAACGGACTCGTACGAGTTGATGCTGTGTAACACTGCGATGTCCATATACTACTTCATTGATTTGACCCCCTTCGAGTCATCAAACCATTTCCTCAGTATTTCAGTGATGCGATGTTACCAAACAACAGACATCTGTGATCCGTGGTTTGAATGTACAGCGTGTCTGAACATGATTCATGAAATGATCACGTGGTATCTCATTATTTACTGTATCAGTCTGTGGAAACATCTGGTGTCATTTCTCATCAAGCGACTTTTGATTTTGATTTTAAATCCTGTAATTCTAAACGTCTCACACACGTTCACCATCTGTCCAGGGCATTCTTCTGAATTGGACAAAGGGCTTCAAAGCCAGCGGGTGTGAGGGACAAGATGTCCTCACACTACTGAAAGATGCCGTCCGCCGCAGACAGGTCAGTAAACGCATCGCAAACACTTCGTCTCCACTTTATTGAAGTACTCCCAAAAGTCTTAAGGCAGTATGCTCAATGGTCACACTGATCTTGTCTCCTATAGACATGTATTTGTTTAGGTTTGGTATTTGTGTTTGTCTGCAGCTGCACCCCCTCATTCCTTGTCCCTCTCTTACACCCTTTACATCTGAGGTCACAAACTGCCGCTGGCAGCAGAGTGTGACCTTTAAGGCTTATTTTTTTTTACCATACGAGAAACCTTTGTGTTAATGGTAACATGTGAAGGCTCTAATGAAGGAAGCTCTATAAGCATCAATAGAGGAGACATTTAATCAGCCGGTGCTTTAGATAGACCGTCTAGTCAGGTTTCAGACACACAGTTTTACTTCTGAATGGTTCCATGTTGAGCATAGTGCAGCGTCTAGTTATAACAATGTGTTTATGTATTCCTTTGTTATGGGGTCTGGATGATGCACTAGCAGTTACTATAGTTTTGTAGTTTCTAGTTACTAACGGTTACACTACAGCTGTGCTCCCAGTACTACAGATGTCAATCACTCTATCACTGCTTCCAGGAATTTGACTTGAACTTTGTGGCGGTGGTTAATGACACAGTGGGAACCATGATGACCTGCAGCTATGAGGACCCCAAATGTGAAGTGGGACTCATCGTGGGTGAGTCTGCCCCCCCCCCCCCCCCCCCTGTCTTTTTGCCATTTTTAAACATAATTCACTTTGGAATGAAGCTCATCAAAGGCTGACGGATGTTCTCCTTCCGTGTCGATACTTGGATAAATACTTTTCCACGTTTCTTTGACTCAGGCACCGGGACTAATGCGTGCTTCATGGAGGAAATGCAGAACATCGAGCTGGTGGAGGGCGATGATGGCCGTATGTGTGTCAACATGGAGTGGGGCGCATTCGGTGAAAATGGCGAACTTGATGACTTCTCCACCGAGTTTGATCGCATCGTTGATAATTGCTCCAACAAACCTGGCAAACAGAGGTAATGGATGAGTAGTTTACACACATTGACGGCAGATTGCAACCAGACGCTGATGGAGGAGCAGAGGATGGACTCAATGATGGCGGTGAAGAAGTGCACCATCATTGTCTTTGGCAGGTTGAACTTCTTCAGCTGCCTCAGGAGGTACATCCTCTGCTGAGCTTTCTTGGCGATGGATCTGGTTTTAGGGTCCCACTTGAGGTCCTGAGTTATGGTGGAGCCCAGGAAGAGGAAGGACTCCACCGCGTCGACGGGGGAGTCACACAGGGTGATGGGGGGAGTCACACAGGGTGACGGTCACCAGATGGTCAACCTGTAGGCGGACTCACCCCCACCAGAGATGAGTCCAATGACGGTGGTGTCATCCGCAAACTTCAGGAGCTTGACGGACTGGTGACTGCAGTTTGTCCACAGACCTGTTGGCGAACTGCAGGGGGTCCAGGAGTGGGTTGGTGAGGGGTTTTAGGTTCGACAGGACAAGGCGCTCAAAAGACTTCATGACCACAGAGGTTAGGGCGATGGGCCTGTGGTAGTTAAGTCCTGTGATCCTTGTTTTTTTTTTGGGGGACGGGGATGATGGTGGAGGCCTTGAAGCAGGCTGCTATGTGGCATGTCTCCAGGGAGGTGTTGAAGATATCTGTGAACACCGGAGACAGCCGATCGGCACAATGCTGCAGGGTGGAGGGGGAGACGGAGTCTGGGCCGGCTGCTTTGCGGGGGTTCTGACTTTTAAACAGCCTGTTGACGTCTCTTTCCAGAATAGATTGAGTCGTGACTGGGGGGGGGGGGCATGCTACGCTATCGACCAGAACAATATAACGACGCAGGGCTGACGCACATAGAGACAGAGAACCATTCACACACACAGTCGTACGTAACGGCAATTCAAAGTCATCAGTTAACCTAAGCTGCATGTCTTTGGGCTTTGGGAGGGAGCCGGAGAACCCGGAGGGAACCCACGCTGACACGGGGAGAACCCGGGCCCCTCTTGCTATCATTGGTGTTATTGAATACACCTGAGCTTCTCCTACTATGAAGTGTAACCAAGCTCTCTAACAGCTGGGCTGCCAGAGCGTCTTTGTTTGTTCTCTTTTCTCTCTGGAGGAAGTGACACTACAATAAATATCTTTATAGTTTGATAAAACCCGTAAATGATCTTATTCATGTGAGTATTGTGAATGTTGAAGTTTTCAGATTGTGTGTCTCCTTCTCTTGAGGTATGAGAAGATGATCAGTGGCATGTACCTGGGGGAGATAGTGAGGAATGTGCTGATAGAGTTCACTGCTAAAGGCCTGCTGTTCAGAGGAAAGCTGTCTGAGCGACTCAAGACCCGGGGCATCTTCGAGACTAAGTTCCTGGCACAGATTGAAAGGTGAGTGTTGCAGACTGGTGTCAGGAACCCCGTCCACACCTGGTTCTAATGCTGAAATTGTCTTAACACAACACATTGTCTCAAACACATTTATACACATACAACTGAAGAGTTGTAACGCGCAATTCATCTTTAAGACATTTATTTTGATGTTTATTTTAAGACATTTTAAACAAACAAGAAAGAAGAGAATAAGAAGCAATAGATAAAAGCAATAAGGATTCTATGTCCACACTGTGAGCACATGGCTTGCCGGCCTTATTGTCTGTGCGTTTCATCTAAAATACAAGAACCTCGTATTCTCAAGTTGCTGAAAGACAAATAAGGTTGCATCGAGCAAATCTCTGTCAGGAATCCACTCGAGAAAGAGACAACGGCAGCACTGTTGACGCAATGGATCAGTGCAATTATGGCCACACATACTTAAGTGTCTTTACGTTAAGATTGAAGTACTGAACGTTGCATAAACCCATTGTTTTTAATGATGAAGTGCAGTTTAACAGTGTTTTAGTCTGTAGAACACAACAGCATTCAAGCTACAGTGAAATCACCCGTTTGAAGCAAGTTGAACACATTCAAATCATCGCTACAAAGAGAGTCCATCACACACCCTGCATGTTAGCATGTTAGCATGTTAGCCGTCTCTTTCGCCTGTGTAACCCTGCTTCTCTCTGACCCCAAAGTGACCGCCTGGCCATGCGACAGGTCCGCTCAATCCTGCAGCACCTGGGCCTCACCAGCTCCACGTGTGACGACAGCGTGCTGGTGAAGGAGGTGTGCAGTGTGGTCGCGCGCCGCGCCGCTCAGCTCTGTGGAGCCGGGTTAGCCGCTGTGGTCGACAAGATACGACAGAACCGCAACCTGAATCGGCTGTCCATCACCGTGGGCGTGGACGGCACCCTTTACAAGACGCACCCTCAGTAAGGAGCAAGCTTGTCCCAACACCAGTACCAAGTCTGCATGAGTGAACTTTAAGCCTTGGTTAGTCAGGACATGCAGCTGGACTTTGACTTAAGCTCAGTAGCTCATCCTCCTGGATGGACCAGTTTTACAGCTGCGTAATGTTCATCCATTCTTTGCATCACATATGAGAGGACTTTCATGTAACCCCGGTTCCTCTCGCTCTTCCTTTTTAGTTTCTCCAGCATCATGCAAGAGACGTTGCAGGATTTGGCACCGCAGTGCCAGGTGACTTTCCACAAGTCGGAGGATGGAAGTGGGAAGGGAGCAGCGCTGATCACAGCCGTGGCCTGTAGGATGAAGAGCGAAGAGCAGCACTGAGCCGCCACCGGTGGACCGGTAGAACCAGAGCTACGACCACCGAGGTCACCCAAATATATTTATAGTTACAAACAACTTGGTTACTTTAGATCTTTAGTACTGAAATGTTTCATCTGACTTATTTTGTGTGTGTTTCCACATATACAAATGTGCATGTTCGCTTTTTCTTTGTTTTCGGAATAGATATTTATTGCGTGGGACGGTGGAGAATGATTTCACTTGAGCTTGTGTGTTGGAGAAGATGCACCAGCAGTGAAAGAGGACTGTTACGAGATGTGGAGCGCTTCTTTTACACTCCCTCCTTTTTTATCTTTTACTTGCAACTTCAGAGCTGCGGGTTTCCACCCGGCGACCGTTTTCATTTTTAACAACGTCTGTCATCTGTGACGACTATAAACCTCTACAGAAGCTAAGTTTATACAGCAGCCTTTCAAGATGTGAAGTCACAAAGTGCCTCACAATAAAAGTCAAAAGCAGGACATGAAATAAAGGACGCTGTAAAGGACGCTGTGTATCGTTGGGGTACAACAGAACCAGGAAACCCAAGAAAACGTCCCAACTTCACCTGGAAATGATGCGATCTACAAAACGAGCCCTGTCTGCATGGTTTTTGTCTTTAGAATACTTTGCTCTATAATGCTTTTCTTATTTGGGCTTTGTAGTTTCACATCCATTTTAAGAACGATTAAACTTGAGATTTGTAAAATGAAGTTGTAAACTTGTACTTTATCGTCGATATCAAGTACAAACCATTTCAAAAGGTCATCAAAAATCAACGTGTTGCTCTGCATCTCTTTACTCTGAGTGTGAGACTGTCTAGAGTCAATGGATCGGGATCAGTGAGTCACAGTTTAATCACACAGCATGTTGGTAGTCATACTGTTGGTTTCAGGGACCCTTAACGGCCTACCTGGAGGGGGAGTTGATTAAAGGCTTAGTAGCTCTCCTGGGTCTGGTAGTTGGAGGAAAACAAAAGGTCAAAGAGGAGTCTGGCTCTTCTCCACTCTGAGCGTCAGATATCTCAGCACAGTTGTGAGAATCGGTCATTTTCCTGAATTGTTTTATTGAAACTTCAGAGTCTCGTCATAGATGGAGAAATGTAAAGGTGACTCGGTTACACAGCCTCATCTGCTCCGGACATTAGAAAGGAGAGAATAAAATCAAGACTTTTACTGGAGCCAAAGCCTGATCTCATGCGATTTTGTACGAAGCCTGTAATTACAGGTGATTGCATTATTGTGTGCAGATTGCCAACCCGGAGGGCAAAGTTAATTAAATCACAGTCGTCACAATGTGCAGAGGAAGAATGTGTGGCCCTCCTGGAAGTCGGTGGTTTAAGGGAAGGAGGGATTAGTCTCAGCCTCGTTTAGTTTCTTCCATTTGTTTGAAATGCGTTTAATTTTCATTACTACGTTTGGATGATGTGTTGTGCTAAGAAGACACGTAATCCGTTGTGCCCAGTAGAAAGAGAGATTTTAAAAGTCTATAGGTGACTTTCACCTTTAAGGGAAACTCAAAGGTGAAACATGGCGGACGTGATTTACAGGGAGACTAAGAACTAAACCTGAGGGCATGTTAGTTCAGACCATCGGTTTTATTTTAATTAATGTTTGATTGAAGCCAAACGCAACAACTTGTTGAACAGAAAATAAGTTGAATCTGAACATGTTTTCCCAGAAACCTGAGAAAACATGTGACAATGTACGTGTTCATTTTCACCGGTCACACACAGACTGGAAACCTTGGAGAAAAGTGTGTTGAGAGAGAGAGAGAGAGAGAGAGAGAGACAGAGACCTTCTATTCATCAGAACATACATTTTTTTCAGTCTTTCTTTCTCTTGAACATGCTGGATATACAACTATGAATTCCTTCTGTTAGTTTTCAATGTTCGCTGCATTGTCTGATAGTCACGACTGTCTTGGCTTTCACTGTTCTTCTTCTACTTCTTTTAAACCTGTTCTGGTCTTTGAATCGAATATTGATTTTTTTTTTTGTGCAAAAGCAAAGACAAAGCGCAACATCCCGACTAACGTTTGAGCAGTTTGACCTGAGTAGTATGGATTTGGACCCGCCTAAAAGTAACATTCCCAAACCGGTTAAAGAGATGAAGATCAAGTCCTCGTGTAACAGTGAAGCCCCTCATCACCTGGTGATCAAAACAGACGCTGACATTAAAGAACAACACTGTCCCTGTAAGCCCGGGTTGGTTTTTATTCACTGCTACAATAAGTAGCATGCATACACATTCAATACAACTTCAGAAGCCTGTGTGGAATCAAGACTGGGAAATATGGAGAAAATCACAATGTTCTAAACCCAATACCTCGTTTTCCATATTGTAGGGTTGACTAGTGGCGCTTTTACAAACTATTTACACAATTTAAATAATCATCAGTAATGTGGATATGACTATGTGGGTGAAGGTAAATAATAGGTGGAACTAAGTACAGAACATGACACCATATTACTGTAATGCAGCCTTTAAAACCATCACTGAACATTTTACAAGAAATTATCCTTTCAGTGCTTTTACTTTGAAATATCACCTTTTACTTAACTTGGTGTTACTTGGTGTTTGTTTGTAATTATGTATCCTCATTTTTATAAGAAAATATCATCATCCACACCAAGTAATATCTACTAAACTATGTACAACGCGACACAACAAAGTAAATGTACTTGGGTAATACGAGTACTCAGGAGGTGACGTCAATGACTCCGGTTCAGTGAAGCCTCTTCTGCCACACAGGTGCTTATATTCTGTGTTGTTGTTTAAGTATACTTAGTTTCAGGTTGTTTGGTTTGTTAGTTCTTTGGGTAAACACTGTGGGCACCTTTGTCTGTATATAGGAGGAGGTAGGTGGGACCAGCATGCACCGGGGCGGGTCGATAGCACAGGAGAGACGGCGTGAGACGGGAGTCTCTTTGTTCTTTTTCTTTGCTTGTGTGGACATGAAGCAAGGTGTCAAGGTGTCAAGGTATCAGTACTGTGTAGAGTTTGTGTCACATGTCAACATGACCGGGCCTGCTGTGTATCTCAGCATTTACCTATTGTTGACTGTGTGTGTGTGTGTGTGTGTGTGTGTGTGTGTGTGTGTGTGTGTGTGTGTGTGTGTGTGTGTGTAAAACTATGGAGCTGAATCCAGCTCAAACATTTTGATCATTTCAAAGAAAGGATTGAACCTGAAAGTTCAAGTTGTGTTCTTGAACGTTGAAAAATACATGAATGTATTCAAAATGAAAATAAGTGAATGAAAAGGTTTTTTTGTGTTGAATATAATTTTGATTCAGTTCTGGAATTCTTTTGAATACATTTCATATATATTTTGATATTTGAGGTCTTATATCTTTGACTTTCAGATTCTATATTTTCAGATTCAAATCTTTTTTTCACGTTCAGACCTTTGACCCTGATCTAGCGTAATAAAAAACATAAAATGTATTCATGTACACGTCCTCATGGCCGGTTAAGACATTCCTCCTGATGTCCTACAATGTCCATTCAGACCAGTCCCTGAGACAGACCCAACTAAACCCAGCGTCTGCTTCTTGCTGGTCTTGTTCTATTTCTTGCACATGGGTCATGTCAGTGTGACCACAGCCGGCAGAGTACATTACATTACATTACAGTCATTTAGCAGACGCTTTTATCCACAGCGACTTACAATTCACTATCTGTCTCCACACCGTAGACGCAGCTACGGGAGACATGTTGGGGTTAAGTGTCTTGCTCAAGGACACATTGACGTGAGACACAAGTAAAAGTTACTTGAATATTTTGGGTAAAATACAATTCTTACAAGTAAACGTAACATGAGAGTTCCTGAGTAAAACATTGTTAACTAGCTTTTTTCAAGTAAATGTCACAGAAAAAGAACATTTATGCCAAATTACAAAATTACAACATCCCCATCTTAGTATCTGCTCTTATACCTCAATAGAGATTTAATATTGATATAATGTCCAGTGCTATGTAGCATATAGAAGTGCTTACACGAGAAAACCAACTCTGTTCATGTTTCATCCACTGCTTTTTACCGTGGATGTAAAGACAAAATATAGAGGAATCTAAGAAGGGAAGACTTCTGCAGGAAGGACCTCCAGTGTAGATAACACGAGTCTGTTTGAGGATTCGGTTCTGGAATCGCCTGAGGACATGTCTGTTGATCTTGTTGAGCCACATGATTTGAGCTTTGAAGGAAATATCTTTTGCTAATTCTTCCCAGAGTTTTCTCTCCAAAATGCTCCTTTGACGGTCCATCTGGTGCAGCAGCATTTGTTTGTCTCCAAACATCTCCATGTGGCGATGCTGTACACATCAAATGGACTGATGCCACACAGTTGGCAAGTTTGACGGACGGATATTATTGAATAACATTGTCTGATGGCTTTTTTTAATCACAGTTTATCTTGTACAACTGGTGAGGGATAATGAGGCCACAGAGTTTACTCCATGTTCACAGTCAGTATAATCTCACACTGGTGGGATCATGTGATCAGGGATCGTATTCACTGATGCTTTATGTCGTTTAGCCTTCTGCTAACGATAAACACGGATAAATAAAATGTGTATCCTCCACGTCCAACAAACTTCTCATTAAAACCAATTTTGTACTAAACATTATGAAGCATGGATAGTGTAAAGTTATGTTTGCTAGTTTGCACACTTCACTGACGTTTGCCGTCGTTGTCTTAGTCCATCACAGATGTCTTCATGTCGTCCTGTCAGGAGACGTCCCCTCATCGGTGACGCCTCACAAAGAACAGAACGTTGCACACCCTGACGTCAAAAGCTCTGTTTTAAAAGAATATTCAACACAACACAAAATTTTCACCCTGAAATTTTCCAAAAAATACTTGTGTACCAGGCTTGAATCAACATGCTTTTCTGTTCTGCCTAACAGGAAATGATGCAATACGACGGACATGAAACAGACCGGGACTTTGGAACGTTCCTGCTGATTAAGCTCACACATCATGTGGTAAAGTTCTCCAAAGATTTAATGCTTCATTTGCTTGACAGAGGAGGGATCTTTCCCCCATGTGGACAGGGGAGCAACAGATGTCACGTGTACAGAATGAACATCATAACAGAGTTACAACACATTCAATGCATGATATGAATATATCATATAATGAGAGTAGTGAGCAGAATAATGAAAGGAAACCTGTGAGGCGAGAAAGCACAAAGACTCCGGGGAAGAAGCCAGTAATGTATTCCAGTCACCAAAACAGCAGGCTGCCGTCTCATTAATAAACATACAGTTCAATTACCTCTTTGACTCTGTCAATCAAAGTGATTGTTGTCTTTGTAAAGGTAGAGTTTATGGAGAAGATGATGCTTTAGATTGCGTTAGATCTTACAAGTGTACTAAATAAAGTGGAAGCTGACAACATGTTTCCAGTTATGTTCAGCGGCTGAATAAAAGGACGACGAGCATCTGTTTCATCTGAAGAATTAGATCTTCTTTGAATCCATGGTTACAACAATAAAAGGTTTTCACAAATATGAAAATAAAGAACAACCTCACGGTCCGATGCTTGGACAGAGTAGGGGGGGTAAGCAGGTTGGCGTCGGTGGGTCTGAGAGAGTGTCGATGCAGGAGGGGTTCAGGGTTATCAAGGGCTTAGTATGTGATGAGAAGGATCCTGGACTGGAGTCTTTGCTGTATGGGGAACCAGTGGAGGTTCTGATGTGGTCTCTGGTGCGGGAGTGGGAGAGCAGACGGGCTGCTGAGTTCTGGATGTGTTGTAGCTTGTTGATGGTGTTGGTGGGTGAGCCGTACAGGATGCTGGTGCAGTAGTCCAGTCCAGAGGCGATGAAGGTGAGGATGAGGAGGAGAGGGAGGGGCGTAGACGGACGTTGTTCTTGAGATGAAAGAAGGCGGGTCTTCGTGATGTGATTGACGTGGTGTTCCGGAACTGGCTGTCGCATGAAAAAGAATACGGTGTGCTTTAATGCTTTAAGGTCATCTCCAGAGGTCGATGTTCTTCCCATTCCAGAGAATGGAAAAATACATATATGAAATGCAGATTTTTATCTGACGCAAACCAGTACCATGATGGATGCTCAGTGTGTTTTGCAAGCTCAAGGACAGCAATACTGATCTGCACAACAAAGATCTATTCTGTTCTGTTTGTTCCAATTGTGTGAAAAGGCACAATTGGCCGTTGTGTGAGTACCACGAACACCAGCCTGACGTTTATTACGTTTATGTAATGATGTTTATTGTTTGTATCAAAACATATTCAAATAAGAGAGTATAACACCATATAATATAGTTTTGTATAATATAGTGGATAGAAAATTGATTCATATGCAAAAGAATACATGTCGTACATGATGTCGTACACGATGTCGTACACGATGCTCATACACGATGTCGTACACGATGTCGTACACGATGTCGTACACGATGTCGTACACGATGTCGTACACGATGCTCATACACGATGTCGTACACGATGTCGTACACGATGTCGTACACGATGTCGTACACGATGCTCATACACGATGTCGTACACGATGTCGTACACGATGTCGTACACGATGCTCATACGCGATGTCGTACACAATGTCGTACACGATGTCGTACACGATGTCGTACACGATGCTCATACACGATGTCGTACACGATGTCGTACACGATGTCGTACACGATGTCGTACACGATGCTCATACACGATGTCGTACACGATGTCGTACACGATGTCGTACACAATGTCATACCGATGTCGTACACGACGTCGTACACGACGTCGTACCGATGTCGTATACGACGTCGTACACGATGCTCATACACGATGCTCATACACGATGCTCATACACGACGTCGTACACGATGTCGTACACAATGTCATACCGATGTCGTACACAACGTCGTACACAACGTCGTACACGACGTCGTACACAATGTCGTACCGATGTCGTATACGATGTCGTACACGATGTCGTACACGATGTCGTACACGATGCTCAGAAAGAGCTCAAAGAGGGCCCTGCTGTTAGGCCTCCTAGAAAGAAAGGGCCTTTTTTCCAGGGTGTGAATCACATAAGAGCTAAAGTCATGGGGTCTGAGTAATGAGGATATACGGCTCTCAGTTATGTATGTGCAAATCTGATTTTTAAAAGTTTTTTTTAATCTATAAATCTTTTTAAGTTTAATAAAATGATTATTATTATAATTATTTACATTCAGTTTGGGTAAGCCAGTTTCCGGGAAGCCTAATGTAACATTGCTAATATCAGCTCTATGGCTGTTGATTTTCCTGCTATGACAATATGGAAAGAATAACAAGTCAGTTAATAAATACGGGGATGTTTAAAATGTTCCTGAATAGCGTCGTAACTGCATTAATCAGTCTTACAGGATTCAGTAATGAAGTGAGACTGAACACACACAGAGTTAATTGGCCGCCGGATCCTTTGTTCAAACCCTGAATCGATATGAACTGTGTGTCGGGGGTGTGTGTGCATCTGTATGTAAATGTGGGAGAATAACATGAGTTGTGGTAATCTGTTCCTTTGCTGAGGCATTCCCGGGCGATACGCTGCTTCCAGATGATAACTGATGATGAACTTAGAGAGCCAGAGACAACAGTGTCACATCCTCCTCCTCCTCCTCCTCCTCCTCATCCTGCTCTTCTCACTCGATGCCTCCTCCTCCGCTCAGCAGCATCCTCTTCTGCTCAGTTACTTTACTTTATTTAAATCACACTCACACTCACTTAAGAAGACAACAAACAACGGAAGCAGCATGAAAGGGAAGACTCGTTGCTTCATCATTATGATAAACAGACACACATTTGATTAGTGTACCGTTGGGTAGTGTGTATTTGTTTTGGGTTACGTAGCCCTGCTGTCATCATGGTGCTCTACAGCTGGCCGTATTGTGCGCTACACAACATCTCAAATAGTCAACAGCGTTCTGTGTGCTTGACACCTTGCGAGTTCATTCTTACAAGAACGACTTGAACGTTCTCCCTGAGAGCACGATTCCATTTTTGGGGTTTGAGAAAGTCCCCCATGTGTCTCTGCGTGTGACAAAATGCACTAATTTGCTCGTCTCAAGCACCTGTGTCTGTTTAGCAGCAATCAGGGGTTGCTGTGGTGATGACAGCTGCTATAGTCTCATACCTCTGCTTCCTACCAGATAAAACTCGTACTGCTTTGTAGAATAAAAAGCGTGAGCACGTTATAGAACTTAAACTATTTGCTGTTTTCCAGAAATGTGATGAATAAGAAAGGTAATAGCACACGTCCTCGTTGACCTTGTTTTGATGCTTGAACAGGGTTTCCACGTTGAAAAATGTCAGAGCAGTTGAATGATGAAAAATGCTGCAGAATAATAAAGAATTTCTACTTTTACACCATTTATAGAAATGAAGGACAAGTGCAAGAGCAAGTCATGGTCGCAGCAACAATTATGAATAAAACAGAGGCTTGCTTTAAAAGGCATAAGCAATATTGCATGTAGCATGCATATGTCGATGCAAAACACCTTATGAACGTTGATGCATAGGAATGAGCTGCTGATCAGCGGGTCTCTACGGCGAATCACGGCGACTAACGAGAGGAAGAACACTCGTTCACTCCCAATTCTTCCATTGACGCAGTCCTAGCAGTGCCAACACAGCAAGACAATGTATTTATTGATATTCTTATGTTTCCTTATGATTAGGACTGATAACGACGGTATGGAGTGATCGTACGAGAGCTGTCACTGGCTTTATGTCCACTGGTTGACTCAGTCGTTGTGTGCAGGTGAGGGGATGGAGGTGTGTGAGGTCCCTGTGGTGACTCCTCTGCTCCAGAGAGCTCTGATTTGATCAGATGCCCGTTTACACTGTGTCTGTGTACAGTACAGTACAAACTCTTGATCAAAAGTAAGCTTGCTCTGCTCTTCATGTCTTTAACGCTGACAGAAGGGCTCTCCAAGGAGCTGGAGAGGGTACAGACACAGTGCAGCAGGATCCTTAGGAATCTGTCTTCGATCTGTCTTCTATCTGTCTTCTATCTATCTTCTATCTATCTTCTATCTATCTTCTATCTGTCTTCTATCTTCTATCTGTCTTCTATCTATCTTCTATCTATCTTCTATCTATCTTCGATCTGTCTTCTATCTATCTTCGATCTGTCTTCTATCTATCTTCGATCTGTCTTCTATCTATCTTCTATCTATCTTCTATCTATCTTCGATCTGTCTTCTATCTATCTTCTATCTATCTTCTATCTATCTTCGATCTGTCTTCTATCTATCTTCGATCTGTCTTCTATCTATCTTCGATCTGTCTTCTATCTGTCTTCTATCTGTCTTCTATCTATCTTCTATCTATCTTCGATCTGTCTTCTATCTGTCTTCGATCTGTCTTCTATCTGTCTTCTATCTTCTATCTATCTTCGATCTGTCTTCTATCTGTCTTCTATCTGTCTTCTATCTGTCTTCTATCTGTCTTCTATCTTCTATCTATCTTCTATCTGTCTTCTATCTGTCTTCTATCTATATTCTATCTGTCTTCGATCTATCTTCGATCTATCTTCTATCTGTCTTCTATCTATCTTATATCTATCTTTGATCTGTCTTCTATCTGTCTTCTATCTATCTTCGATCTGTCTTCTATCTTCTATCTGTCTTCTATCTGTCTTCTATCTATCTTCGATCTGTCTTCTATCTTCTATCTGTCTTCTATCTATCTTCTATCTATCTTCGATCTGTCTTCTATCTGTCTTCTATCTATATTCTATCTGTCTTCTATCTGTCTTCTATCTACAGTATATTCTATCTGTCTTCTATCTATCTGTCTTCTATCTGTCTTCTATCTATCTGTCTTCTATCTATATTCTATCTGTCTTCTATCTGTCTTCTATCTACAGTATATTCTATCTGTCTTCTATCTATCTGTCTTCTATCTGTCTTCTATCTATCTGTCTTCTATCTATATTCTATCTATCTTCTATCTATCTTCTATCTATATTCTATCTGTCTTCTATCTGTCTTCTATCTATCTTCTATCTATCTATTTTCTATCTATCTTCTATCTATCTATCTTCTATCTGTCTTCTATCTATCTTCTATCTGTCTTCTATCTATATTCTATCTGTCTTCTATCTGTCTTCTATCTATATTCTATCTATCTGTCTTCTATCTATCTTCTATCTATCTATCTTCTATCTGTCTTCTATCTGTCTTCTATCTATCTTCTATCTATCTATCTTCTATCTGTCTTCTATCTATCTTATATCTATCTATGTTCTATCTATCTTCTATCTATCTATTTTCTATCTATCTTCTATCTGTCTTCTATCTGTCTTTTATCTATTCAATCTATCTTCTATCTATCTATTTTCTATCTGTCTTCTTCTGTTCCATCACTGAGTGAGAGGCGTGATGATGCAACATCATTCAGAGACAGCTCATCCCCCCTGCACGGTTTCCTGCCTCCTGCCTTAACCATCCACTTACTCCCTTCGGATCGGGATCAGGACATTTTTGTGCCCACGAGTTGGACCAAAACACACAAACTCTCTTTTATCCCTCACACTCTTACATCGTTTTATAAATGACTTATTCTGCACCTTGCACCATAACTGTATGTTCTGCTCCATACTATGTGTCCAGAGCCACACAAATAACTGAAATGAAATAAGAATAAGTGGTTTATAATATCTGATTTTGTTAATTTGTTACATTGATATCAGTTTTGCTGGTCTAGAAACAATATTTAGTTCTATCTTATCTTATCCTCATCCTATATTCTGCATTCATTTGTTTTTATTTATTCTATACATGTTCTTAAAATCAATTATTTAGTCGTGTTGAAGAACTGAGTACTGATCAGAGTAGTTGTACTAAACCCTACACGACCTGTGCGCCACCGTGGTTCTGTCGAGCTGAGGTCGCAACCCGCCACGAACCGCTAGATGCCACTGAACCTCACCAACTGCTCCTTTAAGGAGAGTGTGAGCTGATCCTGTCGCTGAGGATGACCGAGACAATCATGATGTGGTAACATCTTCCAACTGTTCCCGGTCTCCCCCTCGCGCGGAGACAGTCGGAGTGGCGCGTGCGCTTCTGTGGCAGCACATCAGCCTGACTCTGTGATGAACCTCTTTCTGTAAATCTTAAAAACTTTGCACTGTATCATTGACGTCATTGTTAAAACTCTCCGTAGAGTGGTAGAGCACCTGGAAACCCGCGGACGCCGCGTTCATTGCTTGGTTTGTGGCTCATTTTCCAACTGCGAGCTGAACGCGCATCTGACAGCACACAGGTAGGTCCTTTTACATTTACTCACGCGCTACACACACACACACACACACACACACACACACACCGGGTCACCGTCTTCTCTCATCCGCAGCAGGTTGACTTCATCGAGCTCATGCCACTGCTGCACAGACACCACGAGACGCGATTGACTCACGACATTAACTTTCTGAATAGTTGATTTCCTGCAGCCCTTTGTTGAACCTGTTGACTCTCTTTTCTCTCTACAAAATGAAACAGGAAGAGCGAAAACAATATGAAAAAAACAACAATAAAGAACCCAATAAAAAGTATGCTCATACAGCACTATTTGTTATTTATTTATCCTTTTTGAAAATGGTGAAACATATAGTTAAAGCTATGCATGACTAGGTCAGTGTATCTCCTGTTAGAATAAACAGAACAGAGATATTGTTAAATATTGGTTTTAATTATCAAACGGTGTCAAAGCTATTTCCCTTCATTCAGTTCCTTTATAAAAAAATAATATATATATAAAAAATGTAATATGAAATGGTGTTGATGGGGATATAGACAGCACACACACTACAGTGCGGGGTTAGGGTTCTTGCAGGTGTTGTGTCTTTGCTCCCCAGCATGTTGGGTTTGAAATAAAACAGTGACTTTCGGGTTTCAGTGTTGAATTTAAGCTGTTATTTTGTAGGAGTAGTGTTCCAGTAATGTAAAGCTGGTCTGCCTTTGTGCACGCCGTGATAAGTGGAGAGTGATGTGGTGGAAGAATGTCCTCATTGTTTGTGCACAATTTCAACATTTCATTAGAAACAGAATATTCAGCAAAGACACTTGTTCACTGTAAGCTGAAGTTTGACTCTCTCGCATGTCGCTGGAGCGTACATTTAGATTGTTAAATGCGTTTAATGCTGGTTACAGGGCTGCGCTTCAGAAATGTGTCATGTAAAGGAGCTTTGACAGTACATGATTGAGTACATCACTCAAACGTCACGAACTCATAGTTATGACAGCCGTGTGTTTATGTCAGTGAGGTTACCAGAAGGCGTCTTTGTTCTCAATATTCTTGAGCGTGTGACAGTCGCATACAGACACATAATTGCACATTGGAAATGTTGCTGGTGCACAGTGGTATACTTCACATGTAAGTGTGAAATAATGGCTGCAAAATGACGTTTGATTTTGCAGCACACTGTGCTGTTTGAAAGACTTGGGAGACCCACACAGATGGACGTCTGTCACAAGACGTTGTGAAAGTAGAGGTATTATATGTGATTGCTGTTTCGGGGTGAACTGCCTTTAAATTGCATAAGCACAACGTTGAACGCGTATCTCTGCGGTCTGCATTCGGGTCCTTTGGTTGCCGCTCTCCTTCAGCGCATCGTGACAGTGTGAACTGACTAAGTATGGACCTCATGAGGGGACTTATACCCTCCTGTGTCTCCAGTGAGTGGAGAAACACAGCCTTGTCACTGGCACTCCAGGAACCGTCTTCAAAGCCATGGGTGGATAGATTGCTATCTGGGTGTGCAGGACTCAATTAGCCTCCAGCCTGCCTCTGAGTCCTCTAGTCCTCTAGTCCCCAGCCTGCTAGCCACCGGTCTAAACCCTGGCCTGCTAATATTCGGTCTGTACCTCGGCCTGCTGGCCTTCAGCCTTCACTCAAGACACATTTGTTTCACGTCACAATGCCAAACAGAACATTCAGATTCAAAGGTCTGGACCAGGGCAGCAGCCCAGCTAGGCTGAGTTTTAACTGATCTGTACCAGCATTGATTCAAGTCAACGTTACAGATATTGAGGCCTAGCCCGGAGCTCCAATTGTTTTTATTAGCAAGCTCTATTTTAATGCTTTTTAAAGCACTCTGACACCTTATTAAAATAAAAAATGTATAACCTCAGAAACTGGTTATAAAACCGGTTTACTCTCCAGATTAAATATGAATTGTGACATAAAGTAATATGCCTACGCTCAGCCCTCTCTCCTCCACTGTAACATGTGTCACTCAGGCAAGAAGGGGGCTGAGACGTCTTGTTACAACGTCCCCTCATACCACCAAAGAACAGGACAGAATGAGAGAGGAGCTGCTTATACTTTATCTATCCCCTGTGTGCTGCTCTCTATGAACACTTAGAGAGGCTGCCATGACATCCAGCGGTGACCCTTTGCACGGACTCTCACTGTTGACTTTGACTCGTGCTATTTTCAGAGGGTAGGAAGGAAGCCAGGATTTATGGCTCCCGACATCGAAAAGAGTAGACCAGCAGTTTTGACTGTAGTCATATTTTGTACATAATATGTACCTTAATGTGTGTGTAAAGAATGCTGATATGAAATATGAAGAACAACCAGTAGTCAATGAGCAGGCTGCCAGTTGAATGGTGACTGAAGCTGCTCTATTGGGTTGATATAGATCTGACTGATGTAGAGTCAGAGCCTCACCAGACACGATCCTCACCGCTCCTCACTGGTAGAGTGATAGTCTGGACAAAGGGTTAGAAAACATTGTTTTGCCATCTTTTATATATCGGGGAATAGTGTATGAAGCTGAGCGACGGTACTGTTGCTTTAAGGTTTTGGTCTGTGTCCGTGTGTGTGTGGGGTACCAAGATCTCCTCCTAAAAAACTAAAATAATAAGTAAGGAAAACGGAGACTCATTGACTTATCTTTGTATTCACCTCAGTAACATAACAAGCTTGAAGAAATTGAAGACTTTTCCTTAACTTTGACTCGTTTAAATGGCTTAACTATAGAGATGATAACCTGACGTTTTTTTGCCGCTGTACATCGGTAATGTCAAGCTCCTCCTGGGTTTGACATTTCTGACTTCTCAAGGGAGAGCTTTAATTAGTCTTCCTCAGCTTCATGCCTTTAGGTGAACAACCATGTGAGCTACCACTTTGAATATTAATAAGTACATAAACACTACATAAACATATTACAATCTGACACTGGAGTCATTTTGCACCAGTGCTTTCAGAGAAATATAAGAGGCTAGGGTATAAGTGTGAACTATGTTTGAGCTTACTCTACGGGTTCCTTACTCTACGGGTTCCTTACTCTACGGGTTCCTTACTATACGGGTTCCTTACTCTACGGGTTCCTTACTATACGGGTTCCTTACTCTACGGGTTCCTTACTCTACGGGTTCCTTACTATACGGGTTCCTTACTCTACGGGTTCCTTACTCTACGGGTTCCTTACTATACGGGTTCCTTACTCTACAGGTTCCTTTCTATACGGGTTCCTTACTATATGGGTTCCTTACTATACGGGTTCCTTACAAAAGAAGGTAGTGCTCCTTTAACCTCTCCTCAACCTGTAGCCAGAAGAATCGGTCATTCATTTTCATTTACGTTGGCTCTTGGTGTGTGTGTGGCGGCTGCAAACTAATATTGTGATATTGAGTTGAAGTCAACGGAGGCGTTAACTTTCCTGTCAGTGAGTTGCAGCCGACCCTGCCACTCTCACAGATATGAACCGGCGCATGACCCCTACTCAGCTGCAGTGGAGTGAGGAGACAAAGTGTGCTGTCATGGACCTCAAGGATGCACTGAGTAACAACCTGTTTTGTGTGCTCCTGACTTTATGGAAGACGTTGTGTTGCAAACGGATGCCTCTGAGTCAGGTTTGGCGGCTGTGCTTCTGCAGGGAGAGGTCAGCGATCGCATAAAGTTGTTCCCGAGAGAGACTCGCAATTCCACCGTGGAGAAAGAATGCCTGGCAGTGAAATCAAGTGTTACCTGTGAGGAAGAGAGTTCATTTTGGAAACTGACCATAAAGCCCTGAAGTGGATAGAAGGAATGAAGGGTGCTAACGGCCGCATCACCCGCTGGTACCACTTCACCCTCCAGCACATTCCCGGGCGAGATAACACCGCCGCCGACTTTCTATCGCACTCTCATGGCGTGATGTCAGAAGGAGGGGAGTGTGTGGCGGCTGCAAACTAATATTGTGATATTGAGTTGAAGTCAACGGAGGCGTTAACTTTCCTGTCAGTGTGTTGCAGCATCACACCTCTCTAAGTAGAGCAGCCTGGGTAATTGGACTGTGCCATTCTGCAGCAGCAACAGGGGTGTCCTTCAATCAATTTAAAAAAAAAAAAAATTCTATTTCTGAAATGTTTCGCCGATATTGTAGCTTGCTAGAGTCTTCAATCACAGGTTATCATCTTAAATGTATGGAATATCAATTCTGCCACCAAATGTAAAATGTAAGACGACGGTCAGGATCTGTGATGTTGGGTCTGGACTGGGACAAGTGTATGGGGCACCGCAGCGATATTTCTCCATTTTGAATTAGCAATATTTTTTAAGATTGTGATTTTACTAGAGGAGAACAGCCCACAGTTTTACACACACACACACACACACCCTCACCCCCCCCACTTTCTCAGCTAGATTCCATCTGGCAATTACAGGTACGGGAACTGTGAACAAGGACACTTCACAAACAAAACCCATACCTTCAACCATCCCCACTCGAGACAAAGGTTTGACATTAGGGGCATCACATCTTGTCAAACAAAAGATGTAATATATATGCTAAAATGTCCCTGTGGCCTCCAATATATTGGAAAAGATGAGAGCCCTGAAAACTAGGATTGCGTAACACAGGAGTGCCAATCAGAATCAGCAGATTATATTGGATCAGTATTGTGATGTGTGTTGATATGGATGCTGCTCTTCTATTGTCACATGGCCAACAGTATCATACAACAATGATTTGTTGTAGGTACGGTCAGTCTTTGGGGTTTTATTTACCAAACAGGAAATGTGACTTAGTGTCCAGTAAGTAACAGTGTTCTTTAAGAGGTGAGGGGGGTTGTATCTCCACACTGGAATAGAAAGAGGGGAAAAAACGTTTTGTTTTAAATGTGGATCAATCAGGTGATCAAACTGATCTCTTCTCGTCACTGTTTGATTTTCTCTGCAGCGTTGATTCTTCTGAAGAATGGCGGTACTGGACACCATGGGCGAGGAAGGGATGGAGTTAGAGGGATCAGCCAACACAGCAGCCATTGTAAACGTCAGCCTAGATGGCTTTGCAAATTACACCAACATTACCTTTTCCCCCTACTATCAGCACTCTCTGTATGTGGCTGCCAGCTACATCCTGGCCTACTTCTTCATCTTCCTGCTGTGCATGGTGGGAAACATCCTGGTGTGTCTTATCGTACTGGAAAACCGTCACATGCGCACAGTCACCAATCTCTTCATCCTCAACCTGGCCATCAGTGACCTACTGGTGGGCATCTTCTGCATCCCTACAACACTGGTGGACAACCTCATCACAGGTAATTAAGTCCACTACTGCCTCTGCCGCTGTCTCTACAAACAGAGACTCCGTCCTCTGTCTCCTGCTCTATCTATCCCTGAGCTCCTCTACTTAAATAGAGTGACTCACTCCAACCCTATGTGGGCTTTGATGGTGGCTGCTCTTACGTTCAAGATGTTCTAAGTGTCCAGATGTTGCTGCTGTCCACGTCCAACGGACAGCATGAACCTCTCTTACAAACCGGGAAATATTGATCATATTATTGCGACTGCATGTGTCTATTACATAACTATCCATAACGTCCTTTTAAAAACATCACTTTCATGCACTCTGATTGAACATAGGATTGCTTCAGGGCTCTCTATCAGAAAGATGGGTGATGTCAGAGTGACAGCATCTGTCTTCAGAGGTGGTTTAATGGGGCAAACACAGGAACTTCACCCTGGATACTAGGGGTATTATCTATTTAACATATCTATTTTTAAACATAGCTGACTAATTATTTCAAGGTTTTTGTTTCAACAGCTGCAGAATGCATGTATATATATTATATATATAATATATATATGTATATATTATATATATATATATATATATATAACCATGAGTATGAGACTCACATTTACTGTGCTGTATCAATAGTGTTACTAATAGTTAATAGAGTACATTGTGATTGAATATGTAGCATGCAGTCTCATTTAGCCACATGTTAGCGAATGACTAATGAAGCAGCACTCTATAACGGGAACTGAGCAGAATCAAGGCTTCATAATAACATCCAGTATACTAAATATACTAATCAAACAGAGGGAATTCAAGATAACGGCCTCTCTCTAATATTAGCCCGCTTCAAAGAATATCCTGGTTCCCTCCGCAGCTGAGTCAATTAAAGGCTTCGCCCACTATTTGAGGCAAGTGAAGCATGTTTCTCTCTGCCGTTGTTTTTCACATAGAGCCTAGTGAGAATTATCACCTGACTCTGAGCACATAGTCACCATCCAACCAAACCAGACTGCAGCAATGTGTCTTATCTCCTTAACCAAACATTTAATAGACTCAAAATGTATTGGCCATTGGTTTAATTCATTTCTGTATGTTATGTAAATCAATTGATTGATTGCTTTTGAAACGTTATGTGGACAGATAAGGGGACTTTAAAGCCTAACTAGTTAACTTGTCTGTGCATTGCAATACAGTTTCTAAGTGCATTGCTAGGCGTGTTTCAAGAATCAGCAACGTTATTTTCATACTGTATGGAAATAAATGGTGATCTCAGCGTGATTTGCAAAACACACAGTAGTAACATCAAGCACATGTAATAAAAATTAATTGAAAAATGTCCCATTCCACTTAAAAAAGAGTTGCAGGGCACAATCACTCTGCCTCGTGTGTTTGAAGCCCTTCGTTGTGCTGCAGCAGGGATGATGAAAGTGAAGAATGACTGGAAGCGAGGTGTGAAGGGCCCTCCTGTCACATCACACGTTGTGTCTTCTCTGCATTTCCATTTGCAAGAACATCTGTAGAACATCTGTAGATTGCCTCAAGTGTTCTACAGATATTCTACAGATATTTCGTGCCACATTAAAGTAATTCTGTAAAAAAATAATGCAATCTGTGAACTAGTGATTCCACATTCCTAAAAATCCGTGTAGATTGACACGTATGTTACTGTGTCTCCACTGAGGACCAGCTGGAGCGCTCTGATGATGGTCGTTTTCTTTCAACAGGTTGGCCCTTTTCCAACACCGTGTGCAAGATGAGCGGCTTTGTGCAGGGAATGTCTGTTTCCGCATCAGTCTTCACTCTCGTGGCCATAGCTGTTGAGAGGTTAGTGTGTGCTGTGGGTTGATGCCTTTTTTCCCCCATTTATCTACAATCTGTCATGAACGCAAAAGGGAGACAAATTAGACAACTAAACAGTAACACAAGACAAACAGATTTGAATACGGTACATATTTGCCTTCAAAAATATGAACCTTTTGGTGGACTGAGTCCCACACATTTGAGATAGTTGTTGAGATATTTCAGTCACACATTCCGATCACTAGAGCAGAACGCAACCAAACACAGCTTCTTACATATCAATGCTTTACTTTAATCTTTTGATATTCCATTGTTTTTGACTAGTGGCAATACAGAATTGCAATTTTTAAAACATGAGTTTATGCTCTGATAATTTGAGGTGCGGGTTTGTCATGGAAGAATAATTAGTGTTGAGTATTTAGTATCTTTACTTACAGCTCTAGTTCTATATTAGGGGTTGTTCTTTCGTTTGTGTCTATATAAATTGCTAATGTGTCGGAACGCTCTTCCTTCCTCATTCACTACAGGTTTCGCTGTGTAGTGTATCCTCTACAACCCAAGCCAACCATACTTGTTGCCAAGGCAGCCATCGTGTTGATCTGGGTGCTAGCGGTGGTGATCATGTGTCCTGCTGCTGTGGCACTGACTGTGGATGAAGTTCCTTTCCACAACATAGTGTACAACAACGACTTCAACCAGACGTTCCCCCTGTACAGCTGCTATGAAAACTTTGCCAACCCTCAAATGAGAAAGGTCTACACGGCGGTTCTGTTTGCTCACATCTACATGGTGCCGCTCACCGTCATCTCGCTGATGTACGCCGGTATCGGAGGTAAGCTGTGTTCTTCTGTGGTTGCAAACAGAGAGCCGCAGCTGGCCAACAACACAGTCCAGGTTAGGCGTAGAAGGGCTGGTCAGCAAATGATTTCCCAGAAAAAGCTCAAGGTGATAAAGATGCTCATCCTGGTGGCTTTGGTTTTCATGCTGTCCTGGCTGCCACTCTGGACTCTCATGATGATGACCGACTACGCCGGCTTGGACAGGGAGCAGCTGGACCTTCTGACCAGCTACATCTTCCCATTTGCCCACTGGCTGGCTTTCTCCAACTCCAGCGTCAACCCCATCATTTATGGCTACTACAATGAGAACTTTAAGAGGGGCTTCCAGGCAGTGTGCAAGTCCAGGCCCTTCTGTTGCCTCGTCCAGTGCGACCTGTCGAAAAGGATGGTCAGGAGGGGCAGGAAAGACAGGTCCGTGCCGATGCCTTGTGGAGGCACCGAGTTCAGAGACGCCACCAGCAATCACAACCATCTCGTCATCGGGCTGAGAAACCGAGTCCACAACGTCAACGAGTTGACAGAAACGCCAGAGGTGAATAGAAGTGTAAAGGTGGGGTGTGTGGTGGTCCACTCAGAGAGAAGTCTTTCAGATCAAGGGTTAGAAATGACAGCTGTGCAAAACAAAGACAGTAATGGTGAGAAGTCAGAAAGGGTTAGTTCACTGGCAGCCTCAGTGTGTCAGGCGTGGGATAACTGAGAGCTCACTATATTACCCAGAAATGAGTAAACAAAGCCATAGTACAGTATAGTTAGGTTGTAGTCCCAAGGAAGAGGCAGTTATCCGATGTTAGATGTAGTAACCGTTTAGACAGGTGGTTACACATTGCAACCCTAGTTCTAGGCAGCGCCTCATCTTCACTGTAAACACTTTAAATCCCTGATGCTCATGCTCTGACAATCAGGGAACGCACAGATGACGTCACTTTGAGGTAGCACCATGCACCTTGGGGTTATTTCATATTTGGAAAATATTCCCTCGCTCATGCCTGGCCCAACATGTCGGGCAGCTGGCTTTGAACCCATGATAGAAGTTGGACCAAACCAATTAGTTGAATCAACATATCTGATTAACACATTATTATTTTTAGGCTAAGAGCAACAGGGGCTAATTTCATATTGGGTATGCCTCAAACCTCCAACATAGATAATCAAGGTAAGAGTCGTTATTGCTCAAAATAATCCCTTTAAAAGGCGGAACTTGTGTGCAATTAAAAGAAGTACTGCAGTAATGTAAGCCTTCACATGCAATGGCTGGTCGGTATTTATCAGGGGTATAAAGAACCTAGAGGCAAAAGGAAGTTCCTCTCATATCATACATCTCATTGTTTTGCTTATTGAAGCTACACACAGAAGTGAAGTAGTTCAGGCACTCGGTGTGACAATATTTTTTCATTGGTCCATTTGTTTCCCCTTTATGGAGGAGACTAAATGTATTCACTAAGGAAATCACATATTCATTGTATGTGCACACACATTTACATTCACATTGTACACTTTATATGAAATGCAAAACAAGAATAATGCAGAAAAATAGAACCCAAGATAAGGACATTGGTGTGCCGGTGAAGTCGAACAACCTTCGTCACATGACAAAGCAAAGCCCCACTGCACCCGTCACAATCAAGTGTCCTTCGATTGAGGGCCAAAGGCCGCTGACATGTGATTTCCCGTTGTCCTTCAACAAAGGACCCAGGTCCTCAGGTTCAGTCCTGTTTCAATGGACTCTGAAACGCCGTCACTTCTAAGCACTGGGACAGCATGTTACCTATCATGTTGTTGTGTGACGAGTGAACCCAAACCACAGAGTCAGACTGTACTGACATGTGCTGTTACAATTATTCTATGTGCTGACATTAGTGTTAAAATTATGAATCAATCAATCTACAGAAAAATAACTGATTACACTTTTGAACGTCAGTTTGTTTAGGTCAGTTGTTAAATTAAGAACACAAACAAATACATTCTGAGACATTTTACTCTGATCCATCGGGATGGACTACTTTGTGATTAACTTTATATCTCCTTATGAAACAAAAACACTAGATATTCACATATAATCAGGTAAAGCAATGATTCTTCAACTTGCCAGAAAGTGTTAAGTGAACGTAGGATGTTTAAGCTTCTTGTTAGACTCGAGATGAAAAGTTTAACAAGAGAAACATATACATGAAATAGAACCGGGTCGTTGGAACCGTTCCATAGTGACCTTTCATAGCCGTCATTCATCACAGAAACCTTTACTGTAACCTTCTTAGATCCCATAAAATGTGCACTTGATCTTTCTCTAACTAAGAGTCCGTTGTTGTTCTGTACCTTTAAGAGCCACTCTACTGTGGCCTGTTTGAGTAGGAAACGCATCACAGTGAATGATGTTTCAAAGAACATTCATTTATTTATTTACTCTTTACCACTCTTACAACTGCATTACAACTAACCTGGACGAGTCTTGTACAAGTAGGTTTGTAACTTCAATGGAGTCGTAAAGCAAAGACAGTTTTAGTTGATGCCTCTATAGAAGTCATGTGATGGATTCTGTAATATAAGACATTCAAAACTGTGCCTTTAAACAGTAATAACCTCGACAGGTGCACTCAGTAGAGTGCAGATCTCCGCCAGGTGTGATGACCTTAGTGGAGCATAACAGAATTAATCTGCAGATGCTCCAGTAAAGTTCAGGAGAGAAAGACAAGCTTCTCCTCCATTTACTACAGTGAAAGCTCCAGCAGCGCTTCTCTGTAAAGCTCAGAGATGTATTACTTGAAGCGCTCGGAGTGGCTGCTGGCTGCGGCGCCTTTTCTTGAGGCAGCCGCCCGCATACACACCTCATACACACCGCATACACACCGCATACACACCGCATACACACCTCATACACACCGCATACACACCTCATACACACCGCATACACACCGCATACACACCGCATACACACCGCATACACACCTCATACACACCTCATACACACCGCATACACACCGCATACACACCGCATACACACCGCATACACACCTCATACACACCTCATACACACCGCATACACACCTCATACACACCGCATACACACCTCATACACACCTCATACACACCTCATACACACCTCATACACACGGCATACACACGGCATACACACGGCATACACACCGCTTACACACCTCATACACACCTCATACACACCTCATACACACCTCATACACACCTCATACACACCGCATACACACGGCATACACACCGCATACACACCGCTTACACACCGCATACACACCGCATACACACCTCATACACACCGCATACACACCGCATACACACCGCTTACACACCGCATACACACCGCTTACACACCGCATACACACCGCATACACACCTCATACACACCGCATACACACCGCATACACACCTCATACACACCGCATACACACCGCATACACACCTCATACACACCGCATACACACCTCATACACACCGCATACACACCTCATACACACCTCATACACACCGCTTACACACCGCATACACACCGCTTACACACCGCTTACACACCGCATACACACCGCATACACACCGCATACACACCGCATACACACCTCATACACACCGCATACACACCTCATACACACCGCATACACACCGCATACACACCTCATACACACCTCATACACACCTCATACACACCTCATACACACCTCATACACACCGCATACACACCGCATACACACCTCATACACACCGCATACACACCTCATACACACCGCATACACACCGCATACACACCTCATACACACCTCATACACACCGCATACACACCGCATACACTCTCTCCTCATTGGGAACATTTGCCAAAAGACAGTGGCGCTCAGGAAAAGGCTCCGTGTGGACACAGTGTTTTTGACCTCGCCGGTTGTCTGAAATGACTTGAGCTACTTAAACAGCACCTACCCAGAGGTTGAAAATAGTTTGGATTCAGCAGTCGATGACGGTATAAAACAGTGGCTGAAATAGGTTTTATATTTTAGGATGAAGGTTCGGGTGGAATGCAAGAGTAGCTGTGTGACACGTCCACTAATGCTCACAGACACAATCGAACGCCTGGCAGAGATAAACATCTACCTCCATAACATTGCAGATGTACAAAAGTCAGTGTAAATTCTCCTTATTACAAGTTGTATTACACATTATGAAATACATCAAAGCTACTTGTCAACTACCTCGATTTCCCTCAGTATACACAATGAATAACCTCCGCCTGAATAAGCGTTTGACTTATCAAATAATGTTAATAATAAAATCATGACACCTCTAAAAACAAAATGTAATGTAAGCAAAAAGCACAATCCAAGCAATTCATTTCTATTATTATTATTATTATTATTATTATAATGTATCATTATTATTGTTATTATTATCCATAAAACAGTATAACATGCATATCTTCTATAAATAGACCATCTTTCATTGCCATTTTTAATAACACTTTATAATAACTACACACTATGAAGCATCAGTAAGTATGAGTAAACACTTAACTCATCATTCATAAAGCATTGTTCCTACATTAACACTCATTAGTATACAATTCATAACAGTTATAAATGTTGTATTCTTCATTAATAAGCTTGTCTATTATTGTTTCATGATTGTGTTTTCATACTTTATGAATGATGGATTCCACATTTGTAAATGAAGTATTATATATATATTACAAACAATCATTAAGGAGTTGTAGATGATTAATAACATCCTTTATAAAGTGCTAGTAAATGATTAAGAGCTTATTTAGATGTACATTATTCATGCATTTATGTATATATAATGATTTAGATATGCACTAATGGTTAGGGACTATGTTAATATATGCTTTATAAACACATATTAATATTCATGATTAGTTCATGATTAGTTCAGGTAGTGTTTGTGTGACCTCATCTAAAGTCAGGACTATCAATGTCTTATAAAGCATTTATTAATGACGTTGAAAAGCACCAGTGCCTCAAAACATCATTTCTCAACAGAAAAGACAAAAGACAAAGTGAAAAGAACATATCAATATTCATTACAAGATGCAAAACAATGTACTGTTAAATACAAACCTCTCAGCCGTTCATTCATTCATTCATTCATTCATTCATTCATGTGAAACACAAATAGACATTGTCCTTCAGGAGAACATGGCTGATATATATATATATATATATATATATAAAACATGTGTAAATGTACGCCTGGAGTGAACCAGCAGCTTTACATTTACTTGTTGAACTATTCATTTTAAACCCGTGTCGTACCGCTCTCTCAACCAAGGTGAACATGCTCACAAAAAAACTATTACAAAAGAATCAATTACTATGTTTCAGTTACACAATGAAGTATTCTGAATGTGTTCTTTCTTTGTGAATGAACCGGTTAATCTCACCACTCGTTATCTAAAATGAATTCACTTGTAATATCGTCATGATCTTAATCTTTAGTTGTATCTCTATATTGTGTCGCTTATATATCAGAGGTGTTTTGTTTATGGCTGTGATCAACACAAATGTTAATCCCTCACTACGATAAGAATGTAAAAAGTAAACGATGTGCCGTGTTTGCATTCAAGAGTTGGTGGTCTGCTACAGCGACACAAACACCACTGTGTGCATACATTTACCTACAAGAGCCACAACCAAAGAGTAGCATAGCATGTAATGTAGCATATGCTAAGAGACGAGTTCATCACAACACCTGTTAGAGCGCTCACATTTTGGATATTTGTGGGGCATCTTTGTTGCTAAGCTGTCACTGGTGTGGTGTAACTTGAATTTGTTCCCCAGTTGTGGCCTTGTCACTGTGTGCAGTATTATTATTGTATTATTGTTTGTATGTATTCGATGTCTGGCTAGCATGCTTGTTATCTACGTATACCACAGTGGCGAAACAAAGGCTTTCATGTGCTCTTTACAAGTATTTAACACAGGAATTATACATTACGCTGCGCTGTCTTGCCGTATCTGTGTTTTGGGGGTTTTCATGTTCATGCACACATTAATTGTCGATGTGTGTGTGTGTCAGATTGTTTGATGTGTCCACTCTCTGTGTTGTCTTGTGTACCTTTTTTCCTTTTCCTGTGTGATGGTTAACAAATAAATAAATGATCAAAGGCTTTCCATGTCATTCTGAGGCAATTATGATCACTTAAAAGAATGTCTTTGTAACTCTGCTCACGAAGCGTCATCAAAGCTCACTCTGGAACATTCTCCCTCACTTTCACTGAGGCCGTCGGCCGGACACATTGTCAGCTCGCACATTGTTGGAAACATGTCGCACACATTAGCTGTGCACTCAGTGTGAGCTGCGCTGCTTACATTTATGAACTTCAAGAGTGGGTTAGAAGAAAGGAAGACCTCATTAGTTCAACAATCCATGGAAAGCCCTTTATTGAGAAATGAACAAACACAATTACATATCAGGTTCAACTAAACATTTTGTTCTCTGAGTTTATGAAACTAGCTCCCACTGCATCAATGACTGCGTATGAATCAGGTTGTGAGGATACATAATTCATATTCATTTTGATGCTGGAAGCTTTAAAGTAAAAAGCACCAACGTGGAATCAGTGTGTCGCAGACCGCCGTCAAGGTTGAGATGCATTCTCTGAACTCACAGAACAAAGATTACATTCTACCAAGATCACAGCAGGACTGTCTCTGTGCAGCGCTTTACATTTCAAGACCTGCAGGAAGCAGGCAGTGAAATCCCATAAAATACATTTGGAATGGTCCACAGCTAATTACCAGCACAATGGAAAGCCATGCAGCAATTACTGCCTTTGAACCAGTGTGAGCTGCTGTGTGGGATTACACAACATTCACAAGGAGAATTAATTAAACACCACCTAGATTACACACGTCTTTCCAAAGGAAAGTGAGTACAGCATAATCCTCCATGCAAATGCATCTTGGACTCTGTACATGTGGCTGAATACATTGAATATATATATATATATATATATATATATATATATATATATATATATATATATATATATATATATATATATATATATATATATATATATATATATATATTTATTTATTTATTTATTTTTTCAATGTATTCTGAATTATTTTATCTGGAACAAGAAAAGAATCTCACTAATCTATATGACGTCTGCTTCTTTCATATTCTTTGTGTGGCATGCGGCATATATAGAAATAAAGGCTCATTATAGAGCTCTGCATTGTGAGTGTGGTGTTTGGTAAAGCAAAGTATAGTAACACCAATTAGGCTGCATATTATGCACATTCAATTCAAAGGGCGATATCTAAATCCACATCAGGCGACCTGCTGTTGGCAGAAATGGCATCCAGCAACAAACACCAAACACGTAATAAGACACACTGCTCATAGCAGACTGCTGTGAAACAGGGTTGACTGCTGGGTTAAATGTAGAGGTCAAATGTCATGTATGTCCCTGTATGTATATGAAGATTGTAATAAAGTTTAAGTCTATGAAATAAAAGTAAAAAAAAATCATTCAAAATGTGGTAAAAAGGCTTGTGACGGGGGTCAAGGTCAGGCGGGGTTTCCCTTGATCCATAAGTGTCAGTTAGCAACCTACCATTAAGTAAACAGAGACGGCGCAGTCTGTCTGAAGTGACGACTGATTTGAAACTACCGGGTAATTTCAAATCGGACCGCAGGAAAACCTGTACCAAGTATCGCAAATACAAGTAGAGCCAAGTGAAAAACAATGTCACCCATAAACATTGCACTCTCAGAAACAAACAGATCAAGTGCTGGGACAGGACCGAGCTGGACAAAGGATCTCCTCTTGGTGTTGTACCAATGAGAACACGCGTCAGATCCACAAATGATCCCTTTTAATGTGTCCGACCGATGAACACAGGAGTCCCTGGAACAGAGGACTGTACCGATGAACTACTGAGGTATTGTGCAAGCTTGTCCTCTGCTCTGAGAGCCATCCACACACGGGTAACAGAATCCATGCCTCAAGATTGAACAACGCAGCAGGACTCTAAGCACAGCCAGAAAAGCAACAGCCCGTCCTGACAGAGGTGACCTCTGCATCCTGCTGAGCTGATTGACAATTGTCCAGCAGCAATATGTGTGATTATGAGAACAAGGAGCCGTAATAACGCTCAAAACTACGAGAGGTTAAGAGCCGGCAGAAGACAAGCAGCCTCAGACCTGAAGAGGAATCGAGCGAACAGTGTTTCAAACTGAATCTTAAAAATATAATATGTCATGAAAAACATCATAAATACATCATAGTGTAGTATGTCATGAAAAACATCATAAATACATCATAGTGTAGTATATCATGAAAAACATCATAAATACATCATAGTGTAGTATGTCATGACAAACATCATAAATACATCATAGTGTAGTATGTCATGAAAAACATCATAGTGTAATATGTCATGAAAAACATCATAAATACATCATAGTGTAATATGTCATGAAAAACAGCATAAATACATCATAGTGTAGTATGTCATGAAAAACAGCATAAATACATCATAGTGTAGTATGTCATGAAAAACAGCATAAATACATCATAGTGTAGTATGTCATGAAAAACAGCATAAATACATCATAGTGTAGTATGTCATAAAAAACAGCATAAATACATCATAGTGTAGTATGTCATGAAAAACATCATAAATACATCATAGTGTAGTATGTCATGAAAAACATCATAAATACATCATAGTGTAGTATGTCATGAAAAACATCATAGTGTAATATGTCATGAAAAACATCATAAATACATCATAGTGTAGTATGTCATGAAAAACAGCATAAATACATCATAGTGTAGTATGTCATGAAAAACATCATAAATACATCATAGTGTAGTATGTCATGAAAAACATCATAAATACATCATAGTGTAATATGTCATGAAAAACATCATAACTACATCATAGTGTAGTATGTCATGAAAAACATCATAAATACATCATAGTGTAGTATGTCATGAAAAACATCATAAATACATCATAGTGTAATATGTCATGAAAAACATCATAACTACATCATAGTGTAGTATGTCATGAAAAACATCATAAATACATCATAGTGTAGTATGTCAGAAAAACATCATAAATACATCATAGTATAGTATGTCATGAAAAACATCATAAATACATCATAGTATAGTATGTCATGAAAAACATCATAACTACATCATAGTATAGTATGTCATGAAAAACATCATAAATACATTATAGTGTAGTATGTCAGAAAAACATCATAAATACATCATAGTATAGTATGTCATGAAAAACATCATAAATACATCATAGTATAATATGTCATGAAAAACATCATAAATACATCATAGTGTAATATGTCATGAAAAACATCATAAATACATCATAGTGTAATATGTCATGAAAAACATCATAAATACATCATAGTGTAATATGTCATGAAAAACATCATAAATACATCATAGTGTAGTATGTCATGACAAACATCATAAATACATCATAGTGTAGTATGTCATGAAAAACAGCATAAATACATCATAGTGTAGTATGTCATGACAAACATCATAAATACATCATAGTGTAGTATGTCATGAAAAACATCATAAATACATCATAGTGTAGTATGTCATGAAAAACATCATAAATACATCATAGTGTAGTATGTCATGAAAAACATCATAGTGTAATATGTCATGAAAAACATCATAAATACATCATAGTGTAATATGTCATGAAAAACATCATAACTACATCATAGTATAGTATGTCATGAAAAACATCATAAATACATCATAGTGTAATATGTCATGAAAAACATCATAACTACATCATAGTATAGTATGTCATGAAAAACATCATAAATACATTATAGTGTAGTATGTCAGAAAAACATCATAAATACATCATAGTATAGTATGTCATGAAAAACATCATAAATACATCATAGTATAATATGTCATGAAAAACATCATAAATACATCATAGTGTAATATGTCATGAAAAACATCATAAATACATCATAGTGTAGTATGTCATGAAAAACATCATAAATACATCATAGTGTAATATGTCATGAAAAACATCATAAATACATCATAGTGTAATATGTCATGAAAAACATCATAAATACATCATAGTGTAGTATGTCATGACAAACATCATAAATACATCATAGTGTAGTATGTCATGAAAAACAGCATAAATACATCATAGTGTAGTATGTCATGAAAAACATCATAAATACATCATAGTGTAATATGTCATGAAAAACAGCATAAATACATCACAGTGTATTATGTCATGAAAAACATCATAAATACATCATAGTGTAATATGTCATGAAAAACATCATAAATACATCATAGTGTAATATGTCATGAAAAACATCATAAATACATCATAGTGTAGTATGTCATGACAAACATCATAAATACATCATAGTGTAGTATGTCATGAAAAACATCATAAATACATCATAGTGTAGTATGTCATGAAAAACAGCATAAATACATCATAGTGTAGTATGTCATGAAAAACATCATAAATACATCATAGTGTAATATGTCATGAAAAACAGCATAAATACATCATAGTGTAGTATGTCATGAAAAACATCATAAATACATCATAGTGTAATATGTCATGAAAAACATCATAAATACATCATAGTGTAATATGTCATGAAAAACATCATAAATACATCATAGTGTAGTATGTCATGACAAACATCATAAATACATCATAGTGTAGTATGTCATGAAAAACATCATAAATACATCATAGTGTAGTATGTCATGAAAAACATCATAAATACATCATAGTGTAATATGTCATGAAAAACAGCATAAATACATCACAGTGTAATATGTCATGAAAAACAGCATAAATACATCATAGTGTAGTATGTCATGAAAAACAGCATAAATACATCATAGTGTAGTATGTCATGACAAACATCATAAATACATCATAGTGTAGTATGTCATGAAAAACAGCATAAATACATCATAGTGTAATATGTCATGAAAAACATCATAAATACATCATAGTGTAGTACGTCATGAAAAACATCATAAATACATCATAGTGTAGTATGTCATGAAAAACAGCATAAATACATCATAGTGTAGTATGTCATGAAAAACAGCATAAATACATCATAGTGTAGTATGTCATGAAAAACATCATAAATACATCATAGTGTAATATGTCATGAAAAACATCATAAATACATCATAGTGTAGTATGTCATGAAAAACATCATAAATACATCATAGTGTAGTATGTCATGAAAAAACATCATAAATACATCATAGTGTAGTATGTCATGAAAAACATCATAAATACATCATAGTGTAGTATGTCATGAAAAACATCATAAATACATCATAGTGTAGTATGTCATGAAAAACATCATAAATACATCATAGTGTAATATGTCATGAAAAACATCATAAATACATCATAGTGTAGTATGTCATGAAAAACATCATAGTGTAATATGTCATGAAAAACATCATAAATACATCATAGTGTAATATGTCATGAAAAACATCATAAATACATCATAGTGTAGTATGTCATGAAAAACAGCATAAATACATCATAGTGTAGTATGTCATGAAAAACATCATAAATACATCATAGTGTAGTATGTCATGAAAAACATCATAAATACATCATAGTGTAATATGTCATGAAAAACATCATAACTACATCATAGTGTAGTATGTCATGAAAAACATCATAAATACATCATAGTATAGTATGTCATGAAAAACATCATAAATACATCATAGTGTAGTATGTCAGAAAAACATCATAAATACATCATAGTATAGTATGTCATGAAAAACATCATAAATACATCATAGTATAGTATGTCATGAAAAACATCATAAATACATCATAGTGTAATATGTCATGAAAAACATCATAAATACATCATAGTGTAGTATGTCATGAAAAACATCATAAATACATCATAGTGTAGTATGTCATGAAAAACATCATAACTACATCATAGTATAGTATGTCATGAAAAACATCATAAATACATTATAGTGTAGTATGTCAGAAAAACATCATAAATACATCATAGTATAGTATGTCATGAAAAACATCATAAATACATCATAGTATAATATGTCATGAAAAACATCATAAATACATCATAGTGTAATATGTCATGAAAAACATCATAAATACATCATAGTGTAGTATGTCATGAAAAACATCATAAATACATCATAGTGTAATATGTCATGAAAAACATCATAAATACATCATAGTGTAATATGTCATGAAAAACATCATAAATACATCATAGTGTAGTATGTCATGACAAACATCATAAATACATCATAGTGTAGTATGTCATGAAAAACAGCATAAATACATCATAGTGTAGTATGTCATGACAAACATCATAAATACATCATAGTGTAGTATGTCATGAAAAACATCATAAATACATCATAGTGTAGTATGTCATGAAAAACATCATAAATACATCATAGTGTAGTATGTCATGAAAAACATCATAGTGTAATATGTCATGAAAAACATCATAAATACATCATAGTGTAATATGTCATGAAAAACATCATAACTACATCATAGTATAGTATGTCATGAAAAACATCATAAATACATTATAGTGTAGTATGTCAGAAAAACATCATAAATACATCATAGTATAGTATGTCATGAAAAACATCATAAATACATCATAGTATAATATGTCATGAAAAACATCATAAATACATCATAGTGTAATATGTCATGAAAAACATCATAAATACATCATAGTGTAGTATGTCATGAAAAACATCATAAATACATCATAGTGTAATATGTCATGAAAAACATCATAAATACATCATAGTGTAATATGTCATGAAAAACATCATAAATACATCACAGTGTAATATGTCATGACAAACATCATAAATACATCATAGTGTAGTATGTCATGAAAAACAGCATAAATACATCACAGTGTAATATGTCATGACAAACATCATAAATACATCATAGTGTAGTATGTCATGAAAAACAGCATAAATACATCATAGTGTAATATGTCATGAAAAACAGCATAAATACATCATAGTGTAGTATGTCATGAAAAACAGCATAAATACATCATAGTGTAGTATGTCATGAAAAACATCATAAATACATCATAGTGTAATATGTCATGAAAAACATCATAAATACATCATAGTGTAGTATGTCATGAAAAACATCATAAATACATCATAGTGTAGTATGTCATGAAAAAACATCATAAATACATCATAGTGTAGTATGTCATGAAAAACATCATAAATACATCATAGTGTAGTATGTCATGAAAAACATCATAAATACATCATAGTGTAGTATGTCATGAAAAACATCATAAATACATCATAGTGTAGTATGTCATGAAAAACATCATAAATACATCATAGTGTAATATGTCATGAAAAACATCATAAATACATCATAGTGTAATATGTCATGAAAAACATCATAAATACATCATAGTGTAGTATGTCATGAAAAACATCATAAATACATCATAGTGTAGTATGTCATGAAAAACATCATAAATACATCATAGTGTAGTATGTCATGAAAAACATCATAAATACATCATAGTATAGTATGTCATGAAAAACATAAATACATCATAGTGTAGTATGTCATGAAAAACATCATAAATACATCGTAGTGTAATATGTCATGAAAAACATCATAAATACATCATAGTGTAGTACGTCATGAAAAACATCATAAATACATCATAGTGTAATATGTCATGAAAAACATCATAAATACATCATAGTGTAGTACGTCATGAAAAAGATCATAAATACATCATAGTGTAATATGTCATGAAAAACATCATAAATACATCATAGTGTAGTATGTCATAAAAAACATAAATACATCATAGTGTAGTATGTCATAAAAAACAGCATAAATACATCATAGTATAGGATGTCATGAAAAACATCATAAATACATCATAGTGTAATATGTCATGAAAAACATCATAAATACATCATAGTGTAGTATGTCATGAAAAACATCATAAATACATCATAGTGTAGTATGTCATGAAAAACATCATAAATACATCATAGTGTAGTATGTCATGAAAAACGTCATAAATACATCATAGTGTAGTATGTCATGAAAAACGTCATAAATACATCATAGTGTAGTATGTCATGAAAAACGTCATAAATACATCATAGTGTAGTATGTCATGAAAAACGTCATAAACGTATAGTATGTCATACATTTTTGTCATAAAAAGTATAAAACGTGTCGTATGTCATAACAAATGTAATAGTATTTTATATAATAAATCGTAATGATAAAATAATCATAATTGAGTGTCGTGAAAAGTGATATACAGTTTTTTATCCTAATGTATTAGAAAAAACGTACGTCATAAAGCATCATAATATTGTTTAAAATAACAATAAATTTGTTCCTTAATAATACTGTGTGGAAGCCTGTAGTTATAGCAGCAGTGTTTGTAGTATTTGTAGGTGAAGCGTATGAATCTGATGCAGACTCTTATCAAGTCATTTTCTCTTTTCTTCCCAGATGTTTTTCGAGATGTAAAGTTTGGACGTCTGACTTACTTCACTTCCTCAATGTGTTTGTCGTCTTCTTTACTGTATGAACATCTTCAGACGGGTCATAAGGATCACGTCTGCTTGATCCCATGTTGGAACTCAAAACTACTGCATCACATGAGGATGGAACTGAAAATGTCTTAGTATAGTTTGACATGAATGAAGTTATGAAAAATGGGATTTGATTATTTCACTGTAGACTTTAGTCTTGGTGTTGTTAGAACCTCGAGAGTCTAGACTGTGGAACGCTTTCAGGAGCGAGATCAGACTTAAGTTTATATAAATAAACTTAATTATTATAATTATTGATGAAACCTGACGTCCCAACTGACATCAGAAGAGCAGAACCTCCACACGTCTTCAGTCACAGACTGAACACGGATCTGGTTTGATTGCACCTTGGCCCATAAAATCACATTAAATAAAGATAAATCCTTTTTTTAATAACATACTATACAATGAGATTCATATGTCTTTTCCTGACATACTATACTACGACTTTTTATGACATATCAAACTATGACATTATTTATGGCTTTTTTAGGATATACATTTGTTGATTGTTCGTCTACAGGTAGAAATGACATGCATTGGTCCAGTATCAGAACACATGCAGTGGTTCATTAGAGGATAGATTACATGAATGCATAGTTCTGTTTCAGCCAGAGAGCGGCTCATTAAGAAAAGTCAAAAAATAGAACAAAAGTCTGAAGTGAACGGATCAATGAATGGTGAATCATATGTCTCGTGATGTGACACATTTCTGACTTTTAAAAGACATTTTAATGACATGCTATAGAACTATATTCTTTATGATTTGTTTCATGACTTACTATATTATAACATATGTTCTGACTTTTTTCAAAACATAATTTACTATGACATTTTTTGTGACTTTGTCATGACATATA
The DNA here is from genome assembly GCF_023349555.1 of Cebidichthys violaceus. Lineage (NCBI taxonomy): Eukaryota > Metazoa > Chordata > Actinopteri > Perciformes > Stichaeidae > Cebidichthys > Cebidichthys violaceus. Next base: position 6,376,587 of record NW_027176439.1, read on the forward strand.
CTATGATATATTTATTTTACTTTTTAATGACGTAGTATGACATTTTAAATGTTTTCTTATGACATTATACTGTAGTATTTGTATGGCTTTTCACGACATACTATAAAATATTTTCATAACTTTTATGACATACTATACTGTGAAATTTTTCATTACATTTTATACTATGATATATTTACTAACTTTTCATAATATGTTATACTATGACATTTTTAATGACATTTTTAATGACATTTTTAATGACATTGTTAATGACATTGTTAATGACAGTCAAGACAGACTGTGACATTTTTAATGATATATAATGCTATGGCATGTATTATGAAATATTATGATGTGACATTTCTTGTGACCTTTTCATGTCATAATGTACTATGACATTTGTTTTTACATTGTTTTTCATTGCATATAATACCAGGACTTTTTTCATGATATACAATATTTCCGACTTTTTTCAAAGGAGCAAAGCCTTGTACGACACAGAACACAGGTAGGTCGTACATTGATGATCTGATCATGTAATCACAATGTGCCTTGTGTAATGATCACAATGAGTTCAAAGCAACTTACATTTAATTACATTCAAGGTGCATTAAGTCTCAAAATGACAATTAGTTTGTTAGTTGTAACAAATAATAAATCACAAAAAAAATAAAAAATGTAATCAAATTTGTATGTCCATGTACAGTCAAGTGGTTTTGACACATACTATGCAATTTCCCTGTTTCCATTCTACATTATTTACTTTCAACAAAAGGTTTAATAACCTCGTATCAAGAGATCTCGTCTCTGGAGCGTCTGACAAGCCTCACTGTGGTTAACACATTACAGACAAACAATCACGCAAACATAACAACCCTTTCATTTGGCTTGCTGAGTCCAGCTGCGTGTGGACGGTAGTGTTGTTCAGGCCCGCCTCTCCTCACCATGACGTCCTCGTCTCCATCCAGTCTGAGAACCAACAAAGCAGGCTGTGAGTTCAGCTTTAAGTATTCTGAAGTTCTGGGAATCAGAGACAATGATATTCTGGTGAAGTGAAAATCACACTTAAATGTCTGAGTGCTCATGTCTATTACAGACCATATTCTATCATTTCATGACATTTCAAGAAGTTCATAATACAACTTAAGAAGCCACTGACCTTAAAATATTTTGCAATCTCTCAATATTCAACAACTTTAAACACAACTCATCTGGTAGTGAGTAACACATTCTACCTCAGAGCTTCAGCCCAGAGCAGACGTGGTCTCATGGGTCTGTTGACGTTCCTCTTCATCCCAGACGTCATCCATTGAGGCTGCATATCTAAAAGGGTGTTAACATTCCACACAACTGACAGTTAACAAAAAAACATTTGAAAACAATGATGCACTTTTATAGAATTATAGTTATATATGGAGTTGGCATTGTCACTGGAACATGTATTACAAACCAATGTAAACTAGATCCTGTTCTACATATTGTTTCACAGTAGTTAGTATGCAACGCAATAGGCAAAGAAGAAGGAGATGACGTTGGAAGGTGAATAATTACATAATGGTCATGAATAAAATGACAAAGAGACAAACCTGAAGACTCCATGACTAAAACCTACTAGTAACCTACTATAAACCTACTAGAAACCTACTATAAACCTACTAGAAACCTACTAGTAACCTACTATAAACCTACTAAAATATACTAGTAACCTACTATAAACCTACTAGAAACCTACTATAAACCTACTAGTAACCTACTATAAACCTACTAAAATATACTAGTAACCTACTATAAACCTACTAGTAACCTACTATAAACCTACTAAAATATACTAGTAACCTACTAGAAACCTACTAGAAACCTACTAAAACCTACTAGTAACCTACTATAAACCTACTAGTAACCTACTATAAACCTACTAAAATATACTAGTAACCTACTAGAAACCTACTAGAAACCTACTAAAACCTACTAGTAACCTACTATAAACCTACTAAAATATACTAGTAACCTACTATAAACCTACTAGTAACCTACTAAAACCTACTAGTAATCTACTATAAACCTACTAAAATATACTAGTAACCTACTATAAACCTACTAGTAACCTACTAGTAACCTACTAAAACCTACTAATAACCTACTATAAACCTACTAAAATATACTAGTAACCTACTATAAACCTACTAGTAACCTACTAAAACCTACTAGTATCCAACTATAAACCTACCAGTAACCTGCTAAAACCTACTAGTAACCTACTATAAACCTACTAGTAACATACTATAAACCTACTAGTAACCTACTAGTAACCTACTAAAACCTACTAGTAACCTAGTATAAACCTACTAGTAACCAACTATAAACCTACTATAAACCTACTAGTAACCTACTAAAACCTACTAGTAACCTACTATAAACCTACTAGTAACCTACTATAAACCTACTATAAACCTACTAGTAACCTACTTTTTGTTACGTTTTTCATGACGTTTTTTCATGACCTACTATACTATGATGTATTTATGATGTTTTCATGACATACTATACTATGAAGTATTTATGATGTTTTTCTGACATACTATACTATGATGTATTTATGATGTATTTATGATGTTTTTCATGACATACTACACTATGATGTATTTATGATGTTTTTCATGACATACTACACTATGATGTATTTATGATGTTTTTCATGACATACTATACTATGATGTATTTATGTTTTTCTGACATACTATACTATGATGTATTTATGATGTTTTTCATGACATACTACACTATGATGTATTTATGATGTTTTTCATGACATACTACACTATGATGTATTTATGATGTTTTCATGACATACTACACTATGATGTATTTATGATGTTTTTCATGACATACTATACTATGATGTATTTATGATGTTTTTCATGACATACTATACTATGATGTATTTATGATGTTTTTCATGACATACTATACTATGATGTATTTATGTTTTATAGACATACTATACTATGATGTATTTATGTTTTTCATGACATACTATACTATGATGTATTTATGATGTTTTTCATGACATACTACACTATGATGTATTTATGATGTTTTATAGACATACTATACTATGATGTATTTATGATGTTTTTCATGACATACTATACTATGATGTATTTATGATGTTTTTCATGACATACTATACTATGATGTATTTATGTTTTATAGACATACTATACTATGATGTATTTATGTTTTTCATGACATACTATACTATGATGTATTTATGTTTTTCATGACATACTACACTATGATGTATTTATGATGTTTTTCATGACATACTACACCATGATGTATTTATGATGTTTTTCATGACATATTACACTATGATGTATTTATGATGTTTTTCATGACATACTACACTATGATGTATTTATGATGTTTTTCATGACATACTATACTATGATGTATTTATGTTTTATAGACATACTATACTATGATGTATTTATGTTTTTCATGACATACTATACTATGATGTATTTATGATGTTTTTCATGACATACTACACTATGATGTATTTATGATGTTTTTCATGACATACTATACTATGATGTATTTATGTTTTATAGACATACTATACTATGATGTATTTATGTTTTTCATGACATACTATACTATGATGTATTTATGTTTTTCATGACATACTATACTATGATGTATTTATGTTTTTCATGACATACTACACCATGATGTATTTATGATGTTTTTCATGACATACTATACTATGATGTATTTATGCTGTTTTTCATGACATACTATACTATGATGTATTTATGATGTTTTATAGACATACTATACTATGATGTATTTATGATGTTTTTCATGACATATTACACTATGATGTATTTATGATGTTTTTCATGACATACTATACTATGATGTATTTATGCTGTTTTTCATGACATACTACACTATGATGTATTTATGATGTTTTATAGACATACTATACTATGATGTATTTATGATGTTTTTCTGACATACTATACTATGAAAAGGAGTAAAAAGCAGATGCAGGTATGACTTGTGGTGACAGTAGTTCTCTTGAATAATGAGTAATGAGTAATAATGAATAACGTTGAATACACTTATTGTAAGTCGCTTTGGATAAAAGCGTCTGCTAAATGACTGTAATGTAATGTAAAGATTCCACTGTCCATGTTTTGATTGGTACCAGCAGCATACAGCTGATGACAGATGAAGAATTAAAGACTTATTTGCCATCATATGGCGATCGCCCATCTTTGTTAGGATTTTGTAAGCGGAAGGAGAATGGCCACAACAACATTTGAAAATGAAAGCTTTTTGAGTGCCTGAGAAACAAATTGGCCAAAAGAAAACCTTGTGATGAAGGAGGCAGCAGCAACAACATGGAACGACAAAAGAGGACGTTTCAAAGGATGCTCAGAAATAGAATTTGATTCAGGAAGCGATCGGCCTGGACAGGAGAATGAGACGAGAGAGCTCTCAGAGTCAGTCCTCCACTTCTTCTCTCAGCTCCACCATCTGCTGCATCTGAATCAGTCTACCCTAAAGTGATGCTTCTTGGAAGTACTACAAGCAATAACAATGTAGACTTTGCACTATATATTCCACACCGGGTGGGAGTGAGGATGTTGTTGAGAGCAGCAATGTTGTTTTTGTAGGAGACTTTTCTGAAAATGAGCAACATAATTTGGATGATACACTGTTTCACCACAAACCATCCGGTGAGAGAGTGACGGGAACGTTGGTTGTTCACAGAGGGCAGGTGCTGCCAGAGCTCGTGGCACAGTCCTCTGATGATGGACTCCAAGATGTTGACATCAAAACCCAGCTTGTGCTGCCAGATGGAACACCTGAGATGGGTTCTGAATAATTATTTTTCCTTTGGGAACTGTTGTTATAAATCAGATGAGGATCAGCTGTGTCGGCATCGGCACAGTCTTTGACCTCACGCTAGATTTATTATAATAATAATAATAATAATAATTATGTGTTTGTTAAGTTTGTTGAAAGTGAAAATAAATAAATCAAATGACAGCAATGGAGCAGTCTTTCCGGCCCCTCAAAGCTCTTTCACACTGCTTGTCCTCCTTCACTTATTCACACACTGGTGGGGCCACCGACACCATCAGCCCATCAGACCATCACCTTCACACAGCTACGGGGTTAAGTGCCTTGCTCAAGCACACGCCGCCATCGAACGTTTAACACCAGATTGAGGCGAAGCAACGGCGTTCAACACGAGACGAGGTGTTTAGTTGTGTCCACTGCTGGAGTTCTAACAGTCATGACAGCTCGGGGTTCAGAGATTTAATTCTTCATTTCTGCCATTTAAATATGTCTCACATGTGAGGATGAAGCCTTAGCTGGTGCAGTTCTCGCTCGTGTCCAACAGGGAGCAATGCAGAGACGTAGCCGCTCCTCTTGAGTTAACATCCTGCCAGACGCACCATCACATCTGATGGTGCGTTCTCTTTAAGACCACCTTACAGTGTTACAACACTTATTTTGACTCTCCTGCTAACATAATGTTATTAAGGAACAATTACTGGCAAAAGGATTGATTTACACACATTTAATACATTATTCACAAGTACAACTGGCCGCAAAATACAGTAGACTACGTCACAAATGACATGAGATCATCTGTAATCGATCTGAGGATCTGAACCTCTGATGTAATCATCAAGATCACAAGTCTTCACTGGAAAATGAGATGAACCAAACACGTTTTCACTTCAATGTTTTTATTTATCGCGCAACATAAAACAATATTGTGGGGTTTTTACCACATACACTATGTATTCACATAATACACCATACAGCTACAAAGAGAGAGAGACTGAACAAAAACACTTTTTTACATACTGCATCCTTGACATGAAAATAAAGAACCAAGAACAATCCTAACTCAAGAAGGAAAGTAGCTGCCAGTCGTGTAGGTTCATTTTTTTTTGTTGTTTTTTTTTTTTGTACGGGCCAGGGTCCAAGTCTCTAACCCAAATTTGGAGAGTGTTCATTAAATTAGGTGTTCAACAGACTTCTAAATGTGGGCCATACACAGTGAGATGCATTGGTATATCTATGTGTGTGTGTGTGTGTGTGTGTGTGTGAGAAAGACAAAAATATACAAGGTGTTCAGAATAAGAGAGGGGTTGAGTAAAGGAAGTGCATGACGGGGGGGGGGGCAGAACACAACTGCTCTTCTTGTACTGTTGACACATCTTAGTTAACATGAACGTGTACAACATGCTCAGAAGATCATCTCAGCAAACATGAAACCCAGGTAACAGTCTTCATACACTATGATTCTACATCTCATCCTAGCTTTAATAAGTTCAAGTACAACATGGAATGAATGTCAGTAGAGAAGGTTTGCCCCCCTCCCCAACAAAAGACCTCATGAAGTCACCCGTCCTGTGAAACTGCCCGAATCAAAAGCATACTTGACAATCGAAGAGCTCAGAAAAATATTTGTGGTGATCATTTATCCCTCGCATTTTTTTTTTTTTTTTTACACAGTGAATTTTTAGGTGTAGCATCATAGCACCGGCTCACCGACCCCCCCCCCCCCATCTCAGTAGGAGCTTGGGAGGAGGAGCCTCTCATGAGAAGCTTCCACCAACCTCTTGAGAAGTCAGAAATCTACAAAGTTATTAAGATATCATATACACTGTATCCTCAGCACCCATTTGTAGGTGTGTGTGTGTGTGTGTGTGTGTGTGTGTGTGTGTGTGGGCCGTCACTGAACCAGTCTGCTGCTGCTGGCCATGTTGTGTGCGTCCTACGATTCATTATTACAAACTAAACACACGGGGTCTTCCAGAGGGGCGTCGTGATTTTAAGCCAAGTTCATACTTACTATGATAAGAGCTATTATGAGTAGATAATGATAGATACATCTAAACAAGCAGGGAGTCTCTTACCTGATAGTCTAACACAACTGACAAAGATCGCTGGAACGTTACTCGCTGAGACGCCGCCCACCGGCTCACCTCAGCTCCCAGCACGCCCCCAAACATCACCTCTTTGGATGCGGTCCTGCACGCGATCGCTGGTCAATTTGTAAAAGGGAAACTGCTCTGATATCCAGGAAATAGTTCAGCAATTTGGGAAATATTAAGACTTAGATGAGGAGATCTGTACGCAGCCAGTTAGCTTAGCTTAGCATAGTCTCGGCAAGAAAAGGAAATAAGCACATTCCCCAAAACGCCAAACTATTGATCTAAACAACAAACAGCACATAGTAGCTTTATGGCTACTTTAGATTTGACTTCAGCTCACTGCCATTAGATTAGTGCCATATAATTATATAATATATAATTATATAATACTGTTGACACCTGCTGTAAAATGATTTGCTGTCAAGCAGAAACCCTGAACTTCATACTTTTTTGTGTAAGAATAAGGTTTTGGCCAGAGAACTGCATCATGGGGGATCCTCCAGGTCTTTTGACTGTCGCCAGTGAGTGAGTCATGTGTGGCTTCATGTTACATAATTGGGCTGATGAATTTCTCTTTAGAGGGTGACAGGTCTCTGTCAGTTACATGTTGACAAGGGGTTACAGTACTGATGAAAGCACAGCAGCAGTGTTGCTGAGCACACATGTACACACATGTACACACATGTACACACATGTACACACATGTACACACAACAGGACCAGGTGCTGTCGAGGGCCGCCAGAGACTTCAAAAACCCCCCTTGTCGTTCATGGTTTAGTTACTATCCTCACCAGTTAAATAATCTTACCTAAATATTTTAATATTTACATTTTTATCTCTCTCTTGAGAAAAAAAACAAAAAAAACAGAAAAACTAAGCTTCAAGTTGTCAATAATCGGCTCTTTCTTTTTGTCATTAAAATCAAGATTAAAAGTGCTTTTATAAATCTTTTCTTCTCTATGTACAATTTGTATTAGCTATATAAAAAAAGATGAAAAAACAATAACATCAAAGACAATCATTATCATCATCACCATGTAGTAATAAATAAGAGTAAAAAAAAACACAAACAGGTTAAAATGAGTGTGGAGGTCTAGAGCACACAAAGGGACATATGCATGATTCCTGCCCTCAGTAGCACGTTGTTGATTGTGACCAGTGTCTCTACAGCTGAGGTAGAGCGCCGGAGACCCTCGGGACACGACCGGGGACCCTCGGGACCCGAACCACCACCCGGCAGCCAGGAGCCCGCCTCGATCCGATTCTGTTCGTCGCTCGTTTTCGTTTTCGGCAAATGTTCCAAGTCAACCATGTCACCGCTTGAATCCAATCAATCAAAGAGTCACATGGTCGATGCCTGAAAACAAAAAGGAGTGGCTCACAGGATTCTATCAAGTAGTCTCTCTCTTTGGCTTCTCTCGCTCACGCACTCATGCGTTTGAATCGTGTTCAAAGTGAGAGACTCGTTGACTCGATGCGCTTGCATTTGCCGGCAACTCCCAGGTCTCCATTTCCCCAGGTCTCCGTTCAGCTCTCTGGACTATCGTTATCTCCGTGACTAGATTACCAACAATGCACTGCAACGACTGTGCTTTCTCCGCCCTGTACAGAGCACTTTGTTTGAGACAAAACCACTTTGACACAATAAAATGCCAAAAAAGCACCTCGAAAAGAAACCGGTTCTGGAGCCCAATGACGGAGCTGCAACCCGTTGATTGACCGGCTCTGCGGTGACAAGGATTCTGCAGAAGGACGCGTCTCTCTCTGCTCGAAGATGACAGCACCATGCAGAGGAGAGAGCGGGCCCTTCACGGTAAATCAAGTGTAATAGGAGAGCACCAGAGTGTGTGTGTAGTAGCACCAAAAGCACTGCTGTCCCAACAACGTCTCCTCCTGCTCAAACCCAGGACGGGCTTCCCAGCAGCACCCATTCACCTCTGTGCCACTAGGTCTACGTCCTCACGGTCGGCAACAGGGCGTGAGACCCCCTCTACCGGCCGCGCCTGGTTAGAGGAGCGCGGCTACAGGCTTCTGAGAGGATCTCACGTGCTAGAAGGCTCGTTTGTACACACCACTGGGAACCGGCAGTCGCTGCTGCCCTCTAGAGTCTACGCTGGGAGGTGCTCCCGCATACTTGAACGCTATAGGAAGATAAAAGTGTGCCACCTGTTCCCTCTCTATGTGGGAATTGTCAATCTGGGTCAAACGGCATTTGCAAATATGATCACTTATTTTGGCCTCTGTGGAGTACCAGAAGAGTGCAGCTATTTGTACGCAGACTTCCTTCACCGACGCCTTGAAGCAATGAATCTCATCATGCTGCCACTCCACCGCGGTCAAAACAAACTGCAGTTGCTAATACTAGTTGAGCCAGGTTAGAGAGCACCTAAGTACGGCATCGAGTGCCATGAAGGGTGGCGGCATTAAAAAGATCAATCAGAGCTGAAAGTTGAGCACCAGTCTGAAGCTGGAGGGGTACAGAGGAGGAGGAGGAGGAGGAGGAGGAGGAGGAGCACGTCATCTGACGACCAAGACGCAGCAACCTTTTATTACAGATGTGGTTTAAGAGGCAACAGCAGTTATTTTCAACCTACTTCCTCCTTTTGCATCACAATGCTCGCTTAGAATTTAGTTTTTTGTCTTTAAGGAGCTCTCCTGTCATTGGATCAGGGATACATATCAATAAATTGTCAAACAAGAGATGAGAGATATCGAAGACAAGCCTGCTGAGAAGGCTTTTTTTTGACTGTAATAGTGGTTTGCTGTGTCACCAGGCAGATAACGGCTCCTCCTCTAAGTACAGCTGGAAGATTGACAAGAACAAAGGAAATCAAAAACACGTTCTCCAAACATGGAAAAGCAATTTGTCTGAGTCTGACTGACTCTGACTGATTGATTTAAAAAAATATATAACCCAAAACAATCACATCATTAATAATAACATTAATGAAAACAGCAATAATAAAAAACAAACAAGTCTTCATTATAATAATACCTGTAATAACAACATTGACAGTAACAATAGCAATCATAATAATATCGATAATAATAGCAATAATTAGAATCATTAAAATTCTATGAACAAGAAAAAGCAATGGAGATCCCCTCCAGGGAAGAGAGAGGAAGAGCACCACAGGCAGTGTGTCTGAAGCCCAAACAACTGCCTGACATGAGGTAAAAAACAATAAAAATGTCCCCTACGTCAAGTGGACCGCGGAGGGGACAGGATGGAGAGATGCCAGACTGTGGGACGGCGGAGAGACATTCATCCTGCTCACTGCTGTCTCCGGCCCTCCACTGCACCACTCTGTAGCACCAGTCTGTGTGTGTCTGACCTCAGACAAAGTGGCTGTAGGGCCCAGTGAGGCGGGTGAAGGCATAGGGAGACACAGTAACCGTAGAGGAGGTGTGGAACGTGGGGGCTAACCGCGTCACTGGCCCCTCCCTCTTGTCTTTAGATTGTCCAGGTCCTGGACTGGCACCTGCCACCGTAGCCCCCCACTTGCGTTTCTTCCCGAGGGCCTTGATGTCTTCCTGGGAGAGGCCCAGGAGAGCCGCTTCCTGCTGCCTCTGCAGCGCTCGCTCCGCCAGCAGCTTCATTTTGGCTTCCCAGATAGCCAGGCCGTGCACGGGCTGGTTGAGGTTCTTGTGCTGGTAGAAGACCAGGGAGATGCGGGTGGGGTGGGCGCGATCAGGCTTTTTGAGCGGAGTGGTTGCATGTAGTTCCCGACGGGCACATTCAATCAGGATGGAGCCGTGGGCTGGTGCTACAGCTACACCGCCAATGTTGGGATCCAGGAAGTTGTGCTCGCTGTCGGACCACTCCTCTTCGTCGTACTCGTCGCGGCCCTTGGTGCTCTCAGCGTCGCTCTCGGCTCGGCTGGGAGTCCAGCAGCCCTGATCTGACTGCTGCAGGGCATCAGGGAAGAGACGACCCTCGGGGGTAGGGGATGGGGAGACGCCTGCCATTGAACCTCCACAAGACTTCCAGGCCTTCTCTTGGAGCCCAAGGGGAGTGGAACACCGACTTTCCCCAGTCTTGGACCAGATCTTGTCAGGATAGGCTCCTGCAGGATTGCTGTGCTTCAAACCGGGGCTGTATGCCGCAGGCCCCATGGTCCAAGCGTTCGGCTGAGGACTAGGAGCAGGGCTGGCCCAGTGCCTGGGGGTGCCTGGGCCTGGGGTGCCTGGCTGTGGTGTAACTGAGCGTGAGTGAGAGCTGCCAGGCTGTGGTGTACCTGTCTGAGGGGTGCTTGGGCGCGTGGACCCTTGGTGCACGTTACCCGGGAACGCTGTCCCTAGGTGAGGTGATGGAGATGGAGGTACGTGGAGTGATGGCGATAGAGCAGGGGAAGCAATCAGGGCATTTGAGCTGGGGTAGGATGTCCACTGCTGGGGGAAAGGAGAGGGCTGCCGCTGCTGGAGATGCTGGTGAAACTGCTGCTTGTCCGGGTTCAACAATGAGGCTTCAGGATTTAGTTTAGCGTTCAGGTGGCCTTCCCAGTTGGTGGGAACGATACTTCCATTAAACTTGTGCCCATGCCAGGCTGCAGGCTGGGGGGTGTTGCTTGGTGCGCTGGCACCGGCCTGGCTCTGCATTGTGCCTTCATAGACCGGCACATCCATAGGCTCCTGTTTGATGAGTGGAGTGCCTCTGTTGGAGGATTCAGAGCACACAGAGGAAGGACGGGACTGGTTGTGGTCTGCATGCTGGGCGTAAGCGCTGAGGTTTGGTTGGTTGGCTTGCTCTGGGTGGCTGTGGAAGGACTGGGCCAGTCTGGCCCGAAGGCTCTGAATATCAGGCTTCAGGTCAACCTGGACAGCCTTGCCGCCTGCTTTGGGCAAAGAGCCATTTCGACCCTCGTAGGTCCTCAGCTTAGGGGGGAAAAGTGCATTGGGGGAGTAGTTGTAGTAGCCATAGTGCATTGGGGGCAGATTGTGGTGGAAACCGTTTACTGGGTCTGATGCAGAGGGCTGGCCAGTTGGGGGAAGGCCTCCCCTTGCATAGTAGGCAGGGTGTGGATAGATGTTGTTGAATGGGTCTGCTGCCTGCACAGGGTATCCATCCATTGACCCATTGAAGGGCTCCTTCTTGATGTTGGGCTTCACCTCTTGTTTTATAATTGCTGAATGTTTGAAACAAAAGAAAGGTAAATTTACAAACTTAACTTAGAACTCATTGACGTGTTCATGTCTTCTGTTGGAGTTCTGTTGCACATTGATTGCAGGTTATGGTACATCTGACAAGGCTTCCAAGTGAAGCAATTTAAAATAATTTGCCTTAATCTGTGGGACATATTCAAAGTACATTATGATTGATACAGAAAACAACAGCTGACCTTTATTGCCTTGGGGTAGAGGCGAGCCTGTGATGCAGACCTCAGCCTTGACCACTGTCTTCTCTGGTGTCTCTCCCGCCTGCTGCATGAGTTTATTTTTCTTCTTCTCAGAGTTGGCCTTCTTGGCCTCCAGTCTGCGCTGTCGGCAGGATTTGGCAGGTTCGGGCAACTTGCGTACCTCGCGGCGAAAAGCCTGAAGCACATGGATGGCTTTTGTCTGCATCTTGAGACGCTGGGCCTCCTCACTGCCAAACTCATCGGTCGGGGAGATCCTATAAAGAGGCAACACATGGAGCTGCTCATCCTCTGGAATCTCCTTCACATTACGGTTGTCCTCCTTAGTCAAAGTACATACCTAACAGAGAGAGAGAGAGAGAGAGAAGGAGGGCAAGAGGAAATGTAAACTGTTCCAAGCTACAAAACATCAACATTTAAAAGAACAATATGTCCTTTATTCACTCCAAACACCCCCCAACACACACACACACACACACACACACACACACACACACACACACACACACACACACACACACACACACATATGAGAATATGGTGAGCGATCTTACCACTGTGCAACCATTGTAGAGGTTGTGCTGGTCCTTGTGAGCGTGGGCACAGAAGTCCATACAAGCAGTGACTCCAGAGAACGGCCGGCCTTCCTTCAAGCCCAGCCTGCAGTCTGGAGCCTTCGACTCCGACTGGCACTGAGGAAGAGCAAAGAAACAACGTTCATCTCACTTCACAGGTATGATATCAGTCAGGGTTTAGTCAGTCACTGTCAGGAGATCATCTTCTGTTCCTCAGTCTTAGCGCATACGAGTGGGACGTGTTATTATGTGAAAGTCTTCACGGCCTCGTGTGTGTTTGACGAAGATGTCGAGTGTAGTTGGTGGCGGCGTGTGTGCGTTTGCACCGAAGCGTCACGGTCTGGTGCACAAAGCCTCACGCAGAACACGTGGTGCGTAGATTGTTGCAAATAATGTGGAACCAAAGTTCACAAGCGTCCGTTCCTCGCGTAAACCTTTAGCCGCACGCCGTGAGCAACATATGCTGAAAGATGCAAATGCAGCATGTTACCTCGACCGCAGCAAGAGGAGTTTGTCAGTCGTCACTCTTGGACTATAGGTGTGATGGCGGATAAACCTCTGGGGGCAAGGGGTTGTTTTTCTGGGGTTCAGGTGAAACCAGCGGACATACAGACCAAGGCTTCCTTTTGCTCATCGTTTACAAAACAGCACCTTGAGATGCGAGACTGGAGTTCTAGTTGAGAGATGATGTCTGTGACTGGATTGTTTCACAAGTAGCCAGTTTAGAAGCTCATTTTAAACCAATAAATCATCATCATCATTCAACCAAAACATGCTAGAATATGATCCATCCGTATAACCCAGACTACAAACGGGAACGCTTCCAATGCAGAGTTGCCTACAGATTCTATATGTGAATATATATGTGCACTACTGTCTGTTCAACATGAATGAAAAGAAGCGTATCCTCATACATTTGTTTTCTACGCCGTACCGAACTTGCAACAAACTGTGACTCCTAAACCGTGGTATGAACCGAGCTGTGACTTTTGTGTGCCGTTACACTTCCAGTGTTTTCCTTTGCAACACACCTGGTTACTGTAGGCCTGTGGCGCCAGCTGCTTGTACAAAGGAGCCACCTCAGTCGCCAGATGTTGGAAGTTATCCCTGAGTTTGTCCTCCTGACGAGCACAAACATAGATCACAGGTCAAAACAAAACACAGAGCCATACAATGGAAGCACAAGATCATTAGAAATGATTATGGTTGACGTATTCCTGTAAAGTGGCTTTGGTGTGATGAGTACCTCTTCAGGGTGATCTCCTTGTAGTCTGAACTTGCGCGGCAATTTGCTTCGGGCGTACTTGCAGCCATTAAAGTACATACTCCAGGAGCAGCCAAAGGAGAAGGAGGCGCCACAAGACTCACTGTCCTTGCCTTGACACGCACAGGTACGACTGCAGGGGGAGACAGAGAGCACGTTCTCAGCTTCAGGTGTAAATGACGTGTGACCCGAGCATCATGTGTACACTGTATTTCTACTGGGCTGAGTGGAATACAACAGAGTGGCAGAGAGAAATGTCTATGAGGAAATGTGTGCAATATTTCATTTGGAACATTAATATGGTCTGAGCCTCCCTAGAAGTGTCATCAAAAATATGTATTTTAGCTTCAAACACAAGTCACACAGGCGCAGTGAGGCTGCACATACTCACAACCTGTCGGCTCATTCACCAGCATGTACTGTATGTAAGAAACCCAGTGTGAAGGAGCTCCCGTCGGCTACTCACTCGTCATTGAGGCCACAGCGCCGGCTGGTGGCGTTGCCGTGTTTGGTGAGGGTGCCGCTGAGCTCGTGGTACAGCTTGTCAGCCAGAGCCCTCGGGACGCCTTCCCAGGCCATAATGAGGATGATGATGACGGCGTTGTCACAGTGGTGGCCTGCTCGCTGGCGCACCAGACACAGCAGCTTCTCCGTCTCGCTGCCACGACGGATCACCTGACGGGAAACAAGAGCTCATCATTATTTTTGGTTTTTCTTTATCCGGGGGAGTTCGGCTAGGTAGACACCCTGGCTCTTAATCAGCACCTCACTTCATGCTCACTAGGCACCACTCCCTGATTTTAATACAGAACTACAGTGAATATTTCTGACCTGCTGAGGTGACTGGATACCAATTCTAAATCTGCTAATGATGCTTTATGTTCAATACATTTAGCCAGAGAGAATCACACTATAAAGATATACTAGTGGACCAAGAACAGAAATATACAACGTTAACCTTATATAACCTTAATATCTGATTCCCCACAACGGCTACTTTCTTCCAGAAACTCCACACTCCCCCCCCTCTCTCTGTCTCCTACACACACACACACACACACACACACACACACACACACACACACACACACACACACACACACACACACACACACACACACACACACACACACACACACACTCAGTAGGTTGTTTTGAATCCATAAAGTCATTAGCAGGATGTGTCAGGGGTGACACAGGAGGGGAGGCTAGACAGTTGTTACAGAAAGTGAGACCTCCTACTTGTTTACTCACACTAGGTGACAAACTTGGCTGGATGTCTCCCCAGGACCTCTCATTACACACACACACACACACACACACACACACACACACACACACACACACACACACACACACACACACACACCTGTTGTTGATTGGCTGTCAGGTGGGACAACAGTCCATAACAATATGTTTCCTCCCTCTCACTTAAACACAATCAGGCTTTGACTGAGTTGTTAACAGACTGTCACACATGTTGTTTTAATAAACTCAATAAAAGGAGGAGGAGACCTTGACAGTACCAAGTCTCACCTGCGTTATTAAAAGGCTCCTTCAGATGTGACGTGACGTGATGCTACTTACCCACTTAGCAATAGGACATCCTCGTGAGCTCTTCCCCTCTCTCCCTGTGTACACCACCTTCTCAATGCGGATGGCCTGCCCCTTCTCTCCGTACCTGCACAGGAGGAGGAACACTTCAGATCTTCATGCCTGACTCTAGCTGACGCTCAGGAGGTCTGAACCTATTCCAAATCTTTGCTGTGTGTCGGGGGGCCCGAGGGCCGTACCGACTGACCAGACGCCTTGCATCACTTCTGGTGCTCTCATGAAAGTTGCAGTCAAATGCACAATAAACCATATACCTGACAGCCAGCTGACACATGCTAAATTAATCTACAATGTCCTGCTGTGAATCTGTTTAAACAGTCTGCTCAACTTTCTCTGCTCTGCTTCCTGAATAAGATAGCTTAGCTTAGCTTGTATTGATTAAGTAGTGAAGCAGCTTCAAATATCAAATATACAATATAAATAATCATTGATATTACATTATTAATTACATTATTAACATATTATATACTTTGTATTAAGCATATATATATATCTATATTACATATTTTACATTAATAGCATTGACCTGGAATGAAGTAGGCTCAATTTTAAAAAGATTGCGTTGATGTTGTTAAACTACTTCATGGATGTTGCTGCAGCTTACATTGCTACATCTTCTCTGTTGAGTAGCTTTAGTGAAGTGAAGCTTCATTCAGTAACTAGTAGCTTAGCTCACTGAACACGGTGTGTTTGTGTCCACATGTGCGTGCATGAGCTTATTTTGTGTACACAAAGAAATCTAACTCTATTTGTGTGTATGTGTCTGTGAACCCTTCCTTGAGCAAATAATGGAGTGTTATGAGATTACTCAACACAGTAGTCCTGATGGTGCATGTGTGTGTGTGTGTGTGTGTGTGTGTGTGTGTGTGTGTTCGGGTCTGTTGGCAGAGTGTGGGGGTGTAGAGGAGGAGGAGATGTCAGAGGTTACGTCGGGATGGGGATGGGTCATCAGAACTTGTCAGAGACTTGCTCATGGCTTAAATCAGATCTCCTGCTTGCTTGATACCTGCCATTGTGCAAACTTCTCCCTGAGTAGCTGTGGCGTGACAGTGAACACAAGGGGCTCTGACTGAATAGGAATCCCCCGAAGGTGGCTCAGAGAGTGGGAGGGAGGTGGGCTCTGTCACCACGGGGGTGGCCCGCTGGGGTCAGGGGTGGGTCAAAGGTCATTTAGGGACATTGGGGCCTTAACTTCTTATGTCATCGCTCAAACAAAAAAAGTGGCACATCCCCCCCCCCCACCCCCATCCTGGGCTCTTCTGGGACTAATGACTCATTGCTCCTATTGAAACCCAGCAAAGCAAAATGTGTGCCTGACTACAATACCAGTACTGTTAACATGAAGCACAAGTACAAGGTGTGTTACAGATAACATAACAAGATGTTGTCAGAATGTGTTAATCAGGCTATGAAGAATAAAACAACTCTTTATTCATCCTTAAAGACAGTCGATCACCACCTTTGATCAGAGCTATGTCAGACAGACCATTGGTGATGGTTTAAAGAGTGTTGCTGTGATTTGGTTATTAAAATCTGCAGCTCGGGAGCTTTCTGGTGTTCCTTGAATAAATACTAATCCTATGAACTCAGTCTGTCTTTGTATTAAAAAGCCTGCTGATGCATAGCAGACAAAGTAACCACAGCCTTTGGGATTTGTCCAATGCTTCATGTCATCTGTTGGTCTTTTATTTTTACCTTGAGATGATTTGTTTGATTTGATGTTTTAAACAGAGCGATTTCAGCTTTGTATGGATGCATACAATAAACACCAAATGTCAGCCCTGAAGGCTGTTACATAATATACAAGACTACACTTGATATCCTCATCTTTCCTCCCTTCCGCCTGTCTTCCTCTCTCTTCATCGTTCTCTGCCTCTCCCCCTCATTCATCTCATTCCAGGCGATCATCTGCTGCTACCCATGTGCTTCTGCCTCTGTGATGCTGATGATGCTGATAGTTCCTGCTTCTCCTGCTGGATTCTGGGTCACAGATTCCCTCAGGACAAAATGAGAGGAGGAGGGAGGGAGGGAGGAGAGAGGAGGAGGAGGAGGGAGAGACAGGGAAAGCAAGAGCATGTAGGATGAAGAGAAAAAGAGCAGAGAAGAGGACAAGACTCACCTCGTCTCCATCAGGTCTCGTATGGAGGCCACAGTAGGTCCAGATCCCAGGTGATTGTAGTACGGTCCTTCATCTTTCTCCAGGATTTGTTCTGTAGAGACGGTAGAGGATGAGGAAAAGGCACATAGCTGGACCTGATTACCATATTACTTATTAATAATACCACTCTGTGATGAACACTTGAGTATATCTACAGCTAGTATTTAGCCTGCTCTAATATTACGAGATTGTAAAAGAAGTAATACTATATTTAGGTTTCATTTGTTAACTTCCTTATCTTACACTCAGAGAGGAAGTGAAGCAACATGTACTCACTTTACTAGCATTATGTATGATCACAGCTATGATCATGTACTGTTTTGGTGGATATTTGCAGAGCAATAACACCAAAGAGGTTATTTAAAACGATGATTCTACTATACATGCATGTCATTGTTTTGCATCAATATTATCAACAATGTCACCAAAATCTTCTCCAGTCATAACTTATGTTTCATAGATGTTCTATAGAGTGTTTATGGAGTCCTGCTTGATGCTAATGGGGGTAAATGTCTCACTCAAGTTGAGGATATTAACAGTGAAAGCCCCTCCACTTCAGTAAAGAATGAAGCGTCTTTGCTAGAAATCACATCTCAGTCGTCGTTCAAAGGCGGTTGTGTGTTCTGAAGTATTTTTGGACAAACTCAAAGACATCCTCTTTGTGGTCGAAGCTACATCATCTACGAGGAGCGTGAGATTGTACATCTGATCGCAAGAGCCGGCTCCCACAAACACACATGAACACACACACACACACACACACACACACACACACACACACACACACACACACACACACAGACAGACAGAGGCCTGTGACTGCAGGGTGTGGTGCCTGTGTGGAGACACTGTAAAGCAGAAGCTCTTTGAGGTAGTGATGAATGACTGTTTGTGTGAGTGTTGTGAGGGAGTAGGGTGTGTCTGTGTGAGCATCTGTGTTTATGTTGTGTACGAGTGTGTGGATGTGTACGACTGCATGTCACCATTGAACGACACACATCTTGGGTTATAAACCATGTCCCATGACTTCAGTGCTAACCTTTGTGTGGCGATACTGCGCCGTTACATGACATGTCTCTAAATGACTGTACATAACACTTCTTTAGCACCGTGGTGCACACACTCCGGACG
This sequence comes from Cebidichthys violaceus, assembly GCF_023349555.1. Classification (NCBI taxonomy): domain Eukaryota; kingdom Metazoa; phylum Chordata; class Actinopteri; order Perciformes; family Stichaeidae; genus Cebidichthys; species Cebidichthys violaceus. The sequence goes on from NW_027176439.1 coordinate 6,395,637, forward strand.
ACAACATCAGCTAAAGGCTCTACATGTAAATGCTTTACACTCTAAGCTGATCGTCTACAGTGTGGACACACAGTCAGGGTCGTGTGCGTCTCTGGTTCAGAGGCAATATGAGGCCACATTCCCCTGTCGGTGGAGGGAGGCACCAGGGCGTGGCTCGGGGCAGGAAGTGGAGGAGTCACAATAAATTCTTGCATGGAAATTGGTTGTGTGTGTGTGTGTGTGTGTGTGTGTGTGTGTGTGTGTGTGTGTGTACTGTGCAGACCGTGGCTGCATACTGTATCTGTTTGTGTAGGAGGCGGTCTCATTCCAGCGCAGTGTTGTGCTACAGGGAGTCGACAGGGCAGAGTGTGTAACCAGGCTGTACTATGGAGACTTATTGTCTGCTGGTCTCTACTACTGAGCAACAACACACAGCTAGCAAGTGTTTCACTGCAGCTGCTCTCCGCCTGCTGTGAACCCCTTCAATGTTTAGGGACCGGCTCTAAACCCTTCATAGAACTACAGTAACAACTCAGTGACTGTAAGAACATGGGGGTCACTTTATAACACAGTCGCTTCTCTGAGAACAAAATCTATAATAATTATAGTTATTGCACAAAGTTAACGAATGAATGGATACCCACAGTAGCTACAGTAGTGTTCTGATCTACTTAGTCATTAACAGAACTTCATCTACCTGTTACATGATCTATACATTCTTCATAGATTCACACTGTAGGACCACCTACTCTGTTAACCTGAGCAGGGAACTACTTAAACTGTGGGACTAAACCCCTTTCTGTCTAATGAAGGCTCTGTTCTGCTTGCCTGCCAGACCCAAACTCACACAAAAGGCTCCTTCTGCCACCAGTACTATTGTTCCTGCCTGCTGCCTTTAGTGCCTCACACTGTTGCAGTCTGGATGGTCGCAGCCACACACCCTGGCAACACAAACATTCTTGGACACACTCCACAAGAATCCAACAAGCATCCAGACAGAGAAGCTACAAAAGAGGGGGGACGGAAAAAGCTAACGGTGGATCTGTTTCAAGCTAAATCAGTAGAGCAAAGCATGAACATTTCCAGATTTAGAAAACGTTTTCCAAAAAAGTCCTCCCTGCAGAATATGCATGCTCCCTTGCTGCCATAAAGCCTCTACAGCACTTACATAATTACTTCAATTCATCTGCACTCAAAAATGCATGGGCAATGTGTGCAATGTGTGCAGTGGTGTGAAGATTAATGACACTATTATTTATGGTTGACTGAAAAGTGCCAGTACAGTATGTCGATGGACAGAAACCTCATCCCCGTAGATATAGACAACCATAGACAGACACCAACACGCTGACTTACCCACACAGGTGCAGGTGGGGAACTCTGCCTGAAGATCCTTGGAAGGAGTACTCAGCAAGGTCTTGGTGGGGGTGTCCAAGTAGCGCAGAGGAGACTCTAGGAAGCCTCTGAGAGATGGAGAAGCAGGCAGGCTGTCCTTAGTGGGTGTGTCCTCCTCAGAATAGCATGTGGTGGAAAGTACCGCTATGTCACCTGAGGCTTCAATCTTCATGCGTTTGGGTAGCGGAGAACACGGCATGTTGAACGTATCCTCTAACACACCGGGCTGCTGCTGCTTGTGCAGAACGGCCTGATGATGTAGAGAGATATCCCTCACGGAGCTTTCTGTGGATGCCTGGTTCAAGGTTGCTTCACTTTGGGACCCCGATTCATCTTTGCTGACTTTCATCTCCTGATCATCTGGACGAGGTGTGGAACTGGCTTGAGTGGCGAGAATTATGGGAGCCGACCGGAAAGTGGAAGATGATGTGGGACTGAGGTCCTGAGGACTGGTCTGAGACTGATTCCTCGGTTGAGGGGCTGTAGCAGTCTCCTCCTTGGGCTGACTGGCAGATGCATCTGGAGCTGAGTCCCCAAATTCAGCTTCAAACTGGCGGATCAGTTCTTCATACTTCGGGTCTATGTTGATGACGCTCTGTAATTGTGAGGTGCTGGATGGAAATGTGGAGGTCACAGGTGTGGTGGTGCTGGTGTTTCTGGAGGCCAGGCTGCCCACTCCCTCTGATTTAGCATGGGCTACAGGGGCCACAGGTGGGAGCAGGGGGCCCACGAGGGCTGGAGTGTTTTCTGACAAAGCAGAAACAGTGGAAGATGGGGTCATTGAGGGGTTGGAAATGGATACCTGAGATTGGGCTGGGGCAGGGAGGCCTGCAGCAGCAGCCTGAGTGGAGTTACTGTGGAGGGGCAGAGAGGGGAGAGAACCTGGTTGCAGGCTGGTCAGGGTCGGGGCTCTCTCCACCATGAGGACTGATGGTTTTTGTACGGATATCTGAGTCTGAGGCAGGAAGGTTGGGATGGAGGCTTTCTGCTTGGTCTTCTTGATGATTATTTGTTTAGGTTTGGGAAGGGGAGAGACTGCAAGCATCCCACTCATAGCTTTTATGACAGGAGATCCTTGACTGCTTTTCCTCTTCTTGGGTTCCTTGGGTTCCTGTTTGATGGCCAGATGTGGCAAACCTTCTGCGTTCATCTGTGGCCACCATTTTTTCAAGTTTTGACAAGCCAGAGGTGCCCGAGGGCCTGGTGCTCCAAAGCCAGGGGAGTGGTTAGAGAAGAGGTTCCTCTTGTAGTGAAGGTGCTGTTGCAGAGCTGCTTGGCCAGGAGACAGGGGATTGCCAGGGTAGTGATGACCCTGTTGCTGACCATTAGCCATGCCGTAATGTCCCATGGAGGCAGTGTGATGGTAATGCTCTCCAGAGTCTGGTTCTTGCTTTATCCTGGCCAATGCTGGGTTGTCCTGGGCCTGGATACCTCCATTCTGGTTCAAGACGATCTGCTGTGTGACTGGAAGCTTGAAATGAGCATTGCTGAACTTTCCACTGGTGTCGCCGAGCAGCTGTTTGAGCTCTGACATGGGGTCTGAGCTGCTGTGAGGTGCAGCAGCGTAGTGAGACTGGGGCTCAGACTTTACACACATCCATGGGTTCCTCTGTTCAGAGCCTCTGCCCGAGCCCTGCTGCCACTGCTGAGGATTAGGGCTGAAGCCTGGATGTTTTCCCTGACCAGGGAAGGGAGAGGTAGAGGATGGGAGAGGGGTAGCATGGAGCGGCTGGCCCTGGGATTGGGGCCTGTGGTGCTCACAGGAAACTGAGGCCTGCTGAATGGTGTTTAGTCCTGGAGGGACGGATTGAGAGCGTGAGGAAGATGAGTGGGTGCCGGGAGAGGACGGGATCAAGCTAGTGCCGTTGGGGGGTTGAGACGGGAGGTTCTGGGTATGTTGGTGGTGATGGAGGTTACTGTTGTAGGAAAGTTGACCTGGAGAGCCGGCAGCTTGCGGACCAGTCCCAGATAACTGGGTCAGGGCTTCTATGGCAATGGCTGTCTGAAGACTGATGTTCTTTTCCTTGGCTATGGAGAGCACCTGGGGAGAGCAGGGAATTGGGGGTTTTGAGCAGGGCCCATGGTCTAGATTGGGGCCCTGACTTCCCTGTTGCTGCTGGGGGTATGAAGCAGACAGACGGTGGCCACCATTCATCTGGGTGTAGGGCTGACGGGGATGCTGCAAATGGGTTTGCTGTAGGTGAGGCTGCAAGTGTGGGGGAGCATCAGCCATCTTGTAAGCACCTTGATCCTCATTGGTTGCCACCTTGATCTTCTTCTCCAGCCACTCAAGGTAGTCTGGACAGTCGGGCCCATCGCAGTTGCAGTTAGGGGGCTTGTGTCCATGTTTGGCTTGGCTCAGTGCTGACTGTAGAGTGTTCAGGTCTTCTGGAGTTTGGCAGCTTCCCTCAGGAGCTCCTGCAGAGAGCTTGGCCTGTGCCCCCTCAACACCCATCTCCTTGGTGAACTTCTCATACAGCTGGGACGTGTTAGGCTTCATGAGGCAGGAAGAGGAGGAAGAAGGAGGCAAGGAGCCAGCAATAGCAGAAAAAGCCACCAGATTGTGGGCATCCTCCATGTCTGCATGGTGGACAGGTTCACCAGGGGTTGTACCGCTGCTGCTGCTGCTGTTCCAACATGGTTGCTGTTGTTGGGTGTCACTGACCTTGCCGTGTACTGACAACCAGCTCTGCCTCGGAGGCACGCTTCCTGCCCTCTGCTGCTCTGTTTCACTAGATGTCGAATCATCATTAGGGTAGCGATTCACCCCATTGGCTAGTTCCAGGCTCAGCACGCCTTCCTGGAGGCGGTCATGTGACCCAATTTCCATCTGGCCTCCACTTCTGGGGCCATCCACTGAAGTGACTTCGCAAACAGTCTGAAAGACAAACATGAAGCGAGGTTAGTTATGACCAATATGTAAAACAACACTATACGCCGTGCAACAGGCATGATTTAGAAAATAATCACCAGACATGTGTCAAATAATCGTAAATAAATGAAGTCAATTGTTTTTCATAAATCTGAATTCCAAGAATAACTTGACGGAATGATAAATAACAAGCATCAAAACAGACTCCATTCCCTTCTGCCGGCTCTTCTCCAGGGTTTCCCTCCTACCTCACACATACATTACTGGAGGGTCAGGCCAGCAGGGCTGAGGAAAACGGCATTAACTGTTGCTTCACTAGACAGGCGAGTGTTTCGTCAAGCAAGTCACAGGTCATGCAACATAGCTTCACTGTTGTTTATAAATGGAGACTGTGCTCCAGATCAGTTGGGCTATGCAAAGCAGGCAGTTGGGAGTTAAAACGTTGTGTATGGCAGAGGTGGAGCATTGAACACACACAGTGAAGACAACTAAATACAACACACAAAATGTACAGGAGATCAAAGGAAGTCCACTTCAAAAGAACATTTTACTCAGTTGATATTTTATTCCAAGAAACGCAATTATTAAGTGAAACAAATCAAGTTATTTTAGAAAAGAGACACTGAATCTGTGTACAACATGCTTATAATATAGTGTGAATATCTTTTATCTTATCGGCAAAAAAACAGATATTGATTAAGTGCTGAAAACATGATTGCAGCTGAAAACCGCAGCTCAACTAAGTTGCCTAAAGTGTGCAATGTACAACTCTCATTCACTGGTGAGATTATCACAAACCCAAGACATGTTCAACCAAAACAAGGAACATAAAATGACCTGATATTACCACCCGCTCTGTAGCTCAGTTACAAGGTAACTGTAACTGTACTTAAGATTAGAGATGCTCATTGTACGGGAAACGTAGCAGCAGTTCTTAAACATGCTGGCGTCACAAATAAGGGAGGGATTGCTTCATTCCGGTAGATTTAAAGACCTTCTCAGACAGTTGGTAATACTTATCAGTAGCTGATACATGCAGCCACATATCTCACTTCCTCTTGAGTCAGAATTATGACAGTTACCACAAGTTACACTGACGGCTGCAAACGCATCGCCTGGAATAATGGTCAAATTACATTTTCAGCAGACGATGAAGAAGCTATTGCTACACCTGTCTGCTAATCTGAATTATCTTGACATGTTGAAGCACTACGGTGGTCTTCTTCTTCACTCGAGTCCCGAGATGTTACTTGTTAACAGTACTCAGCCCGGGTAGATTATAATCAAATGAGTCTGGAGAGGAACAGCAAACAGAGAGAATCCAAGGGCAGCCTCAGGAATCATTGACAGAGTGCATGTTGTGACTAAACAGAGCATTCTAACATCTCTAATAGAAGACAACAATAGCACGCTCACTGGATGAACACATGTTGAGGTTAGCCCCGTAGACAGAAGGCAACGCACTGCATTAACAGCAGTTAATGAAGTCTTCACTCTGTGTGTGTGTACTCTGAACAGACAGCATACACAACACATGACCGGAACTGTAAAGGACACCTACAGGCAGCAGACATGTAGTTGCAAGGAGACATTTTCCCTCACAAAAGGACAAAACAAAAACCGAGACGAGGACAGACAGATGGAGACATACATGCTTCCTTACACACGCACACGAAGTGACCACAGGCCAGCTAAAGGTCTCACCACCCAACAGAGACGTGAGCTACTTCCTGAGCAGAGCTTCTGTCTGTGGATCCGTCAGCGTCTGACAGTAGAAGTGAGCCTGACGTCCAGCTTCCCCATCATTTGAATATTATTGAAATGAGCCTTTGAAGCGGCTAATTACTGGACGGGCAGTATGCTCGGGTCTTTTGAATCCACCTTCTGCGCCGGGTGTCTGTCGGGGGTCCCAGGGGGTGGCGGTGGTGTTGGTAAGAGATGGTGTGGGGTTGGGGGGGGGGCAATGAACAGCCGGCATGCAATACGTGAGAGAACCCATGTCTGCACTACACTATCAGTGGCATCAGACGGGAAAGAGGAAGGGGGGGGGCTAGCAATGCACGGCGGTTATGAGACCTGCAGTGTGTTGAAACAGAGCGACTGCAACGCTGCACAAACTAACATCCCGCAATCAGCCACAGCGACGCTCTCTTTTCCTCTTTTTCTCACCGTGTCAGTGACACAAGTCACGTGGGTTTAAAGCACCTCGAGCGTCACGCTGGAGCAAACCTCCACTTTCACAAACAAGGCGCCGCACGCCAAAGACGAGAGCTCCTTGAAGGCTCACGTGATCTGAGCTGTGGTTAACCTTGATTCACTTTTGGTGTGAGTCTACGTGCCGGTCCAGGATGGAAATGTTGCGCACACACACACCTGCAGCGCTTTACACCTGTGTGTGTGTGTGTGTGTGTGTGTGTGTGTGTGTGTGTGTGTGTCTCTAGGACTGTACGGACCACGTGCTTTGACAAATATTAACACAGTGACAAAACCGGCTCTCTTACCAGAAGTTTATCTGTCTTCTCTCTAACTGCGCTCGTCTATTTCACACACGTATTCACATGTGCTTGACACACACCAGAAAGTGCATCCAATAACATTAACAACCGGATCAGATCCAGCAGAACCTGGCAGACCAGACGCTTGAGTCCAGGAGCCCTTTAAACAAGATACGCCTTGACACTGCACAAGAAAAGAAGAACTAAAGGGAGGACACAAAGCCTGCATAGATACCAGTGGTGGAGAGGGGGTTAAGTTCAGCTTGTGAGTAGACAGCTGAACCTAAATCCCAGATACACAGCCCCCCCCCCACCCCCCACCCCCTCATCCTCGTCCTCCTCCTCCCTCTTCCCCCACCCCTTCCTCTGCTGCCGTGCCGAGCAGGAACATGAAGCAGAAACCCTGACAATATGAAGCCGGCTGTGAGCCCGAGCACCAGCGACCTCCATACTTACGAGGTCTTAGACGTCCAGACGGAGCTGCCGGTCGGAGAGCAGAAAGCAGAAGAGGACACAGAGAGGAGCATGAGACTTGCTTGCCGGCACGGCAGCCCAAAAGCAATCCGGACTTGTTGGCTCGTATTCCTTCTTATTCCTTCCAGTCTGTGCGGCGCACAGACAGAGCGAGCACCGAAATACACATGCATGCATTCACACACACGGCCAACACACTTCCCCCCAGCACGGCACACACGGTCCTCATTTCTCTCTCGCCTCTTCTTATGGCCGACGCTTTCTGTTCTCTCCTTTTTCCTTTCTCATTATCTCCGTCTGCTCCTCCCTTCCCTTTTTCAATATCCTCTTTCTTTCTCTCGGCTACACATGCAGTCGGCTTCTCTTCGCAGCCCCCACCTTCCCCTCTCTCACTCTCTCTCCCTCCCTCCCTCCGTTCTCCCTCCCTCCCTCCCTCCCTCCCTCTCGCGCAGCCTCTCCCTCCATCTCCTCTCCTCTCTCTCTCTCTTCAGTGTGTGCAGAGCGAGAGGCCATTATCTGAGCCACAGCGGGCACGTACGATGGAATGGAGGAGTGTGCAGTGAGCAGAAACAGAGAGAGCTGTGGGGGATAGTTGCTGGTAGCGGCAGCCTAGGAAACAGCACAGTGCAGCAGAGCTCTCACCAATGAGAAAACCTCTCTGTCTCTCCACGCCCTCCAGCACGGCTGCTCTCCTGCATTTGGTGATGCTATATATATATATATATATATATATATATATATATATATATATATATATATATATATATATATATATATATATATATATATATATATACACACACACACATATATATATATATATATATATATATATATATATATATATATATATATATATACACATATATATATATAAGGCTATGTTGTGTGTTTTGGTTTATCCACAAAAGCCTAGTGCTGGCAATTTCGGGCGATGACAGAGCTTCTCTGCTTTCAAGTGCCGAGGCGAATCAACGGCTACCGAGCGAATGCACGATCTCAACTTACAACGCCGTCAACGGGAAAAAGAAAAGGAGTGAAGGAAAGCGACGTTGTGTTTACGCTCGTTTATGCCTTCTGCACACGGCGTCTGGTTCTCCTCACAGAGATCTCCGTGTTTGAGCGTCTACATTCGACTGAGCCCTGGGCCAGAGGAGAAGCCACCGATCATGGTTCCTCCATCTCCGCTTTTCTTCCCCGTCCACGATCACGTCGGTCGCCCCGTTTCCTCGCTTGAAACAGAAAGCTTCAATCTCACACCTGTGGCTGATGATAGATTCTCTAGCGAGGCTACGCGCTCCAGAGAGAGGAGCGGTTGGTAGATTAAGAGGGAGCTGGCTGGCTGGCCTGTCCCTCCAAGATTCAAAGGACACGGAGGTGATGATCGCTTGATGTACAATCATTCCTCAACACTCTGTAACGTCCGCTCCCTCGCCTTCACCAGGGAGGAAAACAAATGCAAGAACGATGGCGATATGAACAAAGGTAGACGAGCGAGGCGACTACAGCGGAGGATACTTCAACATCAGCAAGAACGAGTAGCAGAATGAGGAGAGGGGAAGGGAAGAAGACGCCGAGGAGAGGGAGGACAACGAGGGGAGGACATCTGAGGAGCAAACAGAGTCGCTCGGTTATTGTGTGACGGATTCTGACGATGAAGAAGAAGAAGAAGAGGGCATAAACAGCGAGAGGATCGGCAGGTTGTTGCCAAACGAAGACAGCTACCACGAGCAATCAACCCACAGCAGTCCGCTGAGGACTTCTGTCCTCTGCCGTCCAGATAACGTCCTCTTATTCTCTCCTCACCGCTGTTCCGTCTCGGCATCATTGTCATCAGCGACGTCGTCACGATCGCCGGACGTTTCCTCTCGCCCACTTGCTGGCTGACCGGCCTTGTGGCGTCTCCTCTCTCCTCTCGAACATCGCTGGAGTTTTGGAGCAGATCTAACCAGGAGGAGCAGGAGAGGGTGGGGGTGTGGGGGGGGGGGAACATGGCCGTCTTCCCCATGCAGATCGTTGTCAGCTCCTGCGTAGTGTTTTCCCTTATATTACTGAGCATGTGCCGGCTACACTGCGCTACGGTCGGATCAACTTTGGTAGCCTTCCCTTGCTTCTCGTGATCTCTCATTTTCTCCCGTTTTGTCAAAATGCCTCTCTCTCTCTCTCTCTCTCTCTCTCTCTCTCTCTCTCTCTCTCTCACAGTTTCTTCTCTTAGCATAGCTTAGCAGTGCATTACGGTTCCAATGCTTTCTGACGCACACCCTGCTCTCCGGCCCTGTACATTGCACACGGTCTGTCTCTCTCTTACCACACATATTCGGATATACACACACACACACACACACACACACACACACACACACACACACACACACACACACACACACACACACACACACACACACAGATGAGCGTCAATCCCAAAGAGAAACACAGCGCAGCCTAAGCTGTCTAAAGGAAGGAGAGGAGAAGTAGAGCATTAGGTCACATGATCAAGGAGGGCCAATGAGCGAGAGGGAGAGCGATGAGCGAGAGAGGTAGGAAACACATGTGGCGATGACGTAGCTGCATCGTCGTCGTCGTCATCGGTGTTTCAGCCACCGGGAAGCTCGCCTCCACCACCGGGTGACCCTCTACTACCAGCAGCAGCGACACACCGACGGACGCTCCGACACACGCTCTTTTCATTCACTCGTTTTCGCTCACTCCCCCCTGGCTGCAGTGACACAGCGCTTCGAGCTCGAGACCCGACTTAACCCATGAGTCACATGCTCTGCTCTGCGCACGGTTCCTCATTTTAAAGAACCGCGGAACAAAAAAAAAAAACAAGAGCATTTCTGTCCTTGAACGCTGCACTCGTATCCCAAAATAAAAAGCACAGCAGCTATTTAACGCTCGCTGCGATGAATCACCGAGGTTCAAAGAGAGCTCGGCGGTCATCACAGCTCAACCTAACATGAAGTGTTCTGTAAATGAGTGCACATGGCTGTAGCGCTGTCACCAACATCAGGACAACAAGAGCTAGAGAAGAGAGACCAACGTCAACTCAATATCTTCACTGTAAAAACACTGAGCTCTGGGTGAGATCGTCCCCGTCAACCACGGACACCAGCTGCGTAACACCAAGAAGTGCCACAACAGACTGGAGGTAGGTCGATACCTACAGAAGAGCTGAGTGACAGGACGACACTCTGGATTCAAACACGTGAGTGTCACTTCAGGTAAAACATTGCCCAACGTGTTTGGCAGTTGGACAGAAGAATAGAAGTTTACTGGATAATCTAGATAAGCAACAATGTCCTGAACACAATGTGTTACTTCTCATTCAGATAAGAGAACAACGAGCCAGGTTAACTGGGAGGAACACGTTCTACAGCCAGGTCCTCGCTTAACCCTGTGTTCACTTCACATGAAGAAGAGCTCAAGAGAAAACTAGAGTAACAGCTGAGGCATCTTAACTCTTGTATTGAACATGGAAAACATGAACGAGTATGTTGCACACTTACGGTAAACCTGCTGTAGCCGGGCATTGAGAGCGAGAGCAGGAACGCACAACAGAGACTCCGATCCTCTCGATCGATCGCTTCATCTCACAATCAAGTCAAATTATTGTCCAAATGAGCCGTTTCACGCCCTCGTCTCTCTCTCTCTCTCTCTCTCTCTCTCCATCTCTCTCTCTCTCTCACTTCTTTGTCTCTCACTCACTGTTTCTCAGCAGTGCAGAGGAAAGGTCTTGGTTGTAGGAGGGATGACTGACAACAAAAGTCCGTCCTCAGCAGTGTGTGTTGGCTTGCATATGACTAAGTCTGAGTCATCTTTTTCGTTTCTCCTGACATAAAACCCTCACACACCGAAAACAAGCTTTTTGAGATATTACCGGCACGTCGGCAGTGGGAGGTCTGTTTGGTGTGAAACACACAGAAGACAATAGAGAACAACTCGTTCTGTTTCAGAGGCACCATGGTGGAACCATTTTTTTAAACGAAAACGTTTGTGATTTCACTACTTCTGCCTCTCATCAGAGGGACAATTTGTGCCATTTAAGTAAAAGAGAAGCTTTTCCTAACTAGAACTCACATGAGCATCACGGTCATGAGGGTCCTTTCCCCTCCTCCCATCTCTTCCTGTCAGCTGACTCCACCTACTGCTCTCATCTACCTCCACACACCCCCACCCCCACCCCGTCCTGCCCTGCAGTCCAATGGCATCAAGGTCATCTGATGTGACACACTTTACGACTCTCCCTCTCCTCCCCCCCTCTCCGGCGCTTTATCTTTCATTTGACGCACACTTGCCCGTTTTCTCATCGCGAACAAGACGCCGGACGAGCGGCGCCGTTCTCCGTGCACAGAAGCACGCCAGTGTGCGCACAGTATTGGATTGTTCACCGAGGGTCACTGGGTTTGTTGGTGGGCAGGAGGCGAGGCTGCAGAGCTGCAGCGAGCGCCTCGTATCTAACAGAGCAGAAGCAGCGCGGCGTGTTTCAGCCTGGTCAACCGTCAACGTCTCACTGGAAACTCACAGCATCGTCGTTACTTCATTTGTGTTTTTATAAAGGAGCCAGGAGCAGAACGTGTTTTATTTTGAGAATCACTGACTTCATGAAAAGGATATTAGATAGTAGAATATTTGACATATTTGTATCGGATTAAACAAAGAGGTGATTTCACATCTCTCTAAGAACGAGTGTAAATACAAACACATCTGTCACGCTGTAATGAGTCACAGACTGCTCACGTATTGTTCATATTCCAGGCATCACCTTGTTATTTCAATCTCTTTGTCTTTGCTTTCATTGACATCTGCCCCCCCCCCCCCCCCCCCAAATCTCCTCCATCTCTTCCCTCCAACATCCGACCCTGACACGCTCCCAGGCAGGATGGTGTTAAGTTCAGGGTGTGTTTGGGTGTAGACCGTAGTGCTGAGTGTTGGGTATCCAGTCTGAGTCATACCTCCTGACTTTCGGCACGTGCAAGTCGGCACGAATAGCCCAGCTGGGGAAGGCCTACCCCCCCCCCCCCTCACCCCCCTTCAGCACTCCTCACAAAGAGAAAGGGAGGAGTGGTCTTGGAGGGAGGAGAGAGAAAAAAAGAAAGGTGGTGATGGGGGGGGGGGCTGTTGGAGTGGGTGGAGCCTCTAAAAAAAATAACGAGGAGGAGGAAGAGGAAGAGGAGGGGGCGCTGTTTTCAAGAGGCAGCTCTTTGTGCCTGAGGTTAGGGGCATGGAGAGCAGCAGAAACATGTAATCAATATATAGAGCCGGGTTTTTGGGGTCGGAGACAAAGAGACAGACGAGGAAACGGAGGGAAAACTAGTGAGCAAAAGAAAAAGGCTCAGAACCAATGAAAGCACACGGTGTACTACTGCCTGCCAGGACAACATGCCAAGTCACGAAAAAGAGCTGAGCGGTCAAATCCTAACTGTACAATGATGTAATCATTAACAGAACACAGTCACTGATACGAGAACATTTGTGTGGACCCGGAGCAGCCTCACTGATCATGGGAGGACTTTCTGGAGACGATGTTATGAGCTCTGAATGATAAATTGCTCAGATTTGAGAGAGAAAGCAACAGCCACCATCCTCAGCTCTGCACAGTGGCTGGCTGCCAGCCTTGTCTCTCTCAGGACTCGGGCTAAGATTAGCTTCCCATATGTTGGAGTCAGGCGTAGCCGGGCTTAAAGGGCCAGTACTTCACCGTGTACTGTGAAGCCATGTAGTGCTTTACATGCAAAATGATTCAGCTCAGGGTCTAAATGTGTCTTTAATCATCCAGGTGAAGGGCGGTCTGCTGAAGGAAGAGGGTTTAGAGATCTCAGTTCGGGCCATGCACTGTCTTACATTATCATCAGTCCAATCATCCACTGAATTCACATGAATATACTTTGGTTGTTTCACAAATCAATATTTTCATCTGCGCGTTCCAAACGTGTGCGATGAAAACTCTGCAACAGCTGTGGCGCTGCGTTACATAAAACCTGGCAGCGCCAGGCGGCAGCAGGGATTCAGGACTGTAAGAAGTGAGCGCCCGGTGGGAACAGCAGAGCAGCCACCAGAGAGGTGGGAGTTAAAGAGCTCCAGCAACAGCTGAGGGCTCCTCCCCCTTCTCTCTCCATTCATTTTTTATTAACTGCGGCACCGGGCCGGCCGACATCCTCCTAACGACATCAAACACAGACGAGGCCGACGAGCCACCGACCGCAACTCTGCGTCCCGTGCGGGGCATCGACCCGGTCCGGGACCCGGTCCTGTTCACGGGCACATGCGGCGGTACAAGCAGTGGAGCAGGTCTGCTGATTGTCATTAATTAGAGATGAAAGCTGAAAGAGTGCAGAGCCCGGCACGTCCCTGTATATTAATGGCTGCATGCATCACTGTTGGGGACGATACACTTTAAAACTGAGGTTTTACAGGATGTGATGCGTTCAAGTCCTCGGGGGGGTTTATAATAAAAGGCTTCTTCTACAGCCATTACAGGAGGCGACAACTAATTCAACATGATTCACCGCAGACGACTCATCCTGGGTTTGAGGTTAAACTGGTAGATGATCAGTCACCTTTTAGACGGAGCTCGTGTAATCAGGCTGCTGGGAAATGTATGCAAAGATGTAGAAGTGTCACATTAAGGACACGGAATCAATGAAAGCTGTTCTGGACGTATAATGAATCTTTACCTTTCATCATAATCCAGTACATTTAAACACTGAGTATTACAGGAGAGTCTTTTCACACGCAGCTAATGACTCCAAGAGAAGGAAGATCTGCGCATCTTGAGACCCAGGACCCAGATATCTGATGTACACGTTGACTGTATGTCACGGTTTACTCACATTCCAGTCATCAGCTCTCTAGATGCGTGTCAAGGAGCACGGGAAACAAAGCTGCAGTTCTTTACTGACAGAGTGGAAACCTCACAGAGCAGTAAATACATCGCCGAATGGAACAGGTGATGTCAAACCCTCCACTTCCTGCACTACATACCAAGCCACTTACTACACACACACACACACACACACACACACACACACACACACACACACACACACACACACACACACACACACACACACACACACACACACACACACACACACACACACACACACGTGGTAGCCTGCTAGTTGGTCATGTGACCAACCTTGGACTCCGGACTTGAGTTAAAATTAAAGCAATGATGTCATCAGACATTCAGTGTTGCCACGGAAACTAGGTCAGCGTTAACCCTTTGCGAGCGGGGAGTGGACGGGGATTCCACGCGAGGCTGAACATACGACGAGCAAAACGTTCCATCTGCCGTCACGCACGGCTCGAGTGCTTCTGCTCCGCTTTGACTCTTTCCCACCATTGAGCTGCGTGACGTTCGTCTCGTGCAGAGAGAGGAAATCCTGTGTGCGAGCAGCAGAGCAGTCTGTCTGTCTGTCTCTAGCTGTTGTGGTAAGAACTCTTAATTCTGCTTCCTGAACAGCAGAACGACTCCGTCTACTGTCACACAACGTCTAAACGGTCCAACGTCTTTGACCTAATGTTGACATTTTCTGAAAATACCGTATGACTATTTGTGACAATGGTGTCACGAGATGAGGCGCTCCATCAGCTCAGGAAGGCCACGAAGGCAGAGCACACAAACCTGTTGAACACGGTCTCAGCTTCCCTCACCGACGGACAGTCGAGTGATTCCGCTCCCTTTAACTTCCCAGATGGTCCTCTGTGTGTTGTAGATAAAGAGATTGTCTACACATGGACGGGGATCAGAGCCGGCTTAGAGGTAAGTCACAGTGTGTCAGCGAGCCGAACCCATTCATGACATTTGAAACTGATTAACTAACGTATATATATATATATATATATATATATATATATATGTGTATATATATATATGTATATATACATACATACATATATATATATATATATATATATATATATATATATATATATATATATATATATATATATATATATATATATATATATATATATATATATATATATATATATATATATATGTATATGTGTCCTCACTGTGGAGACAGCGTGTATCTGCTGACATAAACATCTTAACCCTTCCACCTGTCAATGCTTCGCTCAGTCAAACCAGAGCCTTGAGGAGGACATTGTTATAAGTCGAGCAGCTCGTTCGGCGCTCAGTAAATCTTCTCTCTATGAAGCCTCGCCGCTCAAAACTTCCTTTTCACATAAACACAGAAGCGTGCCCCGACTCAGAGCAGCAGCTCTCAGCGGCCACGCGCCACAGGTTACTACGCCCGGCAATCAAACACGTACGCATGCGTGACCCACTAACTTTTACTCCCTTTACCTCATTTGACTCCAGAACCTACGAGAAGAAGGACGGCCCCCCTGGCTCCTGAGCCAGCACGAAGGCTTCCTCCTCCTCCTCCTCCTCCTCCTCCTCCTCCTCCCTCCTCCTCTCCCTGGTCGCTTGTATCTACACATGCCTGGCTCTGGCACCAATCAGCGGGCAGCGTGGGGCGCTTTAAACTGAGGATGCCGCCACTTCCTCACTTCCTCACTCGGCTCGCTACGGCTTGTAAATAAAGCCGAAGTTTACTATCGCCAGCTTCTGAGCGGGGCGACTCGGACGGGAAGGCGGACGCCTAAAGACGTCTTTATTCATGATATCCGGGTGAATATAATGAGCTCATGTGTTCGCCGGAGAGAGAGAGCAGCAAATAGTCAAATGACAAGCTAGCGAAACGGCGGTGACAATCACAAGCGTTGGTATTTATGCTTAAACCTATTCACACAAATACACACACACACACACACACACACACACACACACACACACACACACACACACACACGCATAAGATATTTAACAGAGTGTCGAGGCATTATAAGAATAAGAAAGAGCGTGGACCTGGTCGTTGATCGACACCTCATGAGAGCCTCAGAGTCAAAGCAGCAGGGACAATCCTACAGCTGAGAGTCAAAGCAGCAGGGACAGACATCACACATGGATGACAGAGACGAGGCGACACGTACGCACGACTGAACAGAGACACAAACCCAGTGGGCTTTCTTACCTCAGCTGCCAGTTCAGGGTTTCCCAAGCAGCCTCGTCGGTTGTCTTCAAAATATTCCACCTGTATCGCCATTCAACAGAACAAGAGGGGGGGGAGAGGGGGAGAGAGGGAGAGAGAGGGAGATGGGAGGGGGTGAGAATAACAATCAATAGAATAATGCGACAAGGGCCTTTTCAAAAAGACTCGTCATTAAGGACAGTGGGACCACCTTTTGTGCACCTCTGCACACACAGTCCCCTCACCGTCGCTGTCATCCTCAACAACCGTCAAAAAGCAGCCGTGCACAAAAAATCTCTTTTCTTTCATTTGTGTTCAACCGGTGAGCCGGCACTTCCCTCTACCGCCGGGACCGAGAACCAGAGGCAGCTAAGCCAGATTCAAAATTTCAATTACAGAATTATGTAATGTCTGTATACCGACCGGGCACAGCCGTCCTAATGCATAGACTGAGTCTGCATGAGCCAGCTTTTTAAAAGGGTTAATTGGCAAAACATGCAGTGAAGTGTCAGTGAGCAGCTTAGCTGAGATGCAGTAGATGGAGATTACAGCTCACTACTGTAAAACAACAGCACCTTCTGATTTGGCACAGCACGTCCCCCTTGTCTACATGGCCCTGGATGTCTCAATGTTAAATGATGTGTTTTGTCTCGAGCTGTTCCCCAGTCCCGCCAACCTAATCTCCCCCCCCCCCCAACCCACCCACCTATCAATCCTAAAATAGTCTGGAGTGATGAATATTTACCCTCTAAGCCTCTGGGCTGCCTCGGTTTGTACTCCTCCGTCCGCTGGACGAATCCCCATCAGAAGACTCAGGCTTCCTCTTGTCCTCACCTCTATCCCTTTCTTCTCGTACTCTCTTTCTCTCTCTCTCTCTCTCTCTCTCTACCTCTCCACTCTTCTTTCTCGGTCTCTCTCTCTCTCTCTCGTCTGTGTTCCAGCAGCCCATTCAGGAAGCCATCTTGTGTTTTTAATCTGGTTTTACATGAGCCCTCGTACACACGCTCTCTCTCTCTCTCTCTCGCTCTACCCCCCTCCCTCTCTCCTGCTAGTATGCCAATAGGTCTACCGCACACACGCTCACACACACTCTCATACACACACACACACACACGCAAGGGATTTTTTCCTTCTCTGTGATCGCTATCACCCCTTCCTCCCACTCGTTCAGTTCTTTTTCTTTCTTCCTTCTGCATATATGATGTAAATGCACCGTCAACCACCTACTCCCCCCACTTCTCTTTCTTCAAACAAACACACTCATGTACAAATGCACACACACACACACACACACACACACACACACACACACACACACACACACACACACACACACACACATACACACACACACACACACACACACACACACACAGAGCTCTCGCCGGAGAGACGTCACGCTAGAGATAGCACACAAAGGCAGTCCGTCCACCAATCAGACGCCGGTGTTGGGCTCTGCTGCTAGGGTGAAATAGAAGGAGAGTGAGGGCGGAGAGAGAGAGAGAGAGAGAGAGAGAGAGAGAAAAAAGAGAAATTGAAGCTAGTAAAAAGAGGAGGTTAAAATAAAAAGAGAAAGGGTCTGTATATGTGTGTGTGTGTGTGTGTGTGTGTGTGTGTGCAGCCCCATAAAAGAGAGGCTGACATAAAGGGACGGAGTGAAGGTGTATGTGTGTTGGGGGGGATGGGTCCTCTCTATGCCTGTCAATTATCTCCTCGAACTCGCCTTCCCTAAACAATGCCTCTGGTATGTGGTATCACTGAGCACCATCTGTGTCAGGGCTGCCTGCAATAACTGGACTGGACTGCACACACACACACACACACATATCCACACACACATTCACACACATATCCACACACACATTCACACACAGCCCCTTTCAAACCACTGACAGGCAAAATGCACAATTACACAGCAAAGCCCAACATGCTGACTCAAAGTGAGTGAAGACACCAAAGACTGAGCGCAGAGCCACCGATGCTGAGCAGCGTCCTGAGAGGAGAACACACCACAGCTACACAAGAGCCACGGGCACAGTTGTCATGATGTCAGAAAAGATCACAAATCATCATCCGTAATCGTGTTCATGTATGAATACGCGTGCAAACACTGTCTAAGCTGCACAGTCTGTGCGAGGACGACGTTGTGGTTGAGATCGAGATCACCTGCAGCTCGTACCTTTTCAAACCAGCGTGCTGAACGTAACCACGACAGCCAAAGGGAAATGGTTTTGTCCAAACCAGCAGCCGGGTGCCGCTGCCTGGATGCACTTCTCATTTCTAACGAAGCCCTCAAATGATCAGCTTATGTCAAAGGGGAAGTTTTAAAACCAAAAACAAATTAAGATTAAGATTAAAAAGACAAAAACAGCCCGAGTTAGTAACCGCCGCAAGACGGGACAAAGTCAGAGAAAGTTCACGCCGGCTGGCCAAGACACAGCGGACGGAGGCGGGATGGACAGACAGCAAGAGGCACAGAAACAGAGAGAGAGAGAATCGGAAAGAGAGACGGAGCTGAAGAGCGGCGCGGTGAGGCGGGGCGGCCACACGGTGACACAGCATTTGTGGTGTCTGCCTGACGCTCTCATACGGCTTGGGAAATCCCCTCTGCTGACGTCAGATGGGGGCACGTGTGTGTGTATGAAAGTGTGTGCGAGTGTGTGTGTGTGAGCAGAGGCGTGTTCATGGTAAGCTGCTATAAGCACGAGGAGCGGCTGCTCGGCTTCTATGTGCTTCGTTACAGGTGGCCGGGGTAATCGCGGCGCTTGAAGCGGCAGTCGTACCGACGGCGAAGTCGCAGTAATCGTTTTAGCAAAGGCAGCCGCGACGCTAAGAGTGGCTGTGAATCATAACAACAGTTGTATAAATCTAACACAGCTGGGTGGTTAGAAATAGCCGTCTCTGTGGGAGAAACTAAAGCAAAGAGGAGAGGAAGAAGCGTAATCTAGCACATCGCACCTTCAGCCAAACCGTCCCTCCTCATTCAGCCACTCGCAGCCTTCAACGGACACTGTGCAGTCACTGACGGAGCGCATTCCCTCACAGACGCAAATCCCAGCGACTCCTTGGCAGCGAGACTCATTATAGTCTCCGTGACGGCGTGGTGTAGAAATGTGCATTTGGATTCAGGAGGATGGACGGAGGAAGAGGATACTGGGGAAGCTTAGTCTCATTAACTATATTGATGAAGCTGGTCTGCCACGCCCCTCTGCTTCACTCACATGACTCCTCTCGTCTGTGTGGAATCTCACCCCGGATACTGAGTAAGACGAGTGGATGTGAGGGAAAAGGCTCGTGGGGTAAACACACGCTTCATGGTCACATTGAGGCCGGCGGATGTTGATGTCTAACAGCCAGAGGTGGAGCTGCTGCCCACACTCACAGCAGTGAGCAGTTGTCATGGGAGAAAATGGAGGATATAGTTGCCAGGCAATAAGGGACTCAGCTGCTTCATCCACGCAGGTCAGAGGGCAGAGATGGAGGGAGTGTGGGGGAGGGTTATGGATGCACGGATAGATGGAGGGACGCCGAGTTAAGAGCTTATGGAGATAAGCTCCTGATGCTGCAACACACTACATTCACCGATGTCAACAGTGGACCAGTGAAGATCTCTGTCGGACAGATCTGGTGTTGTGGAATGAAGCTGTAGATAGTTATCATTCTGTCACAACATCTCATTAAACACCAGTACAGCGTCAGAGGCAGGGGGAGGCCTTAACCTCCATTATGATCATTATGTATCCAAACAACTACGTCCAATTATTCTCTTTAAATCCCCATAATTGGAATAACCTTTGCTTCACTGCCTGCCTTTATTGACTTTTGGGATCTATGGTCAATAAGAGATATGACACAACGACAATATTGACGAGCTGATCTGTAGCAGGTATAGTGTTTACCAGGCTAGGGAGCTCAGTTTAGCATGTTAGCATGCTAAACTGCCTGCTAGCATACAAATAGAAACATTTGATCTGATGACGGAGCTGGATTAAAAAGTCAGAGGAGCATTAAATACACAAATCAGCCCGAGTCAATGTCTGGACTACGTTTCACGGCAAACCATCCAATAGTGTTGAAGACATTTCACTCAAAACCAGACATGTGAAGATCTCTAGCGCTAGAGGAACAGTCAGAGGAACGCTAACGTCTGTAGGGTTCGTCCTCTGGGCACCATGAACGTCTGTTCAAACTGTTGAGCCAATCCATCGGGTGGATGTTGTGTACTTTAGTCAGACTATTTGGCAAATCAAAAGATGGGTTGAACTGAGTTTGAGTGGGTTAGCCATGAATCTGAACACGCCACAGCTAGCTTGAAACAGCAGCAACAAACATCCCCAGAACGGCCACAAGAGGCAGAGTAGATAGATGCTGCTCCAAGAGTACAAACTGGGGGGAAAGGTTTGGTTGAATAGGGGTAGAGTTCCCTCAGAGGTCGGGGGAGGCTGTAAACTTCTATTACCACGAGAGACTTTCTGTCCCATGAACCACAAACTAGTATTTGTTCCTATGAACTGTGTGGCTGCTGCCACTTCAGAAACGTCTCACCAGACAAGACCGGACAGGCCTCAACGATCAGGAACCCCGACTTCCTTTTTGGCGTCTTTTCCTCGTTGACTTACGCTCCACTCTTCAACACCAACGCGTCGCGTCTCTGCAGAGTCTCCCGCGTCTCTGATCTTCTTCTTCTGGGCGTACTAAGTGGTGGGGAAGACGTCCAGCGAGTCTCAGAACAACAGTCCAAAGCACTTCACAGCAACCTCTGACTTTGCTAATTGAACACCACGGCGAGTCGGGCAGTCACTGGTGACGCTCCGCTCCCAACACTAGTGGACAAGACGCAGCTTAAAGACTATATTCTGATCCGTGTGTTTACTTGATCAATGCTACTTTAATAGCAGCATGTTACTGTGGTGTTGTCATAGTCTCTGTGATGTTTCCGAAGCATTAACATTTTGAAATTCTTTGCAAGACGGCGAATAATATATAAATATTTTAGCATGGAAATTGCTGCGCTTTGGAGACGATTCATTTCAGAAATATTGGTAATAATATAAATATCATATATCAGCTGCTGCTCTTCTTTAGTTCCTGGCATCACAAACTAAGATGGAACACCAGCGAGTCGTCGGTACGTATGGGAACGTTGGGAACGTTGGGAACAGAAGCAGCGTGTTCTGCTGGCTGACGGCCCTCTGAGGAGCAGTGAGCGTCCGTTTCTCGGTCGCGCTTTAGAAGCAGGACGGGTTGTTCCTGCTTCTCCTCCTGCAACACTGCATCCTCCTCCGTCCTCCTCCTTGACTTTACTGCCCATCCCCCGCCCTTAAGATGCTGATGCACATACAAACACACAAAGCCACACACACACACACACACACACACACACACACACACACACACACACACACACACACACACACACACACGTGCACTTCCATTAACACATAAGTGCACACTCTTTCTCTATCTCCACACACCCACACACACAAATACACACTGGCCTAAGGTTAACCCCCCACTCTCATTGGAAGCCTCAGAGGTCAAAGGACAAAGCCCAGGCAACTGCAGGAATTCTCCACTGCTGCTGTTTGGGACACAAACACTCACAGTCTGTCCAAACAGACCAGAACTCTTCCAGCGCTTTATCTTGAGGGCAATACTTCAGTGGGCTCTAGGTTTCCCATCTGCATCCTCAGCACACGTGCACAACAAGCTCACACTGTCTTCATGTATTAACCAGGTCAACCACAGCTAACCGTTAGAGCTCAGATACTTTCCATAGGTTGCAGTGAGTGGGGACAGCCTCACTCGGGGCTTTCAGCTCTAATAGAAAACACCATTCAATTCACAGCATCAGTGTTTCTCTTTGGCAAATGAAAACACTTCCACAAAGCGTCACGCAGTGTTTCACGTTGACTGAACTGTCCCCAAATATCACTAGAAGCATGTTTCCTTCTGCTGTGAGCGTCTGTAGTAGATTAGATTCAGCCTGTGATCGTAGTCAGACGAGTGGAACTCCAGGAGTCAGATCAGTGACAACCAAGCTGCTGTGGCCTTTTAACAGCAGTGGATCTCCTAATGTACTCTTTCTTTTAGCAGTTATAATATAACCAGTCGTTGTTCAACAATGGTTGTAAAACACACATATTTCAGTTGGCAGAACAGAAGCTGAGGAGATATTAAACTGCATACATTTGAGTTTGGGAATCCAATTCCCAGTACAAGTTATTTACCATTTGAGTAAACGCTATATATATATATATATATATATATATATATATATATATATATATATATATATATATATATATATATATATATATATACATACATATATATATACATACATATATATATATACACACACACACACACACACACACACACACACACACACACACACACACACACACACACACACACACGGCACGTGCAACTGACCAGCCCTCTAAACCCAGCCTGAGGACTAACAGGTCCTGACTTGACGGATTAGGAATGCAATTAGCAGCAGCAGCAGCTACAAAGCTCTATCCTATCTTTCTGAACGGACGTCTCAAACGAGGTGTTGGTGACATCTGTAATGGTCTGTAGTGACAGAAGAGCAGCGACTCTCCTCTAGCACTACACCCACAACCAGCTGACCAATGCAAACACCTCCAGTGTGAGTCTGAGAGACAGCATGTGACTCCAGAACTTAACATGAACAATACATGCAATATGACTGTACGATAACCACATCAGTACCACGCTCACCTCCCACTCCTCCCGTCTCCTCTTCAGCTGATCACATTTGCGCAGCTTGCAGATCTGCTTGCCCGTCTTGCGGTTCAGGCAGTTCGCGCAGCTCCCGCAGTTCTCTTTGCGGAGGCAGGGGGCGCAGTCGCCGCATTTCTTCCTCCTCCTTTTCTGCGGGTCGACGGCGGCGGCGGCGGCGTCCGGGGAGGCGTCGAAGGGGGGCAGAGAGAAGAGCCCCGCTTGCTGGTGCTCAGTCTCGATGTATTTGCTCAGAGGAGACGTCTTCTCTGAGGACTTCCTGCGCCGGTGTGGAGACCGAGCCTCCTCCTCGTCCATGGAGAACGTGTCCTCGGGTGGCGGACCAGGCCCTTCCCTTGGCCTGGGCATGGTAGCTGTCCTCACCTATGTCTAGTCTGTCTCTTTATTAGCACGATTGAAAAAGGGAGTTTTTAAAAAAATGGAGCTAAAAATCAACACCATCCAAATATACGATGAATACTTGGCTGCACTTGGTGGAAGTTTGTCTGGTCTTAAAAACAGGTAGAGAACTTGTCTCGGATCAGTCTGTGCCGTCGACTACTCCCAATCCATTTGACTCTGTGGGCTGCTACCAAAAAGAGTTAGCGCTTATCTGGTCTTCTGGTCTGAGCCCTTCAGGGACAGCGTGATTGTCATGGTGTGCTCTCGGTCACCCGGGTGGCCCTGGAGAATCCTGCTCGTTACTTGCAGTGTGGAGACCATCCTTCCCAGCTACCCTTTGGGACGGGAGACGGTCCACAAAAGTCTGGGTAGCACAGCTGGAGCCTGGGGAGTCATGGAGGCGTCTGCACAGGCCGAGCGCAGTCTGCAAAGACGAAGGGATGAAACAAAAAACGTTTTAATCAACGCTAAAACGCCCAGAATAAGTGCATTTAAAGGGCATGTGTTTCTGATATTACCCACATTAAAGATCCACAAACATAACTTCCCAAA
The DNA here is from genome assembly GCF_023349555.1 of Cebidichthys violaceus. Taxonomy (NCBI): domain Eukaryota; kingdom Metazoa; phylum Chordata; class Actinopteri; order Perciformes; family Stichaeidae; genus Cebidichthys; species Cebidichthys violaceus. Next base: position 6,419,600 of record NW_027176439.1, read on the forward strand.
GACGACCACTGAAAGCAGTTGCATCACCACTCATCTTGTCAGGAGATCTTTCTGCGCCGCTTCCCGGTGTGACCGTGTACCATAGCTTGTATGTCCGCGGAAGAGTGCATGGATGTCTGTCTTTTTGTCCACTACAGGCCTCGGGGTAAACATGTTCTGTGGCCATTTTTCTAAAACTATGTGATAAAGAAAGGCCGATAAGACAGGAGGCACTTATAGTGAAAACAATGGACTATCTAAGACAATAGTTTACTGACGTATCATGTATCAGATGTACTTTAACTGGTGTAACTGCTGTGCGGTGTTTGATGACACTAGGTGATCGTGCGTTAGCGTTCAGTCGGACGCCGCTGATCGCTGTCTGGATCCTGTCTGCTTCACAAACACAGCTGTCAGTGCTGTGCATGCAGTTGGCTCACAGCCACGCAGGCCTACGTGAGCAGTTTGAGAAGATAGTGTTTTAATGGCAGAGCCCACATGGACGGGAGGCTTATGTCTGCCTGAATGAAAGAGGGGGGGGTGATAAGTCGATGCCAGGGACAGTCTCTTTGTCTCGCGGTCACACGCTCCAGTCAACCGTCAATAAAGTGAATTGTGCTCAGAAAACCCAATGTTTCTTTGCTGCTGCCTGCTTCTACAGCCGCACTGAAGACTTCTCTTTCTCTAGTCATCAGCAAAGCATAGGAGGACAAAACCCACTATGAAACATGAAGGCTATTAAATATCACTCTGTGGGCTTCTTTAATAATGATTTAAAATCAATATGGGTTCAACAACGTAAACCTCGCAGCTCTGGCGGGAAAATCCCAACTTCATGTTGCAGTAGAATGAACTGTTGCTAATGTTTGTGGTTGCTTTGCTTTCTGGCAATGAGCAACACTGCAAATTTGTATCAATGAATAAATAAAATTGACTTATTCAAAACTAATAATCTCCCCAAAACGCTGGGATGAAACAAAAAGTGTTAACGCCAGCGCTAACGTTAGCATCCCAACGTTTAACATTAGCTTGTTTGCAGCTTTGCTAGTAAGCTAACGTTAGCGTTAGCAGGATGGAACTTCTACCTCATGTCCTTAATTTAGTTTGTTTGTAACAGTAAGTATCACTTAACTTACCAAAGGAGATTCCATGGTGTAACCTAACTTATTTATACCTGTCCACTGTGACACGGCTTCAATTAACAGGTAACCTCAGCCCACAGGTAAAGTCACGTTAGCCAATGAAATGTCTGACACGTGCACGCTCCTATGGGTCCCTTCACCACGCGGCTAATTGCTTAACTAAACCTCAGCTAAAGTTATACACAGGCAATTGACATTGCCTAGCAACAGCACGCGCCTGCCGGCTCCCCGCTTGGCGTCATCGCGTGGGCAGTAGTGTAAACGAGCTCCCCTCTTGTTGTGACTTTTACTGTACGTCCACGTGGTCGCCCCACGGGGGAACTTCTGAGACGTCGCGAGGTGAGCCCGGCCAGGCCCCAACAATCAAAGCGATCAGATAAAAGCTAACAGGCTTCCTTAGATGTACATTAAGATAATGATCATTAACGCAGAATACACAACACACACCCGGGACGATCGCCTCAGGTGACAAAAGCGGCACTTTGAGCTGGTGTTGAATACACACTTTAATTTACATCCACGTGACGATCCTCGCGCCACTGCAGAGGTGTCTCTCGGTGGTCGCGTCAGATGATCACCACAAAAAGTCTTCGTATTAATATTTTAGTAACAGAATGAATGTCATCCATAAATAGCACCTTTACTTAACGTACAGCTGTTTGATGTTAAAGGCCAACAGATACATAATGCAGCTCAGAAACTTGTACTTTAATTTGGGCAAACAAATAAAGAAAAGTGCAAAATCCATGTCTGCAAAAAACACATTCATAATATTCACGAGGAAGAGAGACAACGTACCGCGAGGAGAGCGCTCCTTAAAGGCTTCGATGTTCCTCTCAGCTTCAGCTTCAGCCCGCTTTGCAAAATGAAAGGAAATTAATCAAATCTAATAAAAGTACCTGCGCGGCATAACAACACACACCGAGAGCCAAACATGCGCACATTGTTACTCGTGCACCAGAGTGGAGACGACGGGGTAAAAAGTTCCACCATAATGACATAACTGGTCAACGGAGCCAGAGGTGAGGGAGGGAGGGAGGGAGAGGTCCTATCATTTGGGGGGGTCAAGACATCAGCAAATTATGGAGTGGAGTCCTGCCAGCTGGATCAGAGGGTGGGGGTTAGGGTGGGGGGGATTATTTAAAACTGCTCTTAAGATGTCATAACAGCATTTTCTATTTGGTAGCTTGATAGGTTATAATCACATTCCTGTGATGTCACTGTGGGTCTGAACCAGATGTTGTGACATCATGAAGGGAACCAGGAGGATCAGGACCTCTTTAGGTCTGAAGTCCCCTCTCAGTCCTGCACACGTGTGGGCTGTGACGCTCGGCTCAGAAGGAGCGCAGCAGTGACCCCGGCTGACAGAGTTCAGGTACCTCTGCTGTCCTTCATCTCAACACAAACCAGAGCCGGTCCACTGGTCCACCGATCCACTGATCCACCACTCTCAGCTGTGTGGGGCTGTGGACCGAACAAGATGGAGGTTTAGATGAAGAACGAGAGAGAGATCCCAGACAGACAAAAACACGGTGATGAAAGTGCGACCAGTCTATAGTCAAATATAAATATATGTTTCAGCCATTACCATTACTCAAGTTAGTTCAGTTCAGAACTGCACCTGTTGCAAGTCTCTGCGTATGAAGTTCAGTCATAACGAAATAGAAACTGTGGTTTCCCTGATGACATATTAAACCATAACGCTCAGGTGGGGATCCCCACTCCACGAGGTTCTGAGGCTCACAGCCCGCTGTGCATCCGTTTGTAGTCCTGTGACCAGGAACCCCGTGTGTGTGTGTGTGTGTGTGTGTGTGTGTGTGTGTGTGTGTGTGTGTGTGTGTGTGTGTGTGTGTGTGTGTGTGTGTGTGTGTGTGTGTGATCTCACCATGACTCCACATCTACAGAACGCAGCGACACATTCCATGAAGCTCAGAACATGATGTGAGTCTGTGCCCAACGCATTCAATAAGACACATTAAATTACTATGATGAACATTCATTAAACACGTTGCTTCACGATGTGTTTGAACATTGAAACTCAAATAAAAAGACTTTACAGCGTCACACACACATTCATCAGTTATCAGTCAGTTCACACATCAAATCTTTATTGTTTCCACCAGTGTAACGCTCCATTGGAGGCTGTTGAACAAACACACACACACACAAAATGCAAACCGTCAACATTTCTTCTGAGGTACCTGACCATGACACCATGACACCATGACACATACACATCCTGTTAGTCTTGAGTTGATATTTAAGATGCACAGTGTGACGCACTGAGAACATCATTTGTGGATAATTTGGACCAAAGCGTCAGGCCCCACATTGACGGGGTTCAGAACATTGTTCTTGGCCACGTTTCTATATGAGGAGAACAAATGTTTGGTCATGAGATGTTTAAATGAGACGCTGCTGCAGAGCTAAAGCTTTGGAGAAGAACTTAATGTCAGCGTGCAGAAACAAGAAACACTACAACCGAACTGTAGCAAACGCAGCCTTCATAAATAATGACTACAGTGAAATAAAAACAGGTGAACGTGTCTGAAGAAGCCTTCATAGTAATAAATAGATAAAACAGCTGGAGTCTCACTAGTAGCAGCAGATGTGTGGATCCAGTGCTGCAGACAGAGAACTACTGAAACGAGGAGAGGAGCACCAGAACAGAGCAGACAGGAAGCCAACAGCAGACAGAGAGGAATGAATACAGTGATGTCAGGACAGTGAGGACTCTTTAACACGGATCAGAGAAAAGTAGCAAATTGATTCATTAAAGGAGAAGCTCTATTTTAATATAGAATCGGTCCAAGACCCAATACCTCTGGTTTGGAGGTGAAAACATCGCTCCACACCAACATGCCAGAGAGGACGCCGTGTGGAGAGGTGGAGCATCCCTACAGCTGCAGCGGTGCAGCCCAGTGATACCTCGAGAGCTTGAAAGGTCTGGACCTGATGAAGCTGTATTAACAGTCTCATGTAACTGGGTTTGATTAGAATCACGAGGGGTTCTGTGACCGGAGGAGAGTCGTGTTGGGCCTGAGGTTCACGCTCTCAGTGGTCCGCTGCATGGAGCCTCCGCTTTGTTAAATCCTGAAATGCATATACACAGGTAACATACCAACCCCCCCCCCCCCCCCCCCCTCAGTCTCATGGTGGTTTGGTCCAGAGGTCACAGAGCAGTAGTCTTTATGTCCGCACCTGAAACTTGCCGGCCTTCGTCATGTATTTGATGCCTTTAAAAGGTTTGTACTTCTCCCCGTACATGTCCAGCCGATTCACCTTCAGCCCTGTGGGAGGGAAACACAACACAAGTTATTAAGAACCCTAAACCATTGGGCATCCCTAAAGGAGCCCTGGTCAGAACCACCAAATACACATTCTCCTCTAAATGTGAACCCTTTAAATTCGTTAACGTTTGTTTACGTAACGCCGCCGTTATTATGACGGAAAACGATTATTATTTTCTGTTTACTAAATACAACGTTCATTTTGATGCATTCTTATTTTTTGTGCATTCTCAGATTAATAAAGAAAAACAAAAAAACCTCACTTGATACCTCAGACACACACACACACACACACACACACACACACACACACACACACACACACACACACACACACACACACACACACACACACACACACACACACACACACACACACACACACACACACACACACGGGGTTCCTGGTCACAGGACTACAAACGGATGCACAGCGGGCTGTGAGCCTCAGAACCTCGTGGAGTGGGGATCCCCACCTGAGCGTTATGGTTTAATATGTCATCAGGGAAACCACAGTTTCTATTTCGTTATGACTGAACTTCATACGCAGAGACTTGCAACAGGTGCAGTTCTGAACTGAACTAACTTGAGTAATGGTAATGGCTGAAACATATATTTATATTTGACTATAGACTGGTCGCACTTTCATCACCGTGTTTTTGTCTGTCTGGGATCTCTCTCTCGTTCTTCATCTAAACCTCCATCTTGTTCGGTCATATTTTTACCACTTTCACTGAGTTACATGTTTGATCTTAACTACCAAATATTCAACACCTTTCAGAAGATTAACCCTTTAAATGTTCACATGTCAACTGCTGTTCTTGAAGACATCAAACACAAACGTTGAATTATGTTCTGCGTAATAAATGAGAGGAATTCTTTTTTCTTTTTTTTCCATACACGTCAATTATGAGCAACAACATTGATTTTGATGCATTGCATCAAACACTGCAGTCCTCCACAGTACAGCAGCAACAGCCCTAGTGGTGAGCAGGACAATAACGTGAGAAAACATCTCCACCTGGTGGAGAACAGTAACAACTACACGTCTGAAGTCAGGCTCTGGTGACAACAGAACGCATCACTTCACGCTGTAACAGTCGTGGATCCATACTTGTTTTAATGGGAATATTTTGAGTGTCTGTATTTTGGCTTCAGTTTATTATAGAAGCTGAGGTTGAACTTACAAACTGTTGTTTTAAAGAGACAGAAATGTCTCAGAAGAGTCTTTGAGGATTCTGGAAAAACAACTGTCGTTATGCATGCTGGTCATATTGCTTTGACCATTACCTTGAACCCTGCACAGAGTAACGGCATGCTGGGTAATAACTCTAACTAAACCACATCACTCTACAGCTGAAGATGACTTATTAAAGCCAATGATGTACTAATACATGTCAATACATTAAGGTAACAATAATGAATACTGTGAGTACTTTCTGAGGAGGCGTATTAATGCATTCAGCACCACCTAGTGGGCACCGTGTCACTGCGCTCTCACTCAGTCAGGTGGTCGTCAGCTGAGCCGGCCGTGTGATGAAAGCTTCTCTTGTGTGTTGAGGTCAAATATTTCTCAACGCAAAATATAGTGGAAATAATAAAAACATGACTTGAACTGACTGAAGCAGTGACACAAATCACCACGACTGTAAACGTGATATTTCACAGAGAATCTCAACAAAGAAAAAATATTCCTGCAAGAAATGAAGGAATCTTTGAATGAAGCAGTTATGACAGCGTGAAGGATAAGATTATGACTTTAATACGATGCAATGCTTAAATATCTAAACACCACCAACAGAACTGAAACATCAAAGTGATGGACACAGAGGACAGAGCTGGACGGTATAAACATGGACGTGGTCTCTGTGAAGTCACACAAGGGTTCCTGAAGAGCCAGAGTGAAGCTCAAAAGCGGGTGGTTCTGGCAGTCACCATCTTGGTTTTTCAGAACCAGAAGTGACCATATTTGGATGAGAGGGTGGAGATAAAAAAGAGCGACTGAACATTTGCAAAGAGCTCCTCGCCTCAGTGGAGCGATCCATGTTTACATCTTGAATAAGATCAGTAAGAGCGGTACTGAGGAGAGCGGTACTGAGGAGAGCGGTACTGAGGAGAGCGGTACTGAGAGTGGTACTGAGGAGAGCGGTACTGAGAGCGGTACTGAGGAGAGCGGTACTGAGGAGAGCGGTACTGAGAGCGGCACTGAGAGCGGTACTGAGGAGAGCGGTACTGAGAGCGGTACTGAGGAGAGCGGTACTGAGGAGAGCGGTACTGAGAGCGGTACTGAGGAGAGCGGTACTGAGAGCAGTACTGAGGAGAGCGGTACTGAGAGCGGTACTGAGGAGAGCGGTACTGAGGAGAGCGGTACTGCAGTACGGGAGACGGTAAACCAGTGAGGATGAGCGGTGACGATGGAGAGGCTGAATGTGTGAGTGGGTACCTGAGATGGCCATCTGTTGGATCTTCAGCTGGATGTTGATGGTGGGGTTCTCGTCAGGTTTGGAGGCCCCGGCCTGCAGGCTCATGGTGCCTTTAAGACTGGGAAGCTTCTGTGGGTTGATCTTGCCAACATCCCATGTCAACATCTAGCCAAACAAAACACAAAAACACATTCAGATACCAATGTGGGATCACTGCCACGCATCAAACCAAACGGTGGCATCGTTGAACCTGGAGAGGATTGCTGTAATGGTTTACGGAGACACACTTCCCTTCTTCCCGGCATTAAACACATTTTGAGGTACCTTGGTGACTGGATCGAAGGTGTATGTTCCCTGGGAGGAGTTGAGGTTGGCGTTCAGGACGCCCCGGGGCAGCTGGCTGCTGACTAGGACCGCCTCCACGGCTTTGCCCATGGTCTGTTTGGGCCCCAGAGTCAAGTCAAAGCGGCCCTGGGAGCTTCCCTCTCGGAAGGTGATGTTGTGCTTGACGTACACTGGGATCGCCACCAGGCTGGAGCAGAAGCAGGCCAACAAACAACAGTCACCACAGTGGAATACAGCTTGTAACCCACATGGACAATACGTTTCTGCGTCTTCGCCTTTAAGAGACTTAAAATGATGCAGGAGGAAGAAACACTGACTTCTGGGAGCTGACGTGGTAGGAGAGCAACCGGAAGTTTCCATCGGGGGGAATGAAGGAGAGGATCCGCTCAGCTTCCCAGCGCTTGAACCGAACACACGGGTGGAAGCTGACGTCATCCAGCAGCCGAGGATTCTGGGAGAGAGGAGCAGAGGGATGAGTAAAATAAAATGTGCACGCTTGTACTGCAAAGATTATTGCTTTGCATGGCGTTTGAGCTACTCTCTAGATTTGACTTTACAACATTGAAATGTGAGCATGATGTGGATCCACTGAGTGCATTAACAGAGTAAACTCACCATGAACGAGAGCGTGAGGTCGGGCATGCCTGTCAGCTTCACACAGGCGTCAATAACTCCCTGAATTTCTGCTGTAATGGTGGAGCCTGAGGAGGAGGGAGCAGAACACATGAAGATTAACCACACAATGAACGGGATGCAGACTCTATTAACGGTGCAGTAAAGCTGCTGATATTATACTGTATAGAATCAAATGACCATTTCACTGTGCATTAAATTAACTAAGCGGCACAGCGTCCGGTCTGACCGGCAGGATGTTCAGAGCGATACCTGATTTGTCGATGATGGCGTCGATCTCCTCCACCACGTCGAAGTAGGCCTCGTTGTTGGTGTATTTGACGCCGGTGCGTCGCCACGGCACCACCGACAGCTGGCCAGTGGGGAGCTGTTCACCGACGTTGGTGCTGCCTGAAAAACGGACACGAAGCAAACGAGCACCAATAGTGAAAGACGTGCTTTAACACACAGGCTGGTGCATCTTAATCCCACGTTATGTGACCACAGCGTTCTGTCCATGAACAACATTAACCTTTGAGTACTTTGAATGATAACAATAGCAATAATAATAATAATAATAATAGATTAACCTGAATAGGGTAAAATGAACTTTGTTTAAATATATTTTTGTATTACAAGTGTTATGAATATGTATGTTTAAATATGCAAATCAGTCAGTATCTTCTTAAATATGTGCTACTTTGCATAAACATTGGCTAAAGCCAGGTTATAAATTGTTGACGACATATCAGAGTCAAAGGTTTGTACAGTATCACTCCATGAATCAGAAGATGATGTCATATCCACCATGTTTTTAGGGGTAAAATGTTCAGTAAACGATGCTGTGAGCGATCCATGAACACCATCCTCTGTAAGAACCTTCAGGTCCATTATTGGACTCGACGCTCGGACTGATTAGAGGACCACTAGATGTTTCCGGAGTGTCTACAGGCCCGGTGGGTTGTACCTGTGATGGTGTTGACCATGGTGCGGAGGATGGTGGGAGGCTTTATGAGCTCTTTTAGGATGTTGGACTCCGTTGCCAGCGGAAAGCCGTTGTCCAGCATCTCCTCCAGCAGCTCGTAGACCACCACCACATTGTCCTTGATAGCAGCCTCTGTACACACTCCAAAATAGTCCTGAGAACAGAAACAACAGGAAGAATATGAGTATTTAAATCAGATATGAATTATTTAACTAAACTAACCGCTAAAAGTGGAACTACAAGATTCAAGGGAGTCAGAACCTGGAACGTGTCAACGACTCTGTGCAGAAACTCGATGACGAAGAGCGGCGGCACTTCGCTCTGGATGACGGCGACAAAGTAGATGCGATGCCTGAGCACGCTGATGAGGTAGTGGTGCGGCGTGGGGATCACCGGCGGGACGTTCTCCGGCTCGGTGGCGCGTTCCTGCGCCTCGAAGAAGTAGTCGCACACGGAGCGGCTGACCACGCTCTTCCAGTGCTTCTCCAGGAAAATGTCTCCGGAGGCGTTGACCAGGAACAGGCTGTGGATCATGTTGGCTGGAGGCTGAGAGGAGAAAAAAAAAGAGGAAACCCAAGCAGTTCAAATGAGCGAGCATGTGATGAACTCCTGATAATAGAAAAAAATAGATAGAAATAGACTTTAAAATTACTCTTTTGATATTTATAGGGTTACAACCCGGTGAACAGCAGTGGTATTCATGTCACATCTCACCCTTTTCAGTCTATTTCTCTAACTCTGTGTGTGTGTGTGTGTGTGTGTGTGTGTGTGTGTGTGTGTGTGTGTGTGTGTGTGTGTGTGTGTGTGTGTGTGTGTCAGCCCTCCCTCCCCTCACGTGACACACGTGTTGGTGGAGAACAGTCACACAGCGCGCTTCAGCAGCAGATCCTTCAATGGGTCCGTGTGCTTAATGTGTGTAACTGTTGTACTGTGTGTAGATAATGTAAAGGGTCATTTTAAAAGTGATAAACGTCATTAATAAAAAGGAGTGTAGCAGACCTAGCTCTCTGCATACGGAGCGCTGCTGGGTTTCAAGGTTTAACTTTAACTTGAGTATAATTCAGTGAAGTCTTCTTGAGGTTTGCTGGGAAATATGACACCGGAGTATTCATTAAATATTCGTCAACGCTATCAAGTTCGGTCTCAGCGCCACGAGAGCCTGGATACACTCCCGCTACATACATGTACTACTACGATAAGACATGTACTACTACGATACGACGTGTAGACGAGTATCTAGCTAGCTAAACGCACTTCTATTGAATGTCAACGGGAGGCCTCCGTCTCCACACAAGATGCTACATCAGTACCTCCTCCTCCTCCTCCTCCTCCTCTCGGTCTCATGACAGACGAACAGCCCCGTCACCCGGCGCAGGGGAGGACAATACTTTAAAACCACGACGCTTATTTAACGGAAAACGAACCTCTTGCCACTCGGGGCGATCAATAAATTACAAATGACTTACCGACGACAGTTATTAACGTTTTCGCCTTTCGCCCTGTTTTCCCCAGTGAAAGATTAGGCAGCCGTCGTCGCTTCCCGTTAGGTGGGAAAAGCTCTCGATGCGAGGAAGGATGCAGGTACAGCGAGCCAATCAGAATCAAGGGAGACTACAAAATCCCGCCCACTTAGTGGAGCGATAGGTCAACAATACGGAAGCTGGTGACTCGTGACTCGGCTGTGATTGGTCCGTGGAGGGAGGGCCACGGTAAACACCAGTAGAGTTGCTCGCTGATTGGCCGTGAGACGTAGCTGGTCTGACATTTTGTTTCCAGTATCAGATTTCATCTTGAGGAGTCACTCTCCATTCAAACACGTTGATGTGGTTTATATACAACGTCACTGGCAATAACGCGTTCCCAGTAATCAATCAATCAGACATCTTATGTTGTTATGTAATACAGCGAATCTAATTATATATTTACCCCAAAAAACAAGGTTTAAATAGCAACGGCACAGAATACTTAAGGATGCTGATGCTGGAGTCGTATGTATTTATGACTGATACCAAAACCCATAGTGAGCATGTTTCTTGTTGGTGATGACAGCATGCTATTTGAACATGTAAAGACACAGCATGCAGATGAAACATGGAGCTTGTGTTCTATTCAATTTCTACACGTTTTCTCTGTTGAAGAAGTACAACAATATTTCAAACATACTGTACAAACCAGTGGTTCCTCAAGGGTGTCTTCTGCACAGTGTATTGAATACATGTAGACACAGTAAAGAGTATGTACTGTGTGTTGTTACGTAAGCTACCACCTTTATGTGTCACCTGATAGGATTCAAACGCAGCAAAAGTTAGATTTTTAAGAGCTTCACAAGCAGAACACATGGAGGGATGAAAACTACAGTATATACTGTAGTACACAATGAATACAATGTCCTTTCTGACAGTTCCCAGTCCGCAGCACCACCTTCTCTCCAGGTGCAGCTCACGCCCTGAAGACAAAGTTTAAATCCACACGCAAACAATGAAGCGGTGAGAAATCCTACCCTCAGTGTCAATAAGTCACAGCACTACAGTGAATGTTAGTGAAACTAAAGGCACCGACATCTGAACCATCTGACACGGTCATGAAGAACCTCTCGATGGAGAGAGCACTTTGAGATGTGATCGAATCATTAAATACAGTTTGAGGATCTCAATGATCCTGCAGGAGATCTCTCTCATTTCCACATCACTACTTTTAAACTTGCCATGCTCACTCTTTGGGGACATCTAGTGGACACAAGTGGTCAAAGCAACTTCATAAATGTCCATAAGTCCACAACAATGGAGTACAATGTATCAACTACCTGCTGGTGGTATGGAGCTTTGTAAAACTGAATGTCTTTACAGAAAAAATGGAACTTCAAAGGTCCTGCACAACAGCTGTATGATTTAAACAAGACGTGACGACAGCGTTCTTCACAAACTACACTTAAACTTGGTGTAAATCTCCACTTTGAACAAGAATGTTGAAATAGTATTTAAAGAGTGAAAACACTACTGTATGCTGCAGTTGCAACAGTAACTGTATTTGTGACCTTCTGTAGGAAAAACGTGACGTCACACACTTCTGTGCACCAATAAGAGTGCAGCGGTGTGTGTGTGTGAGCTAATGACAGTTGGGTTGTTTGCTAATGTTGCCAGCACTGTCAATCAAATGTGATCAAACCACACACACACACACACACACACACACACACACACACACACACACACACACACACACACACACACACACACACACACACACACACACACACACACACACACACACACACACACACACACACACACACACACACACACACACACACACACACACAGCTCTGATGAAACATGTTAGAAGAGTAACTAAGCAGAGAGTAGCGGTGACCGTGGATAAGTGGAGAGCAGAACCGCCTTTCAATCAGAGGTTCGATCCCCGGCTCTCATGTCAATGTGTCCCTGAGCAAAACACTTAACCCCAACATGTCTCCTGTAGCTGTGTCTACAGTGAGTAAATAGATACTGGATTGTAAGTCGCTTTGGATAAAAGCGTCTGCTAAATGACCATAATGTAATAAATGTTATGAAGAACACTGGTTTTGCAGGACTAGTTCCTGACACTGACCTGTCTGTAAGGTCATCACAATCTGACCTAATGTGTAAAACAAATATTAAAGAGAGTACAACTGTCAAAGCATCGTCGTTCCTTTGGCCGGAGGCGACGGTTGAACTGTGGAACCGACTCAGATGAAACTTGAGGAAAACATGAATGGCTCAACATAATTTATTTTCATTTTATGTTAAAATGTACAGAGTTCTTTGAAAGTACTTGCTAAGAAAGAAAGAAAGGAAATAAAAACAGAATAAATGGAAATACATACAGGGACAGAGTGGAGAGTCGAGGCCGCTGAGCGCAATGCAACCCTCAGCGAGAGCCCAGCCGTCCCTCTGGTGCTGCTCTCTCTTAGCATACAACGCAACATGTACAATTACAAAGGATACAAAAAGGGAAGCGATATAAACAGACAGAAATATACTGAGCTCCTTTTTACATGCCTCTTAAATGTAAGGAAGTCGTCCTATACACACACAAGTAAAAAAAGAAACGAATGCCGAGTGACCGTTAGATATTTGTAGTCCTTTCTGTTTAAAATAGCATTAATATAACTACACAAAGATAGAAAAACTCTAGACATGAGATGGAATGGAGAGGTTAAAGGCATCTTAAAGTCACTAAAAGTGAGTGGTAATTTTTTTGAATTTTGAATTTCTTAGTAATTATTACCCGAAGAGGCGAGCTAAAAAATATGTATTTTTTTTGTTTTTCCTGAAACAGAAGTGAAAAAAATGACAGTACCAATATCAATGTCAGAGTTTCCTTTTTATATTATAGAAAAAACATTTTCTCTACAATACGTTTCCTAAAGTCAAAAAGAGTCAGCTTGTGTCATAAAAGAAAGCTGCCCGGTCTGATCAACGTCAGAAGGAAACAGAAACAACAACGCGAGTACAGAACGGAACAAATACACACAAAGGAAGTATGCAATGTCGGGTCTGTGACAAACCAAAACTCCTCTTTAGACTTTGAATACTGGAACACGGAGCGACCGCCTCACTCCCGCCCGCCGAACACTACGCCAGGGCCGAACCACGCACCGGATCAGGCGTCAGGCGCACCTTTTACAAAGGCCGGCCGTCTGCTGCCGCGTCTCTAGCCGGTGGAAGTGCAGAATTTTGCAGAAAAGAACAAAGGAAGAAATACAGTTTTTAACAGAAGCAGACTCCCGGACCTCTTTCAGCCACTGACACTCGAGAGGCGTCGGCCGTAGCTGACCGACGGTCCTGTGAGCGTTAGGTGGAGAAGCCACCGTTTGTTCTGCATTCCCTAAACCGCTTAAAAACAAAGAAAGGCTGACCCAGTACACCGTCTGTCAGTGGAGTGTGGACAAGAACTGCTTAATGTTGTACTTTCCTGAGCTAGCCACCGTTTGGCGACAGCTAGCCAGCGTCTGTGTGTGTTTGCAGGTCTCTGTGTGTGTGTGTGTGTGTGTGTGTGTGTGTGTGTGTGTGTGTGTGTGTGTGTGTGTGTGTGTGTGTGTGTGTGTGTGTGTGTGTGTGTGTGTGTGTGTGTGTGTGTGCTTGATATTGGGAAGTACCAGAATATTTACATCTTTAACGTTTTCAGAGTGGTGGCAAACTGTAAAATAATGCTACTTGTTTTCGTTGATGGACGTGTAATAAGACGGCGACGCGCTCGTCTCTTCTGTGTCGCTGCTGTTTTTTTTTTTTGGTACAAGGTCCCTCCGGGAAGACAGAGACTCTGGAGGCCGCTCAGGGCCCCCTCAGGGCCCCCTCAGGCCCCCCCCCCCCGTTCTGCAGCGAGGTGTAACGCCACAGAGATGTCCGGGTGTTTGTGAGAGAGCCAGGAGGGCGTGTCACCGCTTCAGAACGCCACACATATAAAGACCGAAGCATATAAGAGGTCGGACTGCACACGAGTATTTCAAAAACAATCAACAAAAACAACAACAAAAATAAGATTCAACTTTATGTTTAACAAAACAATAGTCCGCCTGCAATGATTCATTGTCTCTTTTTTCAAGGTAAGGCTTCCTATGTCACTGAAGAGATCGTGTGCATGGTTGAATATATTCAGCTACCTGCTGTTCTTCACTCGCTCTGACGGAGACAGGTGCTCCCGTACTGTCCTTCTCTGTGCGTCCTTCTCGTCATTCTTCGTCCCCTCCTCTCCTAATGCGCATCGTGGAGCCGAGGAGCCCCGCTGTGTAAAATCACAGAACAGAGGACTGTGTGGGTCTGGCCTGAAGCAGCACGGCAGAGGTCCATGTACACACACACACACACCCCCCAACCCGGAACCCCACTTGTTCCCATACACAACCAGCTGGGAGGGGAAACGAGCCCAAATTAAAAAAAAAAAAAAAAAAAAAAAGGGACAAAATGACAACACAGAAAAGCAGGAAACCCAAAGACCCTCTGTGTCTCCAACCACCGTCTCTCCCTAGTGCCTGCCGCTGCACTGGAGAGGGTGAACAGGAGCAATGGACATTTAGAGTACAGCAAGTATCAGCTCTGGCCTCATGTCTCCTCTCTCAGTTCCTCGGCCGCTCATCTGCTCATGTACGGTGACTGTTTAGGGACACCAGCATAGCTGTGATGGGAGGGGCCAGTGTACATCATGTTGCCGTGGTGATTGGGCTGCATAGGCTGCTGCGGGTAACCCTGGCCTCCCATCATGCCCATCTGCATCTGCATGGGGTACTGAGCCGGCTGATTCATGTACGGGGGGTTGCCGTGATAGCCGCTGTTCATCATGGGTTGGGGCATTCTGTAACCGGCCGACATGGCATTGAGGGGCGTCATGTTCATGGAGTTGTACGGCGCCGGCGTGGGCATGAGGTTCGGCATCATGCCGCGCTGCACGGCCAAGGTGCGCGACGTGCCCTGCATGGCCACGGCCCCCGAGCTGCGGCCGTAGAGCTGCTGCTGGTGCGGGGCCGGGGCCAGCTGCTGGGTGGCTTTGGACCGGATGGAAATATGGCCTTTGACCGTCGCCATCTGGCCCTGTAGCCGCTGCGTGTGCGGCGGGGGTCCCAGACCGATGTTGGCGGTGGGCATGTTGCATTGTAGCTGCAGGGAGCCCAGGTTCATGGAGCCGGAGCTGAGGTTGGGAGGTGGGGTCATAGTGGGCTGGCCCTGAGGAGTGTGAGGGGAAGGGGCCAGCCCGGGGTTGGAGAGGGAAACACTGGTGGCGTAGGAGGTGACGGAGGCGGAATGAGAGTAGGGCATGGCGTGGGGGTCCATGATGGTGTTGGTGAGCTGCTGGAGTTTGGCCAGGCTGAAGGTTGCCGAGGGCTGAGGGTAGCCCCCCGTGCCAAAGTCCTGACCCATTCGCTCGTACAGGGTGCGGCCTCCTCCTCCGCCTCCACTCTCGGGGATCTCCATTATCATCGGCGTGGAGGCGAAGCCGTTGCCCATGCTGCACTGGGACAGGGCCTGCTGCTGCTGCTGCTGCTGTTGTTGTTGCTGCTGCTGTTGCTGTGGTGGTGGTGCTGACGGCGGAGGCTGAGGGTTGGGGGCTTGTTGCTGAGGAACCTTTTTTTGGGACTGCTGCTGCTGCTGCTGTTGTTGTTGTTGTTGTTGTTGTTGCTGGTTGGTGCTGGGAGGCCTCTCGATCACACCGCAGCTCTGAGGAGACTTAATGCCACAGCCGGGGGTGTTAGACGGTGGTGGGGGTGGGGGTGGCTGGGGTACAGCACTGGCACCTGGTCCGCTGTTGGGCCCTGGCCCCGTTTGCTGGATGAGGCTACAGTTGCCCATCCCCAGTTGGGACCCTCCTGTTCCTGCGGAGGACGAGAGGCTGGGGGCCGGCACAAAAGAGCAGCTGTTGGACTGGGAGGACGGGGTGGCCGAGCTTGAAGAAGAGGAGGCGGACGATGAAGAAGCTGCGGTAGCTCCCGCACCCACGGCAGCTGACATTCCCCCTCCGTTGCCGTTCCCCCCTCCGCCCATGGTGGAGTCGTAGCTGCTGGGGTTGTCGTAGTTCTCCGTCGTGCTCTCGATGCTGCCGAGGTCACTGAAGCCGCTGTCCACCACCTGCTGCGAGTGGTCCGACACGGACGGTACGTCCATCATCGGCGACGTCTCCATGTTCTGCTGGGAGGGGGCAGACAGAGAGCTGGGATGTTCCGGCGTGATCTGGGTGTACCCCCCTCCAGCTCCTCCGCCACTTCCGCCTGCTCCAGTGGGGCCGGGCGTGCCCCCCCTCTGCCCCGCCGGTGTCGTGTCCATGATGCCCGAGGGCAACCCCGGACTGTTCACCGAGCGCACGGATTGACTGGGAAGGGGCGGCACGGGGGGATTAGGAAGGGGGCTGCTGTGCTGGGAGGCCCCACACTCCTCCACCAAAGCCAGAGCCTCGTCCTCGGCCTCCCCCGTGTGGCTGTAGCTCTGCAGGGTCCGGCAGGCAGCGAGGGTCTCCTCACAGTCCTGGTAGGCCCCGTGGTGGGGCTGGGGTTCGGCCTCTTCGTCCTGGGCTTCCCCCTGAGTCAGGGACTGGACGGCCTGCATGGTCTCCAGGTCCAGCTCGTTGGAGTGGTGATGGGGGTGGTGCGGGTGATGGTGGCCCAGCTCCTCTTTGAAGTCGGAGTGCTGGTGGGGGTGGGAGTGTGGGTGCGGGTGCTGGGGCTCCATCAACAGCGTGACGTCCTTGTCGTCAGGCTGCAGAGACTGGAGCTCCATGGGCTCAGAGGGAACAGACATGGCCGTGACGGTTTCCACCGCCGCCGCCGCTGCAGCAGACTCCTCCTGCTCTCGGCGCCGCCTCTCCTCCTGCTGCGGGTCGGCCGAGGAGGGCCGACACTTGGCCTCCTGCACCTCCTCCTCAGCCTCCTCCTCCTCCTCCTCTTCTTCCTCCTCCTGCTTGCTGACGTAGTCTCGGGCCACGCTGTTCTCCATGTCTAAAAAAGCCTCTCCACCTTGGGGTTCTTCTTTGACCGGAGGAGAGCTTGCCCGGGAGGCCTGTTCCTCCTCCTCATCTTCCTCGTCCTCTTCATCTTCAGAGTCCTGACTTTTCCTCTTCTTGCTGCCGTTGTTGCTGCCGTTGCTCTTGTCCTCCAAGTGTCCATCGCCTTCATCGTCTGCATCATGGTCTTCACTGCGCCTGCTTCCTGAACCAGGGGTAACTGCTGCTCGCCTGTTGACACTTCCGCCACCGCTGCCCATGCTGCCACATTCCTCTTCCTCCCTCTCCTCATCGTCATCGTCCTCTTCCCTGTCACCCATGTCTGCGTCCTGAGGCCGGGGCAGCGGGGCCCGGGGCCCTGAGGTGGAAGACGAGGACGAAGGGGACAGCAGGGTCCGGGACGGTGGACGGCTGGGTTTGTCTTCCTCCCAGGCCCTTTCGGCCTCCTCCTCCTCCTCCTCTTCTTCCTCTGGCTCAGAGGTGGGAGGAGGTTTGGGGGCCGGCTGTGGTGGCGGGCGGAGGGCGCGGTTCTTGGGCGGTCTCCCTCTTGGCCTCTTGGGCACCTTCTGCTCAACGGGTTTAGGGCGATAGTCGTCCTCTTCATCAGAGTCCTTCTGTTTGGTGTCTCTGTCTGTGTTGGTTCTGCAGACTCGCTTGCTGTTGCGCTCGTCAGTCTGGAGCAGCTGAGGATCCTTGTCCAGCTGCTGCTCCAGCTGCCTTTGTCGTTCCTGCTCTTGCCTCTCTGCCTCCTCCTGGGCCCGCTGCAGGTACCAGCTCCGGGGCTTGCGGCCAGGCTTCATCTTGATTTTGGGGGGTGGCGGATCCCCGCTTTGGGCCTGGCTATCTGCGGCTGCGCCACTACCAGGCGGTTTCCCGGGTCCCCGTTTCTTCCAGTGCAGTGGTTTGCGGCTCTTTCCCTTGGGCCAGCCTTTCTTCTTCTTGACTGGGACCTCTGGGTTGGCCGCTAGGGTCTCTGATGGAGTTGTTGGCAGAGCGGCCACAGGCTTCAGCACAGGTGTCAGCTCTGAGACGGGGCGAGAAGATAAGCCAGTGTTAGACAAAGCTGCACACATAGTCTCTGTACAAACAAACCAATCATCACTGAATCCTGCTCACCGTCCTCCTCTGAATCGGTGAGGTTGGAGTGCCGGCTCCTTTTAGGTGCCGGGTCAGACAACCTCATGACGGAGCGGGCCGGTGGGTAGCGGTGCAGCGGGTGGCCCAGTGGCGTCTCCTCCTCCAGCCTGGGCATAGGCCTCTCTGAGTCCGAGTCTACAAAAGGCTCATCCAACACCTCTGTGGTTTCAGAGATGGTCTCCGTCACCACGCTGCTGTGAGGGTGGCTGCGCTGACGAAAGCGACGCTTCCTCAGCGGCTTCTGGGTAGAAACAGGACAGGTTAGTAGGTGTTCCTGACCCACGCTAGCTGAGATCATGAGGACTACAGTAAAAGACAGGAGCAGGAATCCACTTCTCAACACAACTGAACCGCTCACTTATTTAAATTGGCATTCACGGATAACAAGGCACTGTTCGTCTCTTACCTTGCATTTGAGCCCCAAGGCAGGCTTGGTGAGGACGGGCGGGGAGCACGTCCTCCTCTCATCATCATCATCTTCATCGTCGTCGTCATCCTCCTCCTCTTCACTGCTCTCACTGAAGCAGCTCTTCCTGACAGGAAGAGACTCGTTCAACCTGGACACCATGGGAAGCTGCGCCAGCCCCACCCCAGGCCCGTCCATGGATCTGGGCTTAGGGCCTCTCTTTTTCCTTGGGGGCCGCCCTCTTCTCGTGGGAGTTATGGAGGGGTGTCTGGTCATGTCCAGTGAGTGAAAGGCTTGTGACTCCGCTTGTCTGTCCAGGGAGAAAAGGGAGGGGGGGCCGGTGGCAGAGCCCGTGGTCTTCCTTCCCTCCGTTCTCTCCTCGTCTTCGTCATCCTCGTCCTCCACTGGGCGGATCTTAGGTGGCCGTCCCACCCGTGCGCCGTCTTTCACCTTGCCCCAGGGCCAGTTCTTGGGCGGGCGCCCCCGTGGTCTGCGTTCTCCATTTGTTGGGGGAGGGGGGCGCGGTGGCTCTGGGACCGAGGGAGGACAGCGAATGGGAGGGGAAGTTGGAGAGCTTTGGCTAATGGGAAACCCCAGGAAGCACTTTCGTTCCTCCTCTTCCTCTTCATCCTCGTCCTCCTCCTCAGCCCTCTTCTTCCCTTGGCGCATGTGCCAGGACATTGGTGGGACCTTGTGACTCGGTTTGATCTATCGACAGATAAAATCAATAATTAATCATTAATTAACAACAACTTTGACATCAATCTGTTGCTCTACACAAATTCAACGCATTCACCTCCTTGCGATTGTGTTCCTCTGGTTCGTCATCCTCCTCGTCATCGTCGTCATCTCCGTCGCCATCAGAGACCACGGTGTTGGTCACGATGACGGGGGTCCAGCGGAGACACTCGGGGTCGACGTCCAGTTGCCGTGGCCGGGCCTTGAGATGAGTCATGTGGTTGGACACCAGCTTCTCCCTCCGCACCAGGACCAGCCTGAGAAACACAAACTAGAGCGTTAGAACTCTAGAACTCTGTATGCATGTTCTTTACATGCAAGCGTAGAGAAATCAGGAGAACCCGGCTGTGTATGTCAGAACACGTCTGTTCGTTAGCGACGCCCATGAAGTGTTGTGTACACATGTGTGTTTGTTACATGTGTGCAGATGAGTGTGTGAAAATGTTTCCTTACACCAGAAGGCTGGTCAACGTTAGTGTTCAAAGCATTACCAGGGCTTCTAGATGAATAAAGTTTGAACCTGAGTCGATGAGCTAGGCTGCAGCAGGGTACCTAACCTATGTTGATATGGTGACTGTGTGAGCAGTGGTCCTACTGAAGTCTACTTTCAAGGCTTGCTTTGTTGACATGCAAGGTGTAACCAGGCTACAAGCCCTGTTCTGTTGCTCTTGGGTTAGTTACAAGAGCCTTTAATACTCTGTGACCTTTCTCCCTTTCTTTTCTCACTGCACCACAGTAAGTTATGTAAACATGCTAATGCAGAAGAAATAATAAAATTAAATGAAAAGGCCAGCTAAGTGAGAACGACGGTCGTTTGCCGACATTCCTCTTCTAACACAATCTGCAGGAGCTTTAGACAGTGCGGACCACTGGAGTGCATCGTTGAGCCATTCGACATGCTGCTGAACTATGACGCGTCTGTGAATGCATCCCAGTCCCGTCTCTGACCTGTCTCCTCGCTGATCCAGCATGTTGAGACTGTGCAGGGTGGTGGTGATGTCCTGCGGGCAGATCCCGGTCAGCTTGCTGAGTTGCCGTATGGTGATCTGGCGATCGCGGACGTCGTGGAGACACTCCAGCACCACGCTGCGCCAGTAGGCCATGTAGGAGAGTCGGCCGAGGTCGGACAGAGGCTTCTCTGGAGAGCCTGGCTGGCCCTCGCGCTTGGACAATAAGTAGCCTGTAGGGAGACAGGAACCAAGGACATCTTGAGCCAAAAAAAGACATGCACCACAGTATTTTCTATGTTTTTATGCATTCATTTTGTCTATCAACAGACACATTTCCCTGTTACTGGTGTTGTCCCTTTGTGTGTGTTTAGTTGGAGCCCTTACTGAAGTCGATGAGGAAGCGTCCGTAGCCCCTGCGCTGGTACTGTGGAAGAATCATGATGCATGACACGTTGTATTTCTGTTGACAGTGCTTCTCCTGCAGAAGAGGGAAAGAAGCAGACGCATTCGGCCATTAGAAAAGAAACATATATATATATATATATATATATATATATATTATGGAAACTACATCACAGAGCAGGCCTGTGTGGGCGTACAGCGGGGTGTTGATGGCGCTGCGTTCGCTCACTAACTGCTGTGTTTTGGCAGCGAGGTGGCGCGTTAATGGGAGCACCTGCAAACGCTACAGAGGGGCAACGGAGCTCACAGCACCCACTGTTTATCTGGGACACATTTGAGCATTTGTACGTTTGTAGGAATGCACCTGTGTGGGGCGATGCCAATGCATTTCAATTTCATGTGAATAGAGTTTTCTCCCAGTTTTGGTTTTGCAGCAGTGGTTATAATTTATGGAGGTCTGTATTCGCTGAGAGGCTGTGGGCAAGAGGGACTGAAATCCAGCACACGGATGTGGTCGGGGGGTAATCCCGTACCTTGGAGAAGTAGCCAACAAGGTGGCAACCTTTGCTGTCGTTCTGGGTCAGGACGTAGAAAAGGAAAGGCTCCACATCGTAGTAGAGGGTCTTGTGGTCCAGGAACAGCTTGGCCAGCAGACACAGGTTCTGACAGTAGATTGTGCTCACGTTCCCATCAACCTGTTGAGGGATCAGAGAAGAAATAAATCAGCACAATGCAATGACAGTTTCCTAAATGACTACCATTCATTGTCCCCCCGACACACCGCCGTCCAGAAGTGCATCTTTAAGCTGCTGTCAGAGAGCTGTGGAACAAAGGGAAGGTGAACGGAGTAGAAGTTATAGTGTCGGGCAATGATCTCAGCCGTGTCCCCGGAGACCCTGACTGATGGAGAGGGTGGAGGCGAGAAACAAGGAGCTGTAAAGAGAAGGAGAAGGAGGCAGGCTCAGCTTGGCAGCTCGCCAGTTACATCTGCTCTCCTCCGAGCGAGGACGGACTGCAGAGCAGGGAAACGGGAGCTGCAGCGGCCATGAACTGCAGACAACAATCCACCGAATCAATCTTCTGCTTAACAGTACATGAGTGATTAGTAATTCTTTCTTATCATAGCAGTTACTTTCCCTGATGGCAGGAACATAAGAATATCACTCTATGGTAGGTAGGGATGTCAATGTAGCACCATTAGAATTGGATGGATCAACATGATTATCATACAAGGTGTGTTTATGCATGGCAGTCTCTCTCTCTCTCTCTCTCTCTCTCTCTCTCTCTCTCTCTCTCTCTCTCTCTCTCTCTCTCTCTCTCTCTCTCTCTCTCCCCCTCACCTCATAAACAGAGACGTCCTCCTTCCTGTAGATCTCGTTGGCAGGAGGGTGGAACCAGTTGCACTTCTTCATGTGCTGGTAGAGGATGCTGCGACTCTTCATGTAGCGCAGGCAGAACTCACACAAGTAGAGCTTGGGTAGTCTGGAAAAAGGGGAAACAGGAAGGGGAGTACAGTGGAAGAAGGAAACGTGAGGAATGGTAAAACTGTCATATTCCTCACATTTGCATCCTTGTGACGGTCCTTAAATCATGATCCATCACACAGATGGTTGTGCTGTTTTCACAGATGTGCAGGACTTACAGAGAAAAATGTGACAGGAGCAAAAAAACGCCCTAAAACTGCCTGGGGTTCAGAGGGTTCATTGACTCTTTAGCTTTTTGGACTGTTGGTCATTTGCCAGATTAATCGATGATGAAAACAGCTCTTGTTTTGAAAGAATAACGCCTGAGACACGCGTGGAACCAACAGGATTTGAACAACAGATCCCTTCAGAGGAGCAGGGCATATTTTATTCAACAGCTACATGCATGAAAAAGATGAATACACCCGTGGCAAATCACAATCAAATTGCCTCCCTGGCTCTGGCTGGTTACCTGCCAAAGTAGGTGGTACTGTAAACAACCTTATAATTGAGCTCCATTACGCCGCTGGTAATTGCTGTGCCTACACACAGGACTGAGAGCTAAGCACATTACGCTGTTGTGCTTCATTAGGGCGATTAGCTTACCTGCTGTATTCCTGGGGGTAGGGAGACGAATACCACGTCTGGATTTCAAACTTGCCGAACTCGATGACTGACGGGCAGCGCATCTGAGGGTCCGGTGGACCCGTCACCCCGACTTTCTGTTTTTGGAAAGCAACAAAAGGAGGAAGGAAGAAAGGGAGGGAGGGAGCGACACGGAAGGTCAAGTTCACCACTGGAGCGATCAAAGGGTAAATCGACGGATTACACACCTGCTGGATTAGATCTCACACTGAGGCGTGAGAGGAGGGCGGGACGCTGTCACCGCTAACACGCCTTTAACATAATCGGTTAAGTCGGTGACCAAAAGCCACTTCTTACTACTTTGGGACTCTCTGAGATAACGGGCTACCTGCTAGCATGACAACGGAGCTTTAAGTGGCGCCGCTGACGCAGTTTGAAATCTCTGCCCGTCGTTTATGAGAATGTATTTTCCTCCACGGCTCCTCAACCTAGATAAGCGCATCTGCCCTTTCCACACAAGCATTAGGACTCACCACTGCATCGAACACTTAAACACTGCTGTGAATGCTCCAGCGGGAGAGTGTTTTAATATCACTCCCCCGACGCCGGCCGAACACCCGCTCTCCGGTCGTTCTGCCGCTGTGCCGCATGAAAAGGGGCGTTAATGTGGCTAATTCACATTTCCTCTCTGTAACTACACTGGAACTGTGCTAACCAAGCCATTAGAGCTGCTCAGCATTCACTCCACTAAACACCACGTGTTCTTTGACACCAACACCGTCTTCATGTGTCTGACTGAGACGTGACGGAGGCCTCACGCATGGTGTGGCTCCACTGACTACCCTGCTTACTCAAACATGGGCACACATGAGCCAACACTAGACTGTATGAAGCTTGTGATGAAGTCTCTCAGTCACCACGTATTAGTGGCATCTATTGGCCATTTAAAAAGCAAACCTCTGATCCCCGCTGAATCGGACGCATCTATGGTAACTGATGACTTTAATATACTGGCTGAATCTGGGAAGAGTTCCATGGTCAAGTAATTTATTAAACAATTAATAATCAATAAAGCTAATTGACGTTTCCACCCACAAACGTGTCTGGATCCTAGAGACCTCGCCCGTCAGTGACGTCATGTTTTACGCTCTGGGCGTCGTTGACTCTGCTCTTTCTGACGACGCTCTCGTCCCCATTGACATCCAGCCCCTCCCCCACTGCCCCCCCTGTGGGTTATCATAACATCCCATAACTCCAGCCTGAATCACAGCCTCGTCCGTCTCTCCCAGCTCCCCCCTGCCGACGCCGTCTCGCTCTACAACGTGGCCCCTCCCCCCTTCGTCCCACGTCAGATCAAGGGTCAGAGACGTTTCATATCCGTGTACCTGCAGCGCCAGCTCCTGGATGTGTCTGAACAGCTCGATGTCTTTTTCCGTCAGGTTCTCGTGGCCGGGCAGTTTCTCATCTTCGTCACGCCAGTCGCTGCCTTCCTGATTGTCTGGGGATAGAAACACAGGAGTCGACATTCATGAAAACCTATTGAGAAGCCTGCAGGGACGGCGTGCCAGATGTGCGCCGATTGATTTTTTTTTACAAAAAGGTGCTACAGTCACAGCGGGCAGACATGGAGGCATCGATACACAGTAAAGAGCTTCCTAAAAATAAACCCTGAAGACCAAATCATGTCTTCAGTCGGAGGAGAAAGACCAACAGGGTCTACATCATGTCACCTCACTAAACAAAACGTTGTCCCACTTAATGTAGGTCTAACCAGTGACAATGAATACATACGGTAAACTCATACAGGTCGTATAAACCTGCTGATCCGTTCAGAACACCGCTAACGCGTCTGCTCCGTCAGTTATTCTCTTCTGCTGTGCTGCACTCCAGAAGTTCAGTGGAGAGAGAACTGCAGGTGGCCACTTCACGTTACAAAGCAGTTTCTTTTGATGCATAAGCAACAATTTCCAGAGGCAGAAACCGTTTTACCATCGCTCTACGAGCGTCTACGCAGCACATGAGCCGGGAGCACAGAGTCTGATAAGAGTCTATCCTCTGCCGACCTCACCGTCTATCAGAGAACGTAGCAGGCTACGCTTTTAGAGCTAAAATGAATGTGCTGGTATCATATGAAACTAGAAAAGTTAAAGAATCAGAAAGGAAGCTAAATAATGCTCTTTAGTTCAGGTAAAACCTGGCGTGGCCATATTCACAAGGGTCCCTTAACCTCTCACCCCAATGAATGAAAACAGGTTCTATGGGTGCCCAGAAGTCTCCTCTCTACAGACCGTCCCATCTAGTTTACATTTCCTCTTTCTAACAATGGTTTCTACATACTGGGCTCCCTAAACAGTCTTGGAATTGCATAAATTGGGTGTGACTGGAAAGCTGAGACTCTTCGATCCAATGAGCTTAAATTAACCTTCACTAAGTCCCGCCCCTCAAACGCATCTCAAATTAATCTTCAGGTTCCCAGCATGCATCTCCCCCTTAAGATCCCCTGCCCACCCCTAAAACAAGACATAAACGGGTCTGTGCATGTCAAGTACATGAACTTTACATTAAGATATTAGGAGCTGTCTATCTTGTACTTTTAAAAATGGAATATCTTGCATCAACCAGAGATGCACCGGTAGAGGAGCTACCCGTACCTCTATCGTCTCCTTCTCCTTTGCGATTGGCTTTCTTTCGGATGCGGCACTGCTGCGAATAGTCCACGACTTCCTGCCGGGCCTTGCGGCCCTCGGGCGACGGCGTGAAGAACTTGGTGAGGGCGTCGATGAGGCCCTTGGTCTTGTTGTTGAAGCGCAGGCTGCCCTGCGACAGGTCGTCGTCGTCGCGCATCGAGAAAAGCAGCCGGTCGTCGCCCGGGTAACCCTCGCAGGAGGAGCTGGAGGACGAGTTGGCCGAGGCCGAGCGCTTCCGCCGACCGCGCCTGCCCAGCTTCTTGAAGGGCCGGCCCGGCCTGAGGAGAGAGTGAGCGGTCTGTCTGAGACTCTGGACCACATGTGTACTTATTGGACAAGCCCTACACACATATACACATATACATATATACACATATACACACACACACAGTCTATATCTATATATAGACGATGATAAACTACAGACAGGAGAAATGGCAGTAAAAGAAAGGAGTGTCTGAGCTCCTGTTAGCGAGTACGCCTCGTGGCCGTGAGCTCGTCTGCGCTCCGGTGAGGCAGATACGTGACACCTTGCTCTCCGCTTGGCTGACATTGAAGACGACGCCAGTAGCTGAAGGCATTTCTTCTTTACCTGTTCTTGGGCCGCCCCAGCGGTGCGTTGTAGCGCCGTTTGATTTGTGCTGCCTTTTCATGTAACAGCTTCTTTCCCTTTTTCCTGGGTTGGCAGATTTGACAAATCCACATGCCTGCAGAGAAACGAGTAAAAAGCACAGGTTCACACACCCCGAGGTGGATCAGACGAGACGGGCCGCCGACCAGGCTCCGGGACGCAGATCCAATACATCAGCGCTCAAATGGAGGAGCGTTGGGTGATTCATGAGGACGCGTGGCGTCGTTTAGTGCGACTGTAATGATCGTGTGGAGGAGTAATGTGTGAGCTCTGATGTAGTCTGTCGGTTGAATTCATGGGAGGGACGCAAATAGACAATGAAGAGGAACCAGAGAGGAGCTAAAGCAGCGGTGCTGCGCTTACCTTTGGGCATACGTGTGAGGGGGGGGTCACAGCACTCCATGTGGAAGCCCCGGTCACAGGAGTCACAGAACAACATGTTGTCCTGTACAGCACACACACACACACACACACACACACACACACACACACACACACACACACACACACACACACACACACACACACACACACACACACACACACACACACACACACACACACACACACACACACACACATTGATGAGTATCAAACCCTTTAGATCAGAGGTCTTCAACAGGGGGTCATACAATATACTGTGTATAGTCAGGGGTCCCTGGTCCATCTCTCTGTCAGTTTGGGGGTCCTTGGCCTGCTCTAGATGAGTGACACATGAGAGCTACAACAATATGTTGGGGCATATTTCTGTATTAAATGTGTCACTCATGTCTAATAAGATGGATATGAAGCACTTTGCTTGATGACACATTTATTTATCTCATTCTGACGGCACACTCTGATCAGATTTCCACATATTCATGCCCAAAAGTGCATTATCCTCGTGTCACTTATCATTTGTAACTGCTATGAATGTGTCTTCTACAGTTGGACTATACTTTGACAATATTCACCACGACCGCTTTAAGAGAACTTCTTCGTTTCCCTTTCATTCTCCGTCCTCAGAGACGCATTTCATCACAGTGTGTCTTGGTAGAATGTCGTACATTTTGTCTCACTGTCACACCTCTCTCCAAACATTTGAATAACAATCACTCCTCGCTCGGTAAGTAAAAGAAAACAGTGGAATTGCGCCGATGCCGACTTAAAATAGCTCAATCCCGGGACCAGAGACGCGTCTGTCGCCGTCTCTATCTGGCACCTGAGCGGAGAAGACGAGCGCTCACAGACGCTGATCGGCAGCCGATCCGCCATCTTCCTTCTCATCCACTCACCGCGTTCTTCCCTTGATCCTGACAGCTGCTGCAAGTCTTGCATTCGATGCACTGCCACCACAGAGCCTTGACTCGCGCTGTGAGCTCTGGGGAGAACTTGAGACAGGACGGGTGGCCTGCAGGTAGACACACACACACACACACACACACACACACACACACACACACACACACACACACACACACACACACACACACACACACACACACACACACACACACGTCAACGTCACACACTTTGGTGCCGCTGCTGACTGACAGCCATGACCCACTTGCATCATTGTTGAAGAAGAAAAAAAAAAAAAAAAAAGAGCTCCTTTTGGAATTGAAAAGGCCTCCCTGAATCAAACCTGGCTGTTCAAACATAAATGACAATCTGTCAGCGCTGTTTGAAGAGCAGAAACAAGACGCTCTCGTCTGGGACAGAAACCCACGGAGGAGAGAGGAGGAACACAGTCCCTCCTCTGCGTTCACTAAGCTGCAGGAAAACCATATTCATATCCCAATTCCTCTGAAAACAGAGACCGGTGCCAGTTTGTCTTGCTCAAATTTAAGCATGGCATCCTGGACCCAAAAAAAACGGAGCTAAAAGAGCTAAAAGAGTCTGTAAATGTGCAGCTTCCTAAAACTAAACACACACTCATCTTTTTACAGGATGTGTGTTTAGCGTTGTGCTTATATTCATTTAAAAAAAAAGATAATACAGAACTTTAGATTACATGTATTCTAACCAGTCACTCCTCATCTGTACTTTCCTCTTCTTCTGTGGATGTTCGTACCACATAACCAGGACAGCTGGTGCTAGGGTCTCGGCTCTCGCCGGTCACAAAGCAGCACTCACCACTATTGCCACAGTCGGCGCAGGAGATGAGCTCCTCCGGCCTCTTATCGCGATTCTGCTCCTTGGTCCCCAAGCAGAAGCTGCAGATGGGGATGGGCTCTGCCACCGGCTGGAGGGGGGGGGGGGGGGGGGGCAGAAGAGGGGAGATGGGGGGGGGGGGGGGGGGGGGGGGGCAGAAGAGGGGAGATGGGGGGAGAGAGAGAGAGAGAGGAGAGACTGTCAGTCAACTTAGATGAAAGCAAACAAAGTGGCTCGTGTGTCCGGCCCACAGCGAGTGACGGCTGCTGTGTGTTAACAGCGGACTGAAAGCTACAACAACACGACACGTGTTCTGAAACAAACCATCAGACCATCGTTTCTGGAGCCGCATTCATCTTTTAGCTTTTAACCCACAAACCGTATCAGCAGGTTTACTAAGACACAGAACTAAACACACAGAAGAGCAAAACCTAGAACGGGTATGAGTCACAATGTCACCATAACAACCTTTATAGTCTGGCTGTGATATTTACAAGTCACATAAATGTCCTGTAAACAAATACATGTTGGTCGCATCAAATGCATGGAGAGCTGCACTGTTGAGCCATTAAAGCTCAGTCTGGCCTTTTCTCCTGTTCTGCTGTTTAACCACACTGATAAAGCAGGGGGTGTGATGAGGGTCTTCTGACTGAAATGTCTTCAAGTTGATACAAACACAAATGTAAAAAAGACAGATGAACAGCCAGCAGCTAGCGATGGTGTCCTAAATATTCACTGCCTTCATCACCCAGCTGCACACCACCACAGAGACGTGTTCAAGTCATCACACTAGTGTTAGACTGGTTGAACACGTTGGTTCTTTATGTGCGATCATTTATAGAATCCACTTTGTGTTCGCTTGCTTCCATGGCTGCTGCAGCTCACAGGCCAATTTGTTTCATATCTGGCAACCCTGGGTATCGAAATGGGAAGTGGGCGGGATCACAAAGACCAAAGTAGAAACAGACCTTCTTCACTGGAATGGAAGTTTGAAAGGAGAACATGCTGGAAAATCCACTACTTCAACTCAACACGTTTCCTTATGTTTATGATTTAATACAGTAATATATTAAATGTATCTGGAGGGTTCAATTGATGCAAAGGATATTTTGTTGCAAAAACTCATTACATTACGGTAATTTAGCAGACGCTTTTATCCAAAGCGACTTACAATTCAGCATCTATCTCCACACCGTAGACGCAGCTACGGGAGACATTTTGGGGTTAAGTGTCTTGCTCAAGGACACTTTGACGTGAGACTAGTGGAGCAGGAGCCGGGGATCGAACCACCGACCCTCCGATTGAAAGGCGGCCCTGCTCTCCACTTAGCCACGGTCACCCCACTCATCTTACTTCATCTCATGAAGATGAAGTAAGAGAAGAGCACAAGTGAAGACACTCTGAAGGAGCTACAGGGCAGCATGGCTGACAGGGGAGACACGGAGCATACGACATCTGCTGTCCAACTGCTTCCACATCCTCAGCTTTCTGTTCAGAGCAGCGCAGAGGAACCCACTGCTGAAAACAACTCGCGTGACATCTGGGCTGGTGTTTGCCAGCTGGCAGGTGTGAGACTGTGAGACACGGTGGATGAGGGTTCTACGATCCGACGACACCGAAGCGGAGCCGCTTGGCAACAGATCTAAACTCTTAGGTCTCGGCACAAAACACCGCGGCGATACGTCTCTGCAGCACGCTGCTGAAGGTAGCGGGTCAAAGTGAGAACTGCAAAGAACTACAGTAACAACGTGCCGGAGTGGACAAGAGAGTCCAAACCTCAATCCAGTCCAGAACTACCCCCAGTCCTCCTGAAACGTGAGACAGACCATGACCAGAGTCACACTTTAACTCAAGTTAAATCTGACTTGAAGTGGAGATTTCATTCAACTTTTTGGGTCAATCAGTGTAAAAAAGAAGCCTAATTATCTTACTAAATATTCAAAATAGTTACACGATAAACCAGAAGGGAAGATGAACACTTTTACAGACACAATGAAGCCAAATATGTTCACACTTAAGACACTTCATAATAGTTAATGCTGCACCAGGTATTCACAGCAGGTTAGTCATCTGTGATCTAATAAAAATGAAGTATATTTTTAGTCCTCAAAACACCCTAAAGTCCATCACTCAGCCTGCTATGAATTTACAAATAGCCGCCGAAACTTATTGAAAAATGAAAAAAGGAAATGTGTTCTCAAGTGCATCCCCAGTGACCATGATGAACACACACTACGAGACTAATCTGTATGTTTTACATCATTCACAGATTCAACAACACAAACCTTTTGCAGGAGGCGGCAACATGCTCACAGGGGACAGTCCAATAATTCATTTAAATGAGGACGACAACAACAACAACAACAACAACAACAACAACGTGACATTCACTGAAGACGGCGTCGGTGCACATGGCTGCAGCAGGTCCTGGCAGGGAGGACACGGGGACAAGAGAGCTTGATTTATTGGGTTCATTTCCTTCTGACTCGGGCTACTTCCAACACCCCCGCTGCCCCTCTACACACCCAGCTAACACCACAGGGACAGAGCGAGCACCAGAAACAAAAGGTACGAGAGAGAGAGAGAGAGAGAGAGAGAGAGAGAAAGAAAGAAAGAAAGAGCTGTAAAGAATGAGCAGTGGAGAGAGAGAGAGAGAGAGAAAGAAAGAAAGAAAGAGAGAGAGAGAAAGAAAGAAAGAAAGAGAGAGAGAGAGAGAGAGAGAGAGAGAGAGAGAGAAAGAAAGAAAGAAAGAGAGAGAGCTGTAAAGAATGAGCAGTGGAGAGAGAGAGAGAGAGAGAGAGAGAGAGAGAGAGAGAGAGAGAGAGAGAGAGAGAGAGCTGTAAAGAATGAGCAGTGGAGAGAGAGAGAGAGAGAGAGAGAAAGAAAGCGAGAGAGAGAGAGAGAGCTGTAAAGAATGAGCAGTGGAGAGAGAGAGAGAGAGAGAGAGAGAGAGAGAGAGAGAGAGAGAGAGAGAGAGAGAGAGAGAGAGAGAGCTGTAAAGAATGAGCAGTGGAGAGAGAGAGAGAGAGAGAGAGAGCTGTAAAGAATGAGCAGTGGAGAGAGAGAGAGAGAGAGAGAGAAAGAAAGAGAGAGAAAGAAAGAAAGAGAGAGAGAGAGCTGTAAAGAATGAGCAGTGGAGAGAGAGAGAGAGAGAGAGAGAGAGAGAGAGAGAGAGGCAGATAAGCACAGAGGAAGATAGAGTCTTATGTGAGGACAAACCTACAAGCACCAGCTCTCTGTTCCTGAAACCATTTCACATTCTCACAGGTAGAAGGATGTGTATGACATGGTGAATCGTGTGCTGGCTTATAACCTTTAAGATTCCTCTCATCCACAATGACCTGGACGCATGACGAAAAAGAGCTGCATTAGCGCTGCAACACAAACGGACGAGAACGCCGAGGAGAAATGGAAGTCAGCGGCGAGGAGGAAGAGAGGAGGAGCGTTAAGACAGAGCGGGAGTCACAAATAAGAATCCAGAGGGCAGGGGGAGCGAAGGAAATGGAAGCGTTAAGAAAGAGAGAGAGAGAGAAATGTGTGCGTGAGACCGACACCTCAATCATTGCTGACGCTTAACCCTCTCCCCGCCGGAGGAGGTCAACTGCTCCCACTCGCCCTGTGAGCGCTCGAGTAAACACGACACACACACACACACACACACACACACACACACACACACACACACACACACACACGTTACAGTGAGGCTGTGGTTACTGGCTGCCACCGTAAATTAATCCCTGACAGATACTAAAAATTGAAAAGCTAATCCTCCCTCCATGACAGGGATATTGGAACAGTGAAACACAATCCTCAAATTTCTCCTGAGAGCTGTTTCTTCCTCACCGTTTCAGCTCTTTTCTACCTCGGCCAGCATTAGCTGCCAGGACCGCTCTCACACCACAACACCGCTCCCACATCTCCCGACTGCTAAGTGACAGGGACGACTTTCTACTTAAGATATGTGTGTGTGTGTGTGTGTGTGTGTGTGTGTGTGTGGGTGTCTATTTTAAGCCTGCGTGTTGCTGCGTTGGCATGCACTTATTTTTTTTCCCCAAACATAAGAAGCGTTCAGGAACAAACCGTTGATCGGAGCCAAAAAGACACGCCTTGTGGCAACTGCTAGCAGCTAGCTGCGTCTACTGGGTGGACTTGAAATGCCATAGAAACATGTCTTACAAGTTACAGGTTGCTCTATAAATACACGCCAACAAACAGACAGACGGGTGATGGTACCCGAGTCTGACCCGACTGACACACCCACTCGTGCTTTATGGATCACCTGAGCACAACAAACATACTCCATACTCAGAGTGCTACAGGGTTAGCCTACTTTTAGGTTGGGTTTTCAAACAGTCCGAGTTAATACTCGAGGAAAGCTGCAGCGCTGTCGGAGACCTCGTGCAGAAAAACTAGCGATGGCCTGGTTTCCCCTCTTTACATAAATTGGCTTCTGTTGTCCAAAAACAGAGGACAGGAGAGTGAGAGAGGAAGGAGAGAACAATGGAGCAAGGACGAAAGGAGAGGGAGGAGGAGGAGGAGGAGGGGAGAGAGGATAAAAGGCAATGGGAGAAAAGAGAAAGAAGGAAAAGCGTTGCTGTTGTCCTTGTCTCGTCTCAAGTCAAGGATCTCATTAACATGGGAGCCCAATCTCAGCAACCCCCACCACCACACCTCCCTTAAGGCCGCCCCCACCTCCAACACAAACTCATTGATCACTGTTACAGAGCACACACACACACACACAATGTATAAAGCACAAGTAGTCGTGAAACACACCTCAGCACGCCATCGTCACATTTTCATTCAGATGTGCACACATGGATGTTCAAGTGATGTCAGCTGACGGTTAGAGGAGTAGAGTTGACCTTTCAAATCTGAAGACCCTGGAGCCCCACCTGCCCGGAAATCACTTGAAAGTAACCGGTCCACTGTCTACAAACCGCCCGAGGAAGAAGGCCGCGTGTCGTGCCAACGCGCCCTCCCTTCAGCCGAAGCATCACCCTCCATTAACGTCGAGGTTAGCCAGCGAGCACAAAGCTAAATCACTGCATCAAACGGAGCGGGAGCTGGCGGCGCTCCAGCCGTCACTTCCACAGCTGCTCAACACATTGGCTCCATTTGTAGGGTGGTGAGGTTAGCCATACGCGAGGCCTCACACAGACACAGCTACACTTCGCACGCCAAATGCCATTCACGTCACGGTGACCGGTGAGCGCGAGGTAACTGCTGCTGCTGCTGCTGCTGCTGGCAGCGTCTGTTCCTGGTGGTTCTCCTGTAGCCACTGGGGTCACATTTGAACACCGTCACTGAAAACATTTTCTAGCTCGTGCCAAGGCTGCACACCGCTTAGGAACGGGCACCGTGTGAACACAGACCTGTCGGGTCGCAGCTATCGATCGTTTTAGTCATCGAGTATCATCCTCGATTAGAGATGTGTTGCAGAGCACGACGATACGTTCACTAAGATGCGTGTGAACGGAGCCTTTAGATCTACAGTTTTGTTCCACTTCTCTGCTGGTGTGTGAGGCCAACTGTCTAACAAGAAACAGGTCTGTGGTCGCTGTGCAGCGGGAGCATCAGAGAGAGGACCAGGCTCTTTAAACTTTAGAAACTAATAATGGGTCGACTGAGGCCAGAGCTCTGGCACAGTGGAAACACCAGATGCCTGACAAGAAAATGAAGGCAAACATAAAGAATCTCTCCCTCCTCCTCCTCGAAAAAGGAATCAGTCCAAAATCTGAAATTCAAGTTGACGATAAGACTCATGGGAGACAATTTCATCGCATCCAACTTAGTCACTTTCCCAGCATTCCTGTGGTGCGATGCGAACCCTGAGAATGTTTCCGTCCATCCAGTGAACACACAAAACCACCTCCTGTGACTGCACAACATGCAGCAGCACCGGGGGAAGGGAAGAGGGAAAAAGACCAAGAAGCAGGTTGCACCCAAGGCACATAATCGATGTCTGAGGGCATTTTGTATTCACGATCCTCCGAGTGACGACACATGACGTCTTCACCTTGAGCCAACACAAGCAGGGGGGATGTGTGTGATGCTAGAGTCACACTCGATGCAATACTGGGAAAACGAAATGAATTACAGGGGATAAATATAACCGTTATGGTGCATAATAAGAGACGCTTAATGCAGCAACTCTACAAACCGCTAACAGCTGCAGGCTAGCCTGTCACAGGGTCAGTGGGACGTTTTGGACCGAAATCACCACGACATTGTGTACGAGCAGAACACGTTAATGTGTGTGTGTGTGTGTGTGTTGGTCATGGGCCGGTTTTTTTCACACGTCCTCGCTGTGACACTGCACGTCAAGATGGAGAACTCTGGTTCACCCCGCTCCAGCTGTTGAGGAGGGGGCAACCGCGGGGCAGGGAGATTGCTCTCGCCTATTATGACAAGGATGAACACACACACACACACACACACACACACACACACACACACACACACACACACACACACACACACACACACACACACACACACACAGACAACTATATACCCACACCTATATACACACACACAAAAGCTCAGCGTCAAGCCCATCCCATCTAATGGCCGTAGCCTCATACTGCTAACGGGCGCTCAGGGAGGCAATGAGGTTTGCCATCTATATATCCATGACCCCTGGTTGACTTCACTCCCCCATTCACCTCCCCCTTCGTGACCTGGCAATGGCACCCTATCAGGGTGAGAGTGGGGGAGACAGAAATAGGGTCTGGGATCCGGTTTGAATGGAGCGCTCCGACACAAACATCGGCATGTTGGGTACACAAATCTCCCCACAAATGGGGTCAAAGCCAGTGCTGAGCCATTTGTTTTGATTCCCCCCCTTTGCCTTCTCTCTCTCTCTCTCTCTCTCTCTCTCTCTCTCTCTCTCTCTCTCTCTCTCTCTCTCTCTCTCTCTCTCTCTCTCTCTCTCTCTCTCTCCCGCCTTTCCTTGTGAAATCATAATTGTTAGCAATCAGGCAGGGCAATATGGCAATGATGCGCAACTTGGAAGAGTAGGAGAACGGAGGAGAACGATCACGCAACGGCGACTCCGTCTACTGTGCGCACACAGTTTCTGTCTTTGATGCATACGCCTCTCGCAGAGGCTAACATACACATCAAGAACCCACCGACACACACTCGCAAAAACACACATGATCGAGCAGCAATAAGGTTACATCCTCTGGAGAGAGATGGAGGAAAGCAACATCACAAGCAGAAGCCGGGAGGAAGAGTAAACAGGCTTGCGTGAATACCAGACACAATTGTCAATTTCCTCACTGCTGCAGCAGCTTCCCCATCTAGTCTGCAGATGAGACTCACAAACCCCCCCCCCCCCCCCCCCCCCCCAGACACACACACACACACACACACACACTCGGGTCGACGCGTATAATTCATAATCTCTGACCGGTAAATAATTTCCCTGATGAAACAGGGTGGGCTTGATTGCTCATGCAAAAATTCACTTTGCCTTTCTGGTGCAATCTGAAACAAATGCACTTATGTGCAAACAGTGTTTTCACACCGAGGCGAGCGGTACTTTGTGCTTTCATTTGGTTCTGCGAGGTGAAGCGGCGGGCCGATCAGTAGCCGAGTCAGAGAGAAAGAGGAGGTTGATGTCGGTTCGTCTTAGGACAGGACCATCTGCAGCCAAGCAGGTCACTGTGTTAGGCAGACCCCCTTGTGACTCCAGCCTGCTCTCTAGACTAATCCTACTTTGTGTGTGTGTGTGTGTGTGTGTGTGTGTGTGTGTGTGTGTGTGTGTGTCCATACCAGCAGCTCCTGTGGCTGCCCAGACTTGAACACACAGAGGGCCAGATAAAGCCAGGAGCCAGCCAAAACAGTGTTTAGGGCAGATATAGTGTTAACAACCCGAGTGACATATGATCCAATGACGGGCCACTGGGCCGGCACATAGCGGTGTGTCGAGCCGACAGGTTTATTTACATGCTGGTTGTTAGATGTGTGCACGCCTGTGGTAATCTAAAGTAGAGGATTCATGAAGAGCAAACTGTTGTGTGTATGTGTTTCCTCGTGTCAGAATCCACTCAGTGTGTGTGCACGTCGGTGTTTGCATGCAGTTGTATAGTTTTATATGCGAGTGTGTGTGTGTGTGTGTGTGTGTGTGTGTGTGTGTGTGTGTGTGTGTGTGTGTGTGTGTGTGCGCACATAGCCCTGGCCCTTAGAAGCAGAGGTTAGCAGCCGCCTGCTCTCTGTGATCAGGTTACAAAAGTGGGTGTGTTCCCTCTCTCCTGTCGCCTGCATGTCTGCCTCTCCCTCTCAAACTTATTCTGTCTCTCTCTGCCTCTCTCTCTCTCTCTCTGCCTCTCTCTCTCTCTTTCTGGAGGCCTGTAGCTTGCGTCATCCAGGCTTCTTCCTTTGGCACCACTACAGACCATCTCGCTCTCTCCCTCCTCTGTGTTCCTCCCCTTCCCTCTTTTCCTTTCTTTCTTCCACCCATCTCCTGCCAAGGAGCAGCCCTGCAGCTGGTCCACACTCCCTGCAGGAGGGTGGGAGCCATGTGACTCTCTACCTCTGACCTCCTCCTCTGCTAAAAAAAAAAAAATTGGCCCACCAGACGCCCACCCAGCATCGCTCTAGTACTGCTCGTCTGGACCACATCGCACACACACCTGGGATACATTCACCCAGCAGATGTAACGCTGACCAACACGTACTCTGACCCGATACGCCCATGTTCTCTCTAACAACACACTGATGACGTCTTCCACACGGTAATGCAGGCTCCAGTTTGTGGAAAAAATCCTCACTCTGGCATCCGCCTGATCTTACAAATGTTGCCCAACCCTTCTAAGCCGCTTAAAAAAACACAACAACTTTGCAATGAGCTATCTGGTGTAAACTACTACGCCACATGCTGGATGAAAACTCTGGACTAGCGCTCAGAGTAAAAGAGCGTACTGTGCTGTAGTGAACTACAGCCCCGCAGGCCCATGACCAATTTGAACAAGCAGAGAAAAAGCAGTGCCAACGTCTCAGATATTGTCAACTGATAGCTCTGTACTAATCTGGGTGTGCATTGGCTGTTATGTAAGTCCAGTAACTGTTGTGTGGATTGTAAAAAGAGAGGGAGTTTTCCTCATACGTTCACAAATCACACTCTGTTTCTGGTGATCCAAAAAGTTTGAACTGAGGAGCAGTTGTTGTTTTGACAGGATCCTCATGATCTCATTAGACACATCTGATGCCAACAGACCAATATCCATTGTCAATAATGCCCATAATGAAAGCAGTTATTTACTATCTATAGCATCACATCAACGTGCGTAGGTTTAAGGTGAATGCACACAACTGTGTTTGTTTGTTTGAGACAGACGTACACGTGCAGAGACCTTACCTTGTCTTTCTCGTGGGGCAACAACCGGACTGGTGGCAGTGATCCCAGAGACACCGTCCCGGTCCCGTCGTCCAGGAAGCTGCTGCGGCTGATGAGCTGGAACAGTGGACCCTGCTTGGCCACGCGTCCATGGGCCACGGCCCTCTTCAGGGCCACCCTCAGCTGCTGGTGGAAGAGGCCAGACCCCATAGAGCCGCTGCTTGACAAGTAGGCCGCCACGTCAGCCTGGCACTTGAGAAAGCGCTCAATGTTCTTTAAGCTGGAGCCACCGGGCTCATGGAGCCCCTCCAGTGCCCGTTTGAGCAATTTGTTCCAGTCCAGTCCCGGTTTCTTCCCAGAATGGGAGTGAGAACTACCACCGCCGCCGCCGCCGCCACCGCCACCACCGCCACCACCGCCACCACCACCACCGCCGCCACCGCCGCCACTGCTGCTGCTGCTGCTGCCACCTCCTCCTCCGCCCCCTCCTCCAGAGCTGCCACTACCCTTGAGCTTGGGCAGAGCCAAGCGCCCCGGGTTGTCAGGGTCCTTGTATGAATTGAGACCTTTGTTTGTGACCTTTAGGATGGTACCATCCTTGACGCTGAGCTCCAACTGCTCCAGAACCGTTTTGCGATCCAGACCATGGGACATGGAGACCGCATTGCAAATGCGCTCCTCTGATGGTCGCTGCTTCTGCTTCTTCACCTTCTTGATGGCCTCCAAGATCCATTGAGTGTACATTGGGTTGGCCAGTTTCACCATGGCTACGGTCTGGGTGGGTGCGGGGGCCTCGAGGCCTTACCGCAATGACCACACACAAAAAAGGACTGTAAGCCAAGGAAAGACCTGGCCTGCGCCGTAGCGCCGCCGCCTCCTCTTTCTCGTTGCCCTCTGCCTGTGTACTATCCCTTGTCCTGGGGTCGCACAGAGAGTCCCTCAGAAGCTGAGTGTGAGCAGCACGGTGATGAGCAGCTGACCATAGCACAACCCCCCTGAGACAACTCTCCACCTGGTAAAACACAGCCCACCCACCTCCCACTCCCGGTCAGGTGAATGTCCCTGACGAGAAGAAGGGGGAGTGGAGGAAGTTGCAGGTCAATTAGCAAGGTAAACTCCCACAGCACACAATGTAGGGTAGATCTTGGCGATAAGAAGGGCTTGAAAAAAAAAAAAGAAAAGAAGAAGGTGTTTCCCACTTTCCAAAAATATCTATTCACAGAAAATAAAACCTGCTCAGTCAGGTTCCTGTTACTGGCAAACTAGCCAATTCTCAATGCGAGTCGGTGAGGATGATCATAGTCTCCATGACATGAAGTTAGTGTTTCAATGATAAAGGGGAGGGCAGTACAGTAATGATGCTCTCTGTAGATTCCACAAGCCTCCACGTTTCCTCGCTGTCCTTTCCTCCTCCAGCAGCCGGAGCTTCTGAGCTCTGGGACAGAAAAGGTATCTCAACCCAGGGAGCAGTCACAGTCGATCACCTTCACGCCTATTGCACTTCAGTAGCTGACAAACCCTGCACAGAAGAAACACACACACACACACACACACACACACACACACACACACACACAGAGAGAGAGAGAGACAAGAGGTTAGCAAAACTTTTGCAGAAAACATCTTTCAATAAAGTGAGAAATAAATATGGCAACAGAGTTATGTCTTGAAGCGACGCTGTGTTTAAATGAGATACAGATCAGCCTGAGAGGGCTTTATTAACTACACCGACACACCGTACGTTTCCCTCACACAGACACATAAACAAAGCCATGCGTGCCCACAGGAAGCACCACGAGGATTGGCCCATTGCACTACTAACACACTGGAAATTGGGGAAGAGGAAGGATCACTTCACTGGTGGTTGTTACCCCCTGACAGTCTGCTAATCAGTCAGAATAAATCAAAAATGTTCAACTAACAGGCAACGTTAAGACCACAACTTCTAACAACCACTAGAAAACGGCGCAAATGTGTCATACTGCTGGAAATGACGAGGTACAAAAAGGTCAACAACATCATCCTAAAAATCTGCACCAGCAAGTTGACCAATGGCTAACTTAGTTGGGTTGCTATGGTAAACATGATGCAGTCAAAACACAGACTGTTAGCAAACATTAGCTGAGGAGCTAGCTATAAAGCAACGCTTAATCCATTGCCGCATTGACAAACCGCTTCCTACGGTGCTGTTTACTCTCCCCGACACGATATTAGATGGCAAAGCATCTGACAACAAGCCTTCCCGCGTACTGCTGTTGTTTAGCACGCTACAGTAGAAGCTAGCCGATGAGCTAACGTTAAGAATATGTTCCTAACGTTAGTCGCTAACCCCGAAACGTAAACAGCACGAAACGAGGAGTTAGCCGGCGCTCCAGCTAAAAAAAAGACCCCGTTTTCCCTTCCGAGAGACGGTCCAGACAAACACTAACCATCCCACCGCAGCACACACGGCGAATAATCTCATTTTGAATGTCATTCGGATATTAACGTGAGATCGCGGCCTTGTAAAAAAAGGCACAATGCAACTTGCAGACGGCCATCTCGGCTAGTGGGCAAGTGCAAAAAAAAAATAAGACATCGTAGCCGCGGATTCTGCAGCGCTACATGTTCTCCGGCCTCCTTCTCAGCGAGGAGCCTCTGCCCGCGGAGACGCGTCCCTACGAGCGGTCCCCACCTCGCTGACTTCCTCCCTCCGCCAGCCGCCCTCCCACGTAACGCTACAGCCTGCGGTGCGGAGAAGACAAGGCCGCTGGAGAAGCTAGGCCTCGGCTCCCCCCTCCGTACCCCCCACACCCACCTCCGCGATCATCATCCCTCACGTACCCCTCTCTGCCTCTACCTCTCGCGGTTCCCCCAGAAAGCCCGAGCTGGTCCCGGTTCTGGTTTCCGAGGGAAGCTCGCGGAAAGGCAGACCCGTGATTTAAAAAAAAATCTCACGTTCCCCCCATCCGGCTTCCGCTGTTACTCACCGGAATTTCTTGTCGAGCCGCCGAGGAGAAGGTGCCAAAACCGTGCGAAACGGAGACAACAA
Organism: Cebidichthys violaceus; assembly: GCF_023349555.1. Lineage (NCBI taxonomy): Eukaryota > Metazoa > Chordata > Actinopteri > Perciformes > Stichaeidae > Cebidichthys > Cebidichthys violaceus. Next base: position 6,460,354 of record NW_027176439.1, read on the forward strand.
CAAGCCAAAAAATGCAGCCACAGACCAGGGGTTCTAGAGCCGACGCCATCTTTGAGTGAAACAGGAGCACGGCTGGTGGGGGAGGGGGGAACACTGAACCGTCAGGCAGGGCCAAGGGACCGTCTGCATGGTGCGAGGCGAAGATCCAGGGGAAGAAAAATCCACTGCAAGGCGCGGGGGGCGGCGGCGCTGTGCTGTTGCTATGAGAGGGGTGTGGATATTGCTTGAGCACATGAAATGGAAGAAAGGGACAGATGGTGGTGGTGTTGGAGGGAAAAAGAAAAAAGAGAAAGAGAGGATAGGTGCTCTCGCATTCTCTGCTGTACTACAACCAGGCCTACATAGATCCAAGGGAGCGTCTGCATTTTGCCCTGCAGTTGTAAAGAAAAAAAAAGAAAATCAAAGCCAATGAGCGTGCCTTAACGTTAGAGGGTATTTAAAGATCAAAGTGAGACACCCCTCCACACTGCAGTCTATTGTAGCTGCTGTGTGTGTGTGTGTGTGTGTGTGTGTGTGTGTGTGTGTGTGTGTGTCCAGAGATGATCAGGTGTTACAGTGCAGCTATCTGGAGTATTACAGCACACGCTGAAGCATGTTATCATCTATCTATGCAGAGTAGTCTGCTAATGCATTATTGCAGTATTATCGTTCCATCGAAGACGATCATGATGTAAATAATGATGTCTGCAGTCGGTCCACCTTGTTACATTTCATCCTATGACAGCTGAGCCTCACACCTTTTCCTCTCGGCGCAACATAAATCACAGCATCTGGTGACAGATGGAAGCAACATAATGTGAATGTATCGCTGTGAATCTGAAGCGTGCTCAATTTAAAAGTAATGTTGCACTTAAAAGATGCTTAATGCAAGTTGTAGGTACTTTCAGGCCTAATATATGTTGTGGAAAATTAAAAACTACATTGAGAATAGTGAGACTAGTAATCGTGGCGGCTCAGAACACGCCGAGTTCTGCACAAGGATTGATAAACTATCACATGTTGCCCCGTAGTTTATGGATATGCCTTGGGGAAATTTGAACAACTTTAGCACAGCCTTCTCATTCAGAAGAAAGACAATCAGAGGGACAGCGGCGTTGCTGCTTCAGCTTCATGATCGTAGTGATACAGAGGCACTTGTGTTGGAAATCTGGCAGCAATCTTCCTTTTCTATTACAGGCTAACACTGAATGCTCCCTGGGTGGAAATTAAATTATCTGCAGCTTTGTGTCAAATGATGTGTACAGCAGTCCTCAGAGACAGATTATAGAGTGTCTTATAGGGAGCAATTAGACCTGAGGTTTCCCCATGTTAGAGGTGTCTTGTGAGAGGGTGAACCGCTGTCAGCGCAGCGGCGATCAAATAAAACCGGTAAGGTCACACTTTACTCGCTGTTTGTCTTGCACTTCTTCGGGGACAGATAAATCAGGTTTCAACGACGAGGCACTAATTATAATCAACGGCAGTGTTATTACACAGATAAATAGTGTGAAGCGTTAACACATGAACGGCTATTAGTACGCCTCCTGAGGACTCGCATATTACATTAGTGTGTACAGTAGGCCGGCGAACAGATGGACAATACTCAGGAGGAGCTTGCACCGCATCTATCGCTCCCCGCCATGAATAAATAATGTCGTGTGCCATGATCTACAGCAGAGGCCATGTTCAACAATACACAACAACAGAGACGGACTAACCGGGCGGGGTGTGAGGGTGGAGGAGTACACGGGGAGTCATTTCATTGTAATTCTGATTAGATAATATTGATTTTCTGTCAGAAAAAAATGGAGGCAGAGGCACAACTTGAAGACCTGTACTTATTCCAGATGAGTGCTGTCAACCTGTACAGTAATAGAGGAATGAGGGCGGAGACATGAAGGAGGGGGCATTAGCGTCATCTTAATTTACACACATCGTTATTGGAGTTAACTCTTATAAGATGTTAAACATTGTTATGGGACAACGTTTGCAGCGTACTTAATTGTGCACGATGTAAAAGTAATGTATGCTGCATAAAAGTGTTTTCAAATAAGTAAACGTGAAGCTGAAACGAGGATTCAGTGATCGACAGTTCTGTTTGTAGATGAATCGTTTAAAGGAATAGTTCAACATTTTGGTGACTGTCCAAAGGTAACTCTGGTACAGCTCACCAGAGCGCTGATGACTACATGAGCATCGCACTGGTTTCCTCGACAATAAGCCGATATTGCAGAAGTAATCGTGTTTAGAAAGGAATGAATGACAGAGTAGTTGATGACGAATAGGAACGGTCATTTGCGTTCCTAAAACAGGCTTTTCTTACCACTGCTATGCTCCGCATAAAGGACAATCTTATTAGATATAAATTCCTGTTTTAAGACATTGGTTTCCCAGATATGAACAGGTTCTGATCGTCTGTATGGTTGAACATTTTTTACATTTAGCCCACAACCACAAATGGATGTTTTGGTATTCAGACCCTCAGCTTGTATTCTATCCTTGGTGGAGAAAAGGAGACAAGTAATTCTTAGCTTACTTTCATCCCCTTAATCCCTACTCTTTTAATTTCTATTCTACCAGCATCCACCTGCTGGGGGCCCTGAGCCCCCAGCACCAGTGTCCACCTGCCCCCCTGCAACCCCCCCTCTACAACACACACACACACACACACACACACACACACACACACACACACATTCCACCTGATGCACAGCAGCACCTCCTGCTCTCCAGGCCTGCTGTCGGGCCTGCTGGCTCCTGCTCTGCTCCACTTCTTCCTGCCTCGAGTTTAAAAGCTTGACTTTTTGCCAAGCCAAATAAACTTACAGCATCTAAACTCCCCAATTCTTCACGCTTCGATCACCACGCCTGTTTAGTTGTTGTAGCTGTTGTTGCCATATCTTTGATTGTGAGCTGGCCGGTTTCCACACCGCCTATACATTGGTTTTGCTGTTGTTTGTGTTCTTGATCCTCTTGCAGCTACATGTCAGATCCCCTATTGTGAGGGCACTACTGTACTCTGATTGATTGTTTCGGTTCAGTAAATGAGGATGAGTCCACCTGAGGGGACATCTGAAGTAAAGAAGGCCTCTTGACACATAACATATTCAGTATGAACCCATACTGAATCCCTGGCAGCTGTCTGTATTGTGAATACAGTCTATTCAATAGTGTGAATTGAGTGAATCTCTCTGATGCCTTGTACTCTTCTCATGAAATGAGGAAGTATGAATGTTGAGCGGCGCTGGGAGTAAGTAGCAGTCGATCTGTGCCACCGGCCGTGCGGACGACATTTCTGAGTTCCTGTTTTGTTTGGGTGATGACTGGAGTTCTGCTCTCAGATAGCCCGGCAGTGTCCAGGACGGCTTCTTTCTTTTTTTTTTTGTCCGTGTGAAACTAGTGAGCTTCCTGCTGTGGCTGGCTGGCTGCCAAGTCCCCAAACACCCCTCTACCCAAACTCCAACTCCAAACCCCTCCCTTCCTGAAAAGCGCTGAAACGTACAACGGAAATTTCCAGGGCCTGTCCGCCCGAGAGCGCGCCCCCACCCATCCAGTGACCCCCGCCGCCATCCAAACCCCTCCTCCCAACCTCCCTCCCCGTGGCCCCTGCTCCCTCCCCGGCCTCCCTACCAAAGGGGACAGAGAGCAGCTGGAAGGTGAAGTGCAGCTTGCCGGCGCTGAGCTGAAAAGTCCAGCCAGACACCTCTCGTCTGAAATGTCCCTGAAAACACCGCCTCCTTCACTTGAACCCAGAAGTGCTTAAGAGTGCTGCAGAGTACTCTTGTCCACCAGAGAGACAGGGAGGCAAATGTGGAGAACTACTCTGTTTGACAAATCAATTGTCCTGCTGTGGTTAACAGTCGTTTTAAGTGTATGTACATCTCAAGCAGGGGCCTCTGACAGCGCCATTAAGATGCACAAATAGCTCTGACTTTAACACTATTAAGTACAGAAGAGGAAGAACGAGTCAGGGTAATCGATATTGCTCAAGCGGGAAAACCCCTGACACGACTATTTGTTAGTTTTCTTAGTTTTCAAGGCAAGAGTCATAAGGTGGCTGCATTTAATCAGGTAGTCTCTTTGAGATCTAGCTTGTTAAGAGTAAGTCATAGTAAGACAAACATGCAAGCAGCATGCAACACGTCTAAAGCCAGACAAATCAATCACACAACAACGGGAATTAAAAGAAGAAACACCAGGTAGTAAACTTTCAAATCTAGCCTGAGGACGTTTAGCAGTTTACTGCATTTAAAAGGTGCATTGAACCTGAAGTCAGTTCTGCATATGGAATATCCACAGTTATGAAATCATTGATTGAATCAAGATTTAACAGAGAGAAGAAAGGCGACGTGGTATGGAGGCTTTAGAACTAGATGAATATCATTGCACTATTATTTCCATCATACTCTGTGATGTAGAAATGAGTGTGAACGTGCAACACACTGCTAAGAACAGGGTTTAGCTGCAGAGATGGTCACCTCTGTATATTCAAACTGTACCCTATTCCCCATGTTTCTGTGACTGATGGGGACGACAACTTCTTTAATTGGTCCAGCACTGAGGGCGTACGCTGAGGACGCAGCTGCTGAACGGGCTGCAATGTAAACGCAACTTCACCAGATTTATGTCCATGAGATGTGCTCGTGTTTGCAAGTGACAGGGTCAGACTGTTATTATAAGTATCTAAGAACAATATGGAAATGACTCTACAGAGAAGTAAAACATTTCTCTTACCTTCTGCTTCCTGTTTGATGTCATGTGACTTGTTACCGGGTTGGAGAGATGAGTGCCGGTGTTATCAAAGGTTTTTGCGTTGGAGTCGGTTGGACTACAGAAAGTATCTAAAAGATTTAGAGAAAGACTTAAATGACATCAAAGTTGACTGAACAATAGTTTAAAAAAGACTAAAAGACGTCATTTTGAGAAATGCACATATTTTCCTAATTGCTGTGAGTAAGATGAGAAGATTGACGTCACTCTTGTGTGTACACTAAATTTAAGTAGCTGCAGCCAACAGCCAGTTAGCTTAGCTTAGCTAGCAGTCCCGTGCATAACCTCCAAAACCACAACTTGTCATTTTCACAGTTGTGTTGATTGGTGAGCTTTACGAGGGCTGTAGGGTGTTACCCTTTCCATTGTTAATGCTAAGCTAAGCTAACTGCATTCTGGCTCGATCTTCTTATTTAACTCCCGGCATGGAAAGAGAATAAGCCTTTTTGTTAAAATGCGTAACTTTGGGTAAAGTTTCTCTTTTTCATTTTGAATTGTGGGATTTTGTGGTGACTTCGTCTCTCCACTTCCTGCCTCCGACACCCCCCCACTTGTTTTGTAGGCGTGATCCCATCTCTGGTAACAGGAGCCATTGCTTTGCTTTATTACTCACCAGCGCTGCGTGCGGCAGCCTGGCAGCCTAACTCTTCTGGTTATACGACCAAGGCACTGCCAGTGGCCATTACAGGTAAAAAACACAACAACAGGACAAGTCAAGACAGTGAAGAAGAAGACGGGGAGTCAATAAAAGTACTGGTCTTGATCCAGTGGAAGTGGAAACAATAAAGATGGGAAGGAGGCCTCTGTACTTTCTGGTACTGGAGGTTTGTTGTGTTCGTGCTTAAACAGCATCAAAGCACTTTGTCTTAAGAGTGAAAAAGTTAATCTATGGCGACACAGCTGCACCACAGCAACCACGTCACATGATGCCTTGTTTCCTGGTTAGCATTATCCAGACCTCCCACATTACGGGCTCCTTCCCAAGTCCAAGCCCCGAGCCCCAGAGTCCTGGAGTACGGCAGCGCTGCAGCGTTCACAGAGCAGGATGCACCACAGACAACAATCCGCCTCCAGGACTCTCTCATGCACACATTCCTGTGGGCCTGGTGGTGGGGGGGGACTTAACCTCTGGAGCTCAGCAGGCTTTTGTCTACTCCCCCCCCCCCCCTCCACCTCCATCGCTCACAGGCTACCCCCACCTTTTTACCAAGTGCTCACTTACACAACAAGCTTTTCTCACAGCAGAAGCGGAGCACGAAGGCCTCCCTGATCAATGCCATTAAGAGTCAGGCGAGACATTAATGTCATAAAGGATATGTCGGTTAATGGACGAGTGAACGCGGATGATTTGATGCCTTAATTTCACCGATGTGAGCCACGCAGTATATATTAAAACCCTTTTGGTTCGCCGTCATTTATATTAATGACACCACTTTCACATTACTGCAGGGCAATGGGGACAAAAAGTGTACATTCCCATGAATGATGAGCCCTGCATGGTCGTTGTAAATTGCATTACAGAGGCAGTAATGATCTGTGTTGTTATTATGTAAACTGTGTTGAATCAGTTATTCACTCAATACGGACCCTAATTGAATAATTAGATCCTTGTCTGTGTAAAGACATGCATGTCTGCCCCCCCCCCCCCCCCCCCCAACAGATGGAGCATGTTATGTAATCATAGTGATGTAAATTAAAATCTCAGGTTATCCTGAGAGACGTGTAACAGAGTGACATGCTCACACACGTCACAGTGAAGGTGATAAATACCTTCAGTCCTCCGGGATGACAGCATGGTGTCCTGGTGGAGCTGACAGAGGACTCGCTGGGTTCCTCATCCAGGCTTTCCCCTCACACATTTCAGACTAGAAGAGGCATCCACAGGCATGGAGCGGAGGGTGGACTCAAGGAAAACAGTTTCACAGCTTTTTTACATGTCGGATACATTTCAATAAATGTACTGACTGATATCTGTGAACATTCTGAGAGTGACATATATGCTGGATTTGTATTCATTGATGTTTGTTTGCCTTACAAAAGACACATTGTGCTACGCTGGAATAGGAGAACCCACTTACACAGCGAGCCAATGCACACAGTGGCACTTTAATATTAAAGACACTTTATGTGTATTGTTTTCATTTTTGAATATTTAGCCATACTAGTGGCGTGGGTCCGCCACATGCTGTACAGTCTGTCATGGTTCCCAGAGGATGCGTCCTGCTGACTGAGGTCCTGACCATGATGTTGACGTTTGTGACTTTAAGTGAAATGTCTCCACAGCTACCGGATGAATTGCCATGAAATTGTGGACACACATGTGCGTCCCCCTCAGGTGGCTCGTTACAGCGTTGGTGATCTTTTTACTTTATATTTAGCGCCATCAGAAGGTCACACTTTACATTTGTTGTGTACTTTGGTTTAAATACCAGCAGAACTAATGAGATTATCATCAACCTCAGCTTTGCTTTGAGTTCAGTGCTTAGCAGCACATGATGGCTAACTAACATGAACATGAACATGAACATGAACATGAACATGAACATGAACACGGTGAACATTACACCTGGTAAACATCAGCATGTTAACATTGTCGCTTTTGTCCCATTTCTTTGTCAAAGTTTTTAAAACCTCATTATAATTCCAAGAGCACTGACCTTTTTGAGCAAAGCCTCATTACATGCCACCATCTGCCTCTCTGCACGTCTTGAGTTCATCTCTGCTCACCACAACATGTCTGTTCTCTGTGCACAAAAAAAAGAAGTGAAAATGCAAAAGCTTGAATGTCGCTTTCAGCTCTGACAAGTCACAGCCGGTCCACACAGAGGCTGCCACAGAGCTTCAGCGCCGCTGAACTTCCCTCTTTGAGGTCATCGGTCCAAGTAAGTTAACTTAACCCCGCCTTGGCAGTCGCTCCAGCCTGGCCCCCGAGGCTGCGAGTCCTTCTCTGACCCGCAGAATCACAACATCCCCTTCTACTGCAGCGGAGGCCTGGAAGTCATCACTGATACGGGCAGCACACAGGGCGCTCTGAGGTCATCAATAATGACTCCATTTACTTAACACCGACCCAAACACCTGCTCGTTCATCATGGCTGACACACGTCAGCCTGACCCATTGCTCAAAGACGAGCCAGCCAGCCACTGCAGATCTGGATCAGGTCACCTCCGGCTCTGAGGGGGCTTTAGTGAGTAGATTGATACGCAGAAGACACACAGAGCTAAGAGCTAATCGTTTCACAGTCATGCTTGGAAATCCTGGACGCTGCCTGAGTGTGTGTGTGGATGTCACACCTGGATGTCAGTAGAATGAAGCTGCTGGAAGCATATTCTTTTATAGCTCTTAGCATATTGTAATTCAAGCGATGTGATGTCTTAGCTCCGTTTTCAGGCTTTAGAAAGTCTAGCCCATGACCAATCACAGGTCATTTCCTATTTGTCTACAATCACAGATGTCCCTTCATGTCCCTTCAGATGAACCATTACAACATGTTTGTGCAGTCTCTCCGATAGCTTAGCATTCTGCTTGAGCTCACCACCGCGGCACAGCTGTGACGGCTAGCAGAAGGCTAACCTATTAGCTAAACCGTGTCTCCTTCTCTGAAACGCTTCTCCGATACAGAATGCTATCTCATGGGACCGCACAGGCCCACACGCTGGGAAAAGGTAACTCTATGAAGAGCGTGCACATGCCCGTGATTGTCTAGTGGTAGGGGTTAGGAGTTAGGAGTTAGGAGTTAGGACAGAGAAAGCTGCATGAGTAGGGCTGTATTTTTAATTCTAGCTTCTTTTGGGGACCTTTTCAAGAACCACATGACGACAGAAACAAGCTGCCTACCCCAGCTTTAAGTATTCCTGCTACAGGTTATTTGTGCCGTGATTATTTCAACATTCCTACGATTCTGTCCCATAAACATAAAACAATCTGCCTGCGTCATGAGTGTGTTTGATACTCAGCTTCTGCACTACTTCCTGTTCTTCACAACATCTAGAGAGACAGCGATGCTGAACTGTCACACTTTAATATCGACGCTATATCTACGGATGGGCGACAAATAACAGGAAAACCCTGAATGAATAAATATGAATAATGCACATTATTACAACAGGAACAGAGGCTGGATGAATGATTTGTGTTTCCCAGGAGAGTGGAGAATATATTATATTAGGAGTGATGCCGTGTGATCCAGCCATGAAGATAGTTAGTCGTTTGTGGTTTTGCTCTACCTGAATAGACTCCAGGTGACTGGAGTTTAATTCATGGTACTCACAGCACAGACCAGTGTAAAGTCATCAAGATTCATCCTCTGGGGAGCCTGAATGTCTGCACATCATTTCACAGCTGTGGACGGACCGGCGTTGCTCTTGTTTTTAATTTTTTTTAGCAAACTAGCGTGGCTTAAAACATTCAGCACAATCATTAGTATATGTTTTATTTATGCTACCGTGTGTTGTTGTAAACTGGTGTTTGTCCTTGTGAAAGTGTGCACCTTGTGAACATATGGGGTTCATGTGTGCTGCCACATCTTCTTTTCTTTAGTTTGTAGCTCTCCTTAAGTCTCAAGGTCGCTCTGCAGAGCGAGCAGCAGCTGCCTGCGGTGCCTTCAGCTCCGCGCTCACGCAGCTGAACACAGAGCTGAAGATGGAGCCTCCCTTCAGGGATTCCTTTCAAGAAACAGCAATAGTTCTTGTTTTCCAGTTGCAATGGCAGCTCGCCCCCTTTCTCTGGAGACGCCATGTTGACGATCCTCCGCCCAGCACTAGAACGTCTCAGACAGCACTTTGATAGCGTTGAGCGTTCATCATTCAGACCTGCGGTGTGTTGGTCCTGTGTCTGTGGGCCTGGTGCTGTTCCCAGCATGCAGCATTCAGAGGGGAGGGGAAACACCCAGGACAGGTCAACAGTACGCCGCACGGTTACGCAACACACACACACACACACACACACACACACAAACACACACACACACACACACAAAGAGGGATCGCTCACATCCACTCCCAGAGGGAATGTAATGGAAACTCATGAACACAGGGAAGCGTGAATTCAGAGAAACCAGATTGTAACTCAGCAGGCGTGGCAGAAGTATCAAGTTCCCATTATGTCTCCTTATTGTGACCACAGCTTATTGTTGTTATGAGAAATAAAGGGATGAACTGTAAACACGAGGCATTAAATCATAGATGATGCCTCAACGGCTCAAAAGCAGAATTCATGTTTCTGTCGGGGGTCATCATGTCATACATGTCGTCATGAGAACTTCAGAGTTTCCTCATCATCTTCTTTTCCATCCTGTGTTTCCTTAAACACCGACACTAACCGTGAACCACATCTTTCACCCGGTAGTGAACGCGTCGGGAGAGTCGACGCTCCAGCAGACTCTTCCTCGTCTGAAGACTGTTTCCACTGGATCAGTCGAGACGGAGTCGAGTTTGGACCTGCCCAGACATTTAGGAGACTTGAGCAGGTATGTTAGTGAGCAGCTCTCTGTGCAGTTTACTCCACACAACCTCACTACATGTGTGTGTTCAAGCAGAACACATGCAAACGCATCAATCTGTATTCCTGTTCTTGATGAATGCATCTGCTTCCAAACTGTTACGTAATACGTCATCGTCCAACTGATCAGGCCGCATTGATATGCGCATTCATTTTCATAAGCGCGTGAGACCGCGGTGGAGATAATTGGTGGCCTCTTTCATGTGCGGTGTTGTTAGCACCTGTGTCACACGAGTCCTGTTCAGCATGAACGCTGCTGCTTCCTGACACAAACTCCCTCTCTGCCTGTGTTTACAGAGAAGATGGTGCATACACACCGCTCTCCTCATGGCACAATGAAGAGAGCTCTCAAGAAAATGTCAACCCATCTGACCCAAATGAAGAAGTTGTGTTCTTCCATGACAGAGCTGCTCTGGCTGCTCATAATGAAACGCTGTGATCTGTAGGCGACGCCGCACTTTGCTGTAGTCAGAGTACATTAATTCTCCTGCACGACCGTGACTCATGCAACAAGACAAAAGATGTCTTTTCAATAATATGCATTCTTGGCAAATTATGCCTTCTACATCACCCACAATGCTCCATGTTCTGGGGGAGGAACGTGTGTGTAAGGCTTTATGCTAGTGTAGCACCAAACAGAGGTCTGGTGAACCAGATGTGTTCTTTCTTGTCGTCTTCAGCATCACCGACACAGACGGCAGTACTCCCAAAGATCAGACTTCCATGAGTAAAGTTGGTGGAATTCCCCTTTAATGTGACAGAAGTAAATGCACAACAGCACAGAGACAGAGAGCACCAATGAATGTCTCGATGTTACAGATGAACCATATTTAATAACAGAAATAGTAACTGGATACTCGTTCAGCAAGCTCCTCACATGTTGAAGCTTCTGGATCGGATCTTTGCGACCTTGAAAGCCAATAAAAAGGTCCATGAAGCCAACTTCACAGGCTTCATATTGCTAAAATAAAAAGAGCGTATTACTGAAAACCATTTAACTCATATTGTTCATGTCCTCATGCTGCTGCAGTAACTCTCCAGGGAAATGATTCATGCTCTACAAAAAAGAAAACACACATAACAGCAGTCTTGATCATTTAAGTAGATGAGAAACTAAAGCATGGAGTTCAGATACGCACGTTATTATGCTAGAAAACTAAGGAACAGAACTCTCCCACCACAAAATGATCGACGGCTAAAATGGTTCCAGAACAGCAACAGCATCGCAAAAGTGTGAGTTTACGTCAGACTGCTGCCCCAAAGAGCTGTGGAGCATTTCTAAATCAAACACTAGAAATGCAGGCTGCAGCTGTTTGAAGCAGGTCTGAGCCAGACACAGCTGGAGCGCACACACACACACACACACACACACACACACACACACACACACACACACACACACACACACCGAAAGCAGCTCCAGGATCTCTTGTTGTGGTCCTGCCTTTGTTTGTTGCCCTCCTCCTGCTGTCTTCAGAGCCGTGCAGGGCTTAGAGAGCGAGCCTGTGAGCATCAATAACGGAGGGCTCACAGCATCAAGCGCAGAAAAGACAACTTAATACCATTCAGCTGCTAATTAACTAATTGAAAGACGAAAGTCTCTAAATCGCCGAGTACAAATAAGTGATTGTGCTGCTTTGTGTCTGCACAGAAAGTGCTCATCCGTTTTAAAATGAGGCGTAAAATCGAGCGCGGCCTACAGTGAGCGGGACATCTTGAGGCTCGGGGTCCATATTAGTCAATGAGATCAATGCTCTTCTTATTACCGGCAGCAACAAGAGCCCATAAAGACCCGATTTATTGTCTGCTGTTTGTGTGTGGAGGAGCGGGATGGGCTGTAGGTGGCGAGTGAAGCCCATAAGGTCAATCACATGAAGTTGTAAAATGAGATGCGGCCCACATTCATAAAGGGCCCCGAGTGGAGGACGACAGGGGGAAGAGGGAGAAGAGAGAGTGGGAAAGAAATGGACTCCATTTTTATTTTTGTAGGTCCTCCTCTCCAGCTGTCAGCCCTGCTCCCCGTCCCATGGGGGGTTGCCACGGTGACAGGAGGCCACATGTCTTGGAGGGGGGGTCGTTTTGGTCAAAGGACCCCATTGTTCTTGTGTTAAGCCGTCTTCACTATGCCCGTCTGCCAGTGGACAGGGGCTCCACACACACACACACACACACACACACACACACACACACACACACACACACACACACACACACACACACACACACACACACACACACACACACACACACACACCCCATTCACAAAGACGCGCCCAGTTACAAGTTTAAAATCAGACGGTGGACGCAGCACAGACCTAACATGGGACATGATGCTGTGGAACCCCCCCCCCCCCCCCACATACACACACACACACACACACACACACACACACACACACACACACACACACACACACACACACACACACACACCTTAAGTGATTCTTATTGGAGCACACGGCCTCGGTGACACTAATGAATGAGCATCTACTAAATGACTTCCTCTCCCAATGATGGCATCTGTTCCAGAGACTTCCTTCATCTCGTCAGAGTTGAGAACTTGACAGATGAACGACTGCAACTACCCGAGTCCACCAGCAGATGGCACAGCAGCCCCACGGCATCAGCCCAGAACCTACAGCGCCGACCGTCCACCGTCTTCTAGTGGGACTGCAGACTTTGGCACACTGAGCCGGGAACCTCTGGCGTCCTTCAGCCAAGCGACTCTGACTCATTGTAAAAAAAGGAGCGAGTCAATTACCCCGTGATGGATAGATTACAGCCGCGCATCATTCCGGGAGCCAATTTTCCAATGCGAACTGAATTTGAAACTCAATTTGTAAGCGCTCTCTCCGCTCCTCTCTGACAGATGGATGGAGCCACTAAAGACCTGAGGCTGTGACTGCTGGAAGCTGAGGTCAGAGGTCAATCTACTTCCAGACATTTGGCCGTGTTCAAAATGTAGATCAGGACGGCAATTAGTGTAGCGCCGCGGTCGGTGATGGTCAAAGGTCCAGGTTTATGTGGAGGGAAAGCTGCTGTACTTGAACTGAAGTGTACACACACACACACACACACACACACACACACACACACACACACACACACACACACACACACACACACACACACACACACACACACACACACACACACACACACACACACACACACACACACACACACACACACACGTAGAAATCGGCCGTTTTATTATCTGGATGAATTCCGTTCAAATGAGATTAAATCATCCGGTTAAATGAACAGTTTGATCTAACGAGACGTCTTTACTTGAAACCGAGGCGTTTAATCAGCATGAGAGTAAAGCAAGGTACATGTAGACAGTTCAGGCACGTCTCAGAGACACACGTTTACTTCACATATTAACACCATCCATTAAAAGAACAGGCGATGCAATGGGACGGGGCCCTCTTCTGGACATTCACCTGCATGTCAACAGTTCACATCACTGAGAGGGAATAGAATAAAAAAAGAGATAAAAAACAAATGAAGTGAATGAATTAGGTTTCTGTGTGTTCATTATGATGAAGGTCCCTTCCTGCTGCGCAGCCCTGCCTGACCGATGGTGAATGCAGAACAGCGCTCTTCATCTGTCCATGAAGAGCAGATATTGACTTGGAGATGCTCGAGCCGATGACTTTGGGGAGCGAGTCTGAACATGCGCTGCGATTACCAGCCGAGTGCTCGGTCATCGATCGGGAGGTGGTCAGCAGAGATGATTGGGCTCACAGGGTATCGACTGCTTGGTAAGCGGAGGGGAAACCGGCTACAAATTACTGGTCAGCTCTAATAATTCACAGGGAACAAAGGCATCAATGTTTTCAGCTAATATAGAACAAACAGCCCATCTAATCTAGAACAGGACAGGTGTGATGAACCCCTTTGATCTCAGTTCACGTAGTCCATTTAAAGTCTCACGAGGCGTTGTCCTGCGTCTCCTCGGGGAGCGGCGGTTGGACGGGCAGAGCGGCACTGAGCCGCCGGCCCCGGGTCTTCCTGCAGGACTCTTTACTGGACTCGGGGGAGGTCCAAGCCAGCCAGGCGAGACCAGCACTGCTGCTGCTGCTGCTGCTGTGCTCCGTGGTGCTCTGGTTCCTCAGGCTGCGGCGGACCAAGCGCTGCCTTCTAGTGGCAACAGGTTTGAACACATCTTCAACGTTAAAGTCAGCCTGCCAGGGGGCGAGCTGGAAATCGGCTACTTCCACCTCTTCCTGGCTGTCAGAGCTCGACCTGATGTCTTCCTGCTGAACGGCTGCTTGGTGCTCCTGCTCCTCCTCCTGCAGCACTGAGACGCTGTCTGGTTCTCTCTGTGCTGACTGACTCGAGGTGTCGTTGGATTCTCCACCTGAAGGTGGGCAGTCTGAGGTGGGTGCATCCGGACTCCCATTGCATTCTAATTTCCCATCAGAGTCTGTGCAGAGCGTTTCTACAGGAATCTGGGCATTCTGTTCTAGCATTGAGGTCAGCGGCGTTTCGCTCGACGCCTCAAGGTTCGCAGTGGTTTGGTCCTCCTGGTGCTCCTCGGTCTTTCCTCCAGCCTGATCTGAAGTCTCCTCCCTGAGCAGGGCCTCAATAGCGACACTGACCGTCCTCTTCTTCAGCCGTCTCCGCTTGAACCTCGGCCCCGACAGCCTCCTGCCCTGTCCTGCGCCGCTTCTTTTACTGGAGTTTGGAGTTGTGACGACATCTTCCGAGGGATTCTCCAAAGCTTTCGTCACAGCGAGGTCACCTGCAGCTCGAGTGCCGTTAGTCATCTCAGGGTTCGAGTGGGTCTCGTGATTTGGGGCTGTAGGGCGAAATGACAAAAATAAAAAAACGTATCAGGGAAATTCATTTCTACCGATCACTTCTGCCATTTTCAGGACTAGATAACACGTTTTGTGAGTGAAGGGTTTGAAGGGTTGTACGTTACCCGTGCAGCTCATACGGGACGTCTGCCGTGCTGCCGCCCGGCCGGTGAGGGCCAGGCTCTCGGTGATGGGGCTCAGGGCGGGGTTCTTGGAGGCGTAGGCCCGACAGCCGTACAGGGAGCGGTCCACGCTCCGGTTCCATCGGCGCGCTGCTGCAGAGCTCCTCTGTGGAAAGACAATCCCGCGTCGTTAAAGAGGTTTGTATCGACGCGTCAGCGTAAACTGAAATGTGATAGCGCCTCATTATGTCATCCTCAGGAAGTACATCAATTTAACCAGATGCTTCCGTGGCTGATTGTGTCGGTGCCATGTTGTGGATATCTGAACTAATAACAGTTATTGTCAATAATAATAATAACAGATTTACCCATAATTCCACTTCCCTAAGACAGCACAATGTCCAAATGTATCAAGATGTGTCTTTTGAGATGTACCATTTCATTTTCATGGGGTGTTAATTCTTCCTCTAATTACAAAGGTCCGGTATAAAGACAGTGGATCTCTGTGTATTTATTAAATCTCTACCCACGTTATTCTGAGCAATGAAGTTGCAGAACTGAAAGTTGTTTGTCTAACCTGACGAAGAGAATCCAATTCAAACCCAAACACAGTCCTGACTTGGAGAACTACAAAGCTGTCAGAAGACACTACTGTGTAAATGTGAGCTACAGTAAGCTTCAGCTATCCAGCCTTCAAACAAGGCGTCTGAGGCATTTCTTGTTCACGTCTTAAAGCGTAAGATTTCATAATAGACTTGTCATTATTTATAATCCTGCGGTGTGTGTGCCACGCGGTCATTTGGAGGAGGAACTCTGGGGCACGCACACGCACACACACACACACACACACACACACACACACACACACACACACACACACACACACACACACACACGTTTTCCCCTAACTCAAAGCAAAGCGAGCTGCAGTCAGATCGCTATCGGCTCCGAGACGTTCTTCCTGCCTCCCAGAATCCCTCAGTGGAGGAATCAAACGAACAGACTCCGCCAACCCACCTTCATGTTCCCAGAGGCCGTCTTGGCAGCGGAGCGCGTCGACCTCTTTACGGGTTGGCTCTCCTCCGGCTGCTGGGGGAGCACAGAGCTGGCGTGAGGATGCATCATATGATCGTCTCTCTTGCAAACATAAAGTTGATATCCTCGCATGAGATTTAGTCCAGATCCAGTGGAATTAAACAGTAGATTAAACGGGAGCATCTTATGACCCCTAAATTATTAAAAAAGACGTCTCGTCTGGTAAACGGAGTGAAATGGAGCTGAAAGCAGCCGGTGGTGATAGCAGAGCTCTCTCTCTCCACTGCTGCTGGGTGCAGGCTCTGCTCCTGGCTCCAGGAGTATGAAATGAATTATTCACATAGAGGACGGTAATAATATCTGGTGATGAACAGACTGTTGCTAAATAAATGGGAAGCAAACTTGTAAAACTATATCCCGTGAACCCAAAATGACCCATCCATGAAAGTAGACAGAAACAGAAGCTAGAACGACGGCAGACCTGCTTCCTTCGCTCTCTACATTGGGCTGCAGCTGGAGCTTCCACATCTGCTCCATGCTGCTTCTCCTTCTCTGGCGAGGGCGTCGGCTCATCCGGGGCTTCCTCCTGGGAGGGTGTGCTGGGACCGGTCTCAGACTCTGAGGACAGTTGACAGCATTACAGCTGAAATGACTTCTACTGAGAGTTTGTCAGCCGTAGGTAACATGGATTAGCTGGGTTAGCGTGGTTAATGATGACAGAGGCTAAACATTGGTTAAACAGGACTTTGATAGAGCTGAATCCAAATGACAAACGGTCCTGTTCTGTCTTTGATTCCGTGGTTTAACATGAGAAACTTGAGCTGTTTGAGCTAAACTCAAACTTCATTTCTGTTGTAGCATGACACTGGAATGTGTCCGGAGAAGAAGACATAAAGATAAGTGGCAGAAGTGTGACGCTGGTTCACCTGTCAGCATGTGACAGAGGAACTCCTCGTGGAACGCAGCGTTTAAATTCAGCGGCTGGGCTTCCCACTGGCGCTCTGAAGATTCAACACACAGAAAGAGACGTTATCATCAGAGTGAGCCTCCAGAGACGAGAGGCTGCAGCGTCACACTGAATAAAGTAGAATCATCAACCTGTGCTCCTCGTCCCCGCAGAGACAGTCTCCTCCATTAACGGGGACACAGTCTGGGACAACAAAACACAAACACACAACGTTGACTGTAACAGACACACAGTGGGGTGCAGAGTGAGGCGTGTTCTGTAATTATTAAACATCACTCATTCACAGTTCATCCAGTTATCATCTAAAAGCATACTGAGAGAAAACTAAAATAAATAATGTTAATTACACCGTTATAAGCCTGCTAAGACATCCGGGTTGTTCACACATCAACATGTTGTAACTACTACTTTAGAGCACAGACACATTACCAGTCCGTCTTCATCCATCCTGCGGTTGCGAGGCACTGAGAGTGTAGGCGAGGCACCGAACCCAGCGGGGCCGCTGAGGTCCGGCTGTGCTCGCGTTGTTTGGGATTCGTTTCTCTGCGGCGTCTTCAGCACCGAGCGCGGCTGTAAGCCCCCGCCTGGTGTGGGCGCCCGGGCCGGGGTGCCCCCCCTCTGCAGCGGAGTGCTGGGAGGCAGGTTCTTATCGAAGAACTCGGGAGAGAGCGGACCGCCGAAGCACACCCGCTTCTTCCTCACCGCGGAGGTCACGGCGGAGTCATCCTCTCCGGCAACGACGGCCGACCCTTCAACGCACAAATCATTTGCATTTTTGTCGCCCGCATGAACAAAGAGGCAGAAAGTGAAGTTTCTCTGCTTTAAACTCTTGCTGTTTTACATCAAAAGAAACGGATTACCAAATTATTCATGGTTCAGGGCGCTTGAAGTTTAAGATGGATAAAGGGCTTCAGATACTACAACGCCAGTTTGAGGAGCTAATAGAAGAAGAAACCAGTAACTAGTATATGAGAAGATATGACACACGTTATAACTCAAGTTCAGTTCAGAATGTACTGGATTTATAACTCAACTAGATCTGATAGAGATATAAGAAAATAAGAATGTATAATAATATGTCATATACATTTACCAAATGTAGCTTCTGCTTTTAACCCATCACCAACTTGTTGGGAGCAGTGGGCTGCTGAGAAGAGCAGTTAGGGGTTCAGTGTCTTGCTCAGGGACACGAGGGTCATCGGCCGAGGATCGAACCGACGACCCTCTTAACCCAGTGAGCCACTGTAAATATTGTTACTAAAAAGAAGCGTTTCCACCGGCTCAAGGTGATGTCTGTGGTGTCAATATTGGGACAAGTCCAGGTCTGGTGAGTTGTGGGTGCTGATCCCCACATTGCACATGTTGGTCTATTTGAGACCTATTAACACTCCCCTTGTAGCTAAGAACAAGTGCATATTGTTCTCTAATACGCACGACTCAAACGCCGTTAATTAACACAGTTTCTTTTCTGGAGATAAAGGTGAGCTCTCCCCCGGCACTCAGCCTGAACACGCTGCATCCAGCGAACGCCGTACGCCGAGCCTCAAAGGCAGGATTGAGCCGAGATAAAAGGTCAGTCACTGGTGCGCGGCCGCTGAGAGCGCTGCGTGTTTACCTGTGGGCTTCATCTCCATCAGAGCGGGGGTGTGGAGGGGGGGGGCGGGCCGGCCCGGCGAAGCCGCTGCAGAATCATCAGGCGGCGGTCGGCCGAGGCTTTGGAGTTCAAAGACGTCGTCCTGTTGAGAGGGATGATATGAGCCCCCCCGTTCTGTTGAGTCTCTAGTTCAAGGAGCTTCACAGAGCAGGTTGTTCACTACGAGTGAACGCTGTCGTGTATCAAATCGGTTTCATCTAACAACCTCCGGCAGGTAAATCTGACCCCCCCTCAAAATCATATTGACAATGTTCAAATGTTGTTGTGTGAATCAATTGGTTTGAACCACAGCTGTCTTACAGCTGATAGATATGTAAAAGGGTCCAAACGGTCCGCCTGTTAAAAACGTTCAAAGAAGGACCAGGAACTGCATATTTAGCATTAGCTCTACACAACAAATACAGGTGCAATACAGCTGCATATCTCAGATGAAAGTATGATCATGACCGCTGGAGTGGAGAAACACAGCGAGAGCTTTGAGTGGCCTTGTTATTGCCTGCTGTGGAGCTGCAGTTGAGATGCTTGGCACCACGTTTGAGACGGAGGTGTGCTCTACTGGGCGATCACATTGTGCGCTTGGTTAGTTAACGTTACAAATGTCACTTCACTTCCCTTTGGCAGAAAAAAAAAAAAAAGAAACCTGCTTGAGTTCTCTCTGAATCTGGCGGTGCGGTCAATATTAAAGAACACATCGTCACTGGTTCCATGGTTGGACCTGTTCATGTGTTCATGTGAAACGGGTAAAGTCATTCTGTGGGAAGGCAGAATCCCAAACGTCTCTATAAATGCCTCTGATCCACTCCTAACGTTCAGTGTGAGTTCAGGTCTGCATCAGGACCTGACCTGCTGGTTCTCAGCAGGGGAACAGGATTGGAGCTCGGGGTCAGTGTGAAGGGTCGGGGATATGAGCACAGCGCGGTCGTCTTCCACAGTCTCACGGGATGTCAGTGGTCCTCGTGTCACAACCTCCATCGCCGGTTCTTCTTCTTCCCGCAGATGTGATCGAGGAGTTCCCACCGGTTCATTCTGCTACACAGAACAGCACCGACACGACTACCAGGGGAGCAGGGAACGCTTATCTAACAAACTGCTGCGTTAGTGTAGTCAAGAATGAGACTGAAATCTTAAAACTTCATGTTGCACTTTACAGAAAGAAAGTACAAAAACACTAAAACCAAAAAGATGCAATTATAAATAAATAAACCTCCATAGCCAGCACTTAAATCTTGAGAGTTTCCCTCTTTTTTTGGACGCTTGTATTTAGAAAGCCCCGTGTAGCACGGAGCTCTAACATTCACAGGAGTTAAAAATACTCAGAGGATTCAATGGAAGGCGAGTACAGAGAGGGAAACCCTTTCAGTTCAATTATTAAAAGCAGTCAAGTAAGTACATGGTCGGAGTGAGTGTACCTCCTGCTCCTTCAAGCTCAAGTGGAGGACAGAAGCGCCGGCCTCTCTAACCTCCACCTCACAGCCTGCAACGGGGCCCAGGCGCCTCCTCTTGCTGGGTGTGGGCGTCACCATGGGTGGGTGGTTCTCCTTCCCTCCATAAGGGCTGCTCCTATCTGACAGAGGGGGGAAGAAAGCAGCCGATCGAAAAGACAAGTTATATAAACATACAACAACAAATGGGACTTGGGGACACCTCAGCTAAATGAAGATAAAAGATCCCGTATCAAATAAACATATAAAAGCACTGCTTGGAAAAACAACTTTGACAAAAATAAGCAAAACCTTGATCAAAGGGATGGAGATAAACTCTCACTGCAGCACCAAACAGCTCAGAAACTGGCCCATTTAAGAAGCTGACCAAGCCCAAAAGAAAATACTGCTGCGAGATGTTGTCAGAGTAAAACTTATACGGCGCTATGCATTAATCCAGCGCTCTTCAGCGGCGCCTCCAGACATCATAAAGGAGTCTTACTGGCACGGACCCTCGTTGAGAAATGAAACTATTAATCCTGTGGCAATGAGGCAGCCTCACCAGACAGATAATCTCTTGTCTTGATGCATCCTCCAGCATCGCTGTCCTGCCTTGGCATCGGATCACAGACCTCACTCTCCTCCACATCCATCAGGCTCTGGAAGGAGGCCATCTTCTGCCTCAGCGTGGAGGCGACCCGGGGAAGGAAGGGGCTACTTCTGACGAGCTGAGGGTTGAGACGGAGAAAACAAACACATCTGCTCAGTGATGCAGTCTGACAGGTCATAGGCTCTGGAGATTACAGAATTACTGAGAGGCAGGACATCTATCACACACTACACACACACACACACACACACACACACACACACACACACACACACACACACACACACACACACTGAATATTACTTTTAGAAGTGTACTGAGCTGTGCATCATCTAACGGCAAGAATATTCAGTCATTACTATTTACACAACAGTAAAAGAATACTTTCCTTCAAGCTACATTTGACCCCTCATCACCTGCAGACCGGGTAGTTTTCCCAGAGAAACTTCTTAAACCACTTCTGCAGCATAACGCACGTTGCTGTCCATAACATGCTCCCTGTGTTCCAAACATGCACAGTTTTTCCAACATATGGCTGAATGCATAGCTTTCATTTGTGCTCGTGAGCCCACCTCTTCTCCTTCATTGGTCAGCAACATCCTGTCTAAAGCAACGCGTGAGCTAGGCCAGAACATCATGGAAGCCGTTTACAAGCTTAATACTGAATGATTTTGTACATAAACATAAGAATTGTGCGTTTCTCAAATGATCATATGCTGATGTAAACGAAGCTTTAACAGCTTCACAAAGCATGAACAAGTAAAGACTCAGAGGTTGTCAATTGTTAGTCCAACTAAAAGGAGACTGAAGCATATTTTGGTTTGGGACAAACTGAACACAAGGTTGGACAGCAGAGGACGGTTCAGCATTGATTTGAAAAGTGTGAATGGATGTTATTGTCACCCTGTGTATTCCCTCACACAAGTATTTCTATGAGGAAGCAGCCTGGGAGAGCCCAGCCTTCATGAAAACAGCTTTCATTGAGTAACACTAACTACTCATTTGTATTAAGTGTAACAGCTACTTTCACAACGATCATGTGAGAACCAAGTTAAATCTAACGAGGATGTCTCCATCAAGACACAGGCTCTCCTAAACTGGTCAGAACTTGGAAAGTGACCAAATGTGCAATAAGATAGACTCAGATAAGTCTTTTCTTTATGATACATCAGCATATTCAATTTTATATAAGTACTTTGTATTATTTCATATTGCAAAGTGGGTGTATAGTTTATTACTATTGATTTCATTAAATTGAATTTAAATGTGTGCAAAGCTCAGAGTTTCTGCTACATTCACATGTGGTGAACAACATCAATCCACTGATGCTGCTGCATTTAACAGCATGTGACAGAAATCACCATTCAAAACGCCACCGTTTCATCCGGCTACACAGAACCACATCAGCCAGAGAGAATCTTCACCACTTCACATATGCTGGGCAGCCAAGCTTGAGTTTTCAGTGCCACAGCAATGTATGCAATACTACTGCAATGTACGCAATACTACTGCAATGTACGCAATACTACAGCAATGTACGTAATACTACTGCAATGTACGCAATACTACTGCAATGTACGCAATACTACAGCAATGTACGTAATACTACTGCAATGTACTCAATACTACTGCAATATACTCAATACTACTGCAATGTACTCAATACTATAGCAATGTACGCAATACTATAGCAATGTACGTAATACTACTGCAATGTACGCAATACTACAGCAATGTACGTAATACTACTGCAATGTACGCAATACTACTGCAATGTACGTAATACTACTGCAATGTACGTAATACTACTGCAATGTACGCAATACTACTGCAATGTACGCAATACTACTGCAATGTACGCAATACTACAGCAATGTACGTAATACTACTGCAATGCAGGCAATACTACTGCCATGCAGGCAATACTACTGCAATGTATGCAATACTACTGCAATGTACGCAATACTACTGCAATGTATGTAATACTACTGCAATGTACGTAATACTACTGCAATGTACGCAATACTACAGCAATGTACGTAATACTACTGCAATGTACGCAATACTACTGCAATGCAGGCAATACTACTGCAATGTATGCAATACTACTGCAATGTATGCAATACTACTGCAATGTATGCAATACTACTGCAATGTACGCAATACTACTGCAATGCAGGCAATACTACTGCAATGTATGCAATACTACTGCAATGTATGCAATACTACTGCAATGTATGCAATACTACTGCAATGTACGCAATACTACTGCCATGCAGGCAATACTACTGCAATGTATGCAATACTACTGCAATGTACGCAATACTACTGCAATGTATGTAATACTACTGCAATGTACGCAATACTACAGCAATGTACGTAATACTACTGCAATGTACGCAATACTACTGCAATGCAGGCAATACTACTGCAATGTATGCAATACTACTGCAATGTATGCAATACTACTGCAATGTATGCAATACTACTGCAATGTACGCAATACTACTGCAATGTATGTAATACTACTGCAATGTACGTAATACTACTGCAATGTACGTAATACTGCTGGATTTAACAGCATGCGCCAGAAGTGACGCTGCCATTCAAACATCACGGTCGCAGCGGGAGCGCCATGATTTTCTCTTCCGCTCTGTTCATTTACTGCCTTAAACGTATGTTGATGCTACTGTTGATGTGACCACTTGTTGGGTGTGATACGTAGACGGATGTCTGCATACTGCAGCTCAATGCTGCTTGTAAGGTCTATATACCAGTAACCTCACACAAGCTAACGCGTGTTAAACAAGCCGGACACGACAGCCTGTCAAGCCCTTAGGTCAGGATATAGTAATACTTACACTGAGAGCACTTATGTGAATATATATACTGTAGACGTGCAACACCTCCGTGTACGTACAACTATTTGTAGTTGCCACAGTGATGGCAATCATCATTTGCATCTGATGAGGGAAAACGGTACAGAAAATGTCTTTTGCAGAAAGTGTGCCGCATCATCAGTAACATATGTCCGTTTCAACATTGATCACAGAGAGCCAACCAAAAGCCGGACTGCAATCTAAATACTGCCTCACACATCAATAGGATGTGATGAAGGTGTGCAAGATTTGCTCAAACGTGTCCCCGTGAAAGACCTCACCTCTGGAGTCCGGAAGGTTGGTGGAGTCTTCATCCTCTGTTGCGCCGTGAAGCGGATGAGGGAGTTTGTCTCTGGGGAGCCGCGGACACCAATGCTGGACCTCCGCCTCATTTGTGTTAGACGAGATTTATCTAGAACAAGAGGGAGAGGAACGCCTCCTCAGTAACAATTGATTGGTGCCCTAAACGGAAAAAATGTCTTTTGCCTCCGATTTCATGCATCCGTTACTGCTGTGGCTGAATGAATACAGAGTAAACCTTTACGTCTATGGAAGACAATGCAAATGCAGTTTAACACCTGTCCTCTCACCTTTGCTTTTTGATAATGCCGCTGGAGTAAAGCTCTGCACAGAGATGCCAAACTGACTAGGCGTGAGCTCGGAGAAGTTCAGGGGGCCTGAGGCGTAATCTGAAACCGGAGGGGAGTCCTCTTCTGAGGGGGACAACGTCTGGTCTCCGTCGGTGTTCGTCTCCGCGGTGGCCATCTGGGTTGACACATTGAAATAACGTTACGTCTAATAATTCAAGAGCAGCTGAACCACAACATGTGAAGTGTTATTAGGACTTACAAAGAATGACAACAGGGGACTAATATATATCCTATATTCCCTTCATACGTTGTTCCAGTCAGTCTAACGCTTGTAGGTAATGTCAACCGACAATATACATTCAACATTTCTTTCAACTTCACGTCAAACTCCATCTGGTTGCTAAAAGTGACGTCCCACTGACTTTAGCATGAAGCTAATATAGCTAGCTGACTCCCCGGTAGCATAACAAAACTAAGATAGCGTTAGCTACAGCTAGCTTCATTATAAACGCCCTTATAGAATGAACCGAATGGTTCATTCACTGTTTAACAACAGTGTAACAACTAACGTTACTGTAGACTCCTGCCAGGGACGTACACGTTGTTATACCGCCGACTGTCACGGATTGTTAACGATAAAGCTAGTTGTTTCAAGCTAACGTACGTCGCTCGAGCCCTTCTCTCCACACGCGACGCTAACAGTAGCAACAGTGAGGTTAGTGTTGAAGATAATGGAATGACAGCAAGTTAAACACTTACCTCGTGTTTTCTGATTCAAATATATATATTTATAAACACATGTAGGGACTATTGTGTCATAAAAAGCACTAACATCTTAAAACATGTTCCTATAAAACACAAACGTTGGAAAAGGAGCAGGAGAGAGATTCAAATTTCGCTCCACGCCAGAGCCAGCGGCGACGTATGTATCCCTCCGCAAAGAAAAGTCATCAACGTTTCTAAACAAACACTTATACGCATTCAAAATACAAGGTGTATTACTTAGTCTTGTTTAAAAATGTAAATTGTGAATACCAAAGACTCGCAATGTTAAAAAAAATGGCGATACTAACGGATAAACGGTATCGTTCGGAGGAACTAACTTCCGTATTTTTCAGGGGTTGAAAGAGAGCGGAACTCGTTTAATATGAACTGGCCAATAGAAACTCCAGATAAGATACCACGTGACAAAGTCAAAGCAGGATGAATGGATGGATGTAAGGATAGATGGATGGATGTATGGATGGATGTATGGATGGATGGATGGATGGATGGAGAGAGAGAGATAGATAGATAGATAGATGGATGGATGGATGGATGGATGGATGGATGGATGGATGGAGAGAGAGAGAGAGAGAGAGAGAGAGAGATAGATAGATAGATAGATAGATAGATAGATAGATAGATAGATAGATGGATGGATGAATGGATAGATAGATAGATAGATAGATAGATAGATAGATAGATAGATGTATAGATAGATAGATAGATGGATGAATGGATAGATAGATAGAAAGAGATAGATAGATAGATAGATAGATAGATAGATAGATAGATAGATAGATAGATAGATAGATAGATAGATAGATAGATAGATAGATAGATGGATGAATGGATAGATAGAGAGAGAGAGAGAGATAGAGAGAGATAAAGAGAGAGAGAGAGAGAGAGAGAGAGAGAGAGAGAGAGAGAGAGAGAGATAGATAGGTATCCAGCTGCAGGGCCTTATCTGCTGCTGGCTGTCTTGGAGCTCGGCTGCATCCTGTCCTCAGTCGGTTGGTTCATATAAATGACCTGATGCTCAAAGTTAAACCCTCTCAGTCAGTCAGACAGACAGACAGACAGACAGACAGACAGACAGGTATCTATCAGTGAGTTCTTGACATGCCGTTATTCCTTTTAACAGTAATAATACATCTGTGGGTTTTGAGCAACCAGAGCAGTGAAACATAGTAACCTTTGGGTCAACTCACTCGCTTTTCTCTTTTTATTTTAAGAGTGAAGTTGTGGGAAGTAAAACAAAAATAAGCTAAAGACATAACCCAAAATGAATGGCACTTTAAGAGAATGAAAAACATCTAAAGATGATAATTTATTCAGCCATAAATGACCATATTTTCACGTGGTTCACAATAGTTTGACATGATTTACAGCAAACTCAAAAATCAATAAGCCCAAACAGGTGGGTGAGCCGTGGCGTCGCCTTGAAGAGCTCTGTAAAGCCTGCCCACACACACACCAGTCACAAACAAACAGAGTTCCTTCTTCTGTGAGGGTTTGAAGTCTGCGGCACAGCTGAGCACACCGAGATCAGATGCATCCCAGAGCCTCGTTCCACAGCTGGGACCGCCGACCACACGAAGCATGTGGCTTCTCCTGCTGACACCAGGAGAGGCCGAGCGAGTCGACGGAAGCTCCACCGCTGCTGTCCTAGTGCAGCACAGGCTGAGCAGATGACACAAGTCCAGACATCCACAGGTGAAAGAAGCCTCTGTGTGTCCGAGCTCCTGTCCAGAGTCACGTGAGTACAATTTGAAAAGGTGAAAGTCTTATTTTGAGGGAATATAATTACCAACACAATGACGCATGGAGTCTTTGTGTGTCGCTCTGGTGTCTGTTCTTTGTTGTGTTTTACTCCACTGTGAGTGACAGGAGCACCCAGCAGTCTTATGGAGTCAGCCTAGCACCAGTTACCATGACAATACATAAAGACCAGTCTCACACCAGTTTGTAATCTGTGTTTATTTTCCTCTTTAAAATAAATATGTGGATGTACACATTGTTAAGTACCCGTTGAGGTACACCTTGTTTGGGAATCATTAATATTCAAACACTGTCCAGTATTTACCTGCATGTTGTGTATGTTGAAGGAGTACTTCAGTGATTCAGTTTTACTCGTCCATCAAATTTGGGACCTCATAAGTCAAATAAAATGAATGGTCAAAAAGAAAGCAGCAGAGGACAAGATGTCCTGAGTGAAGGACATATATATATATACACATACATACATACATACATACATACATATATATATATACATATACATATATATATATATATATATATATATATATATATATATATATACTATTATAGCAGAGTCGAGATGGAAGCTAAGCTAACCCAGCTGGGATCTAAGGCTGCTCCTCTGGCTGTCAGAGGCTCGATGCACAAACATCAGACTTCAGGTGAGCCCAGCAGCAGCAGCAGGTCGGTGACCGTTGGGCCCACATCTTCAGAGACCTGCTCCACCGTTCATCCCGGATCAAGCTGCACTTGACGGACGGACAGCAGGACGGAGGTGGACTCTGTTTACATCATGATGCTCAAACAGTCACCGTTGATCCTCATGTTGAATTTTCAATGTGAAGATGTCGGCCATGTTGTCTGCCTGGAGAATTGATTTCATTCCTTCTGTCTTCACAGGATACGCAGCACTTTCTAGGACCAGTAAACCAACATTTATGTGTAAAATGTGTGTACTTCCTCTTTAAGAAACAAAATCACACACCTCGAGTATATCTCTATTTTTATTTGTGTATATATACACATATAAAAAATAAGGACATATGTACAATGATAATAAATATCAACACGTTTGTACAAGTGAAATAAGTTACTTAACATCTTTAAAAACAGACATAAAAGATCAATAACAGACGAGCAAAGATGGGGCAAAATAAAATCCGGTTGATAATAGAATAATAGAAACGATAAACTTAAAGCCATGTGTGGGAGAAGACATGATGAGCAAACAGATGGTTAAGAGGTGAAGAAATGCACATGAAGACTTTTCACATGCACTGTTTTAGAGCTTGAGACCTGTGTTCCTTTATCTTTTAGTTCTGTGCAACATGTTGTATTAAATAAAAGGCCTGATTGTAAAAGAGGACTATTGTATAAGACGTCCACGTACCAGTGTAGAGAGCCGACATGTTTCAGCTAAATGCTTATTATGTCATCATATAAAGTGGGCACATTCTATCACCGATCGGCTTTGAATCAACAGATGCATATTTGGTTTTTAGGAGCTGACAAATTAAATAATGGTTAACATTTTGGTACATTCCTCAGCCTTTCATAAAGTGAGGGGATAAAGGTCCAGCAGATCACTGCTGACATGAACAGGAAGCAAACAGGAAGTCCATCAGCCTGAAGACATTTTGCTTGAGGGAATATTTATCTGCAGACATCAGCTCGGTGTAGCAAAGTGGACGGACTGCTGAGACCTAAATATCGATCTGGAATCAAATCAAATGAACTGAATCATTTCAACGAGAACAGAAGCAACCGCAGTCGACTTTGGCTTTTCCAAAAGGTGAAGAGGCACAGACAAAGTGAACGTGTTAAAATGCAGCCATGGCTTCCTGTACAACCCTTGAACCATAAAATCAGACACAGATATAGATCGCTTTCTTTTTCTCCAAAGAGAGCATTATTGTTCCACAACATTAGTGTCTGTAAAAGTCCAAAAATGTCCGATCAAAATGATGCACTTGTACAAGGATGATCATATCAAAGGTGTGCAGTCCACTTGCAGAGGATCATGCAACGTTAAGATGGAGCGCTGATGGCCGAGTTCTGATATTCTACATCTGTCTCAGCGCTCTGTACACAGCGGAGACAAACACAAGGTGTCTCTGTCTCCTCCCCTTCCTTCTGGCTGTGCTCCTCTGGTCCCGACAGACACGTCCCAAAAACACAAAGACACCTCTGAAGGACAAAGCACAGAAAGAGGACACAGCGATGTTAATTCAGTGACTGGATTTTACATTTTCCTTGAAATTGGATCAGAAAGTAGTTTATTTTGTTCACATTGTGAGCAGTGGGTGCGTTCATTGGATCATTTATTGTGATGCTTCATACTAACACCTCATTATACCGCCTGAGCAGGTGACTAGAAAACAATATACCAGGGTGTTTGACAATTTGCAGCAACTAATACAATATCTGGTTATGAGGAGAAGACTGGAATGAAATGGTCCCATATCCCGTCTGAACCCTGCCAGCAGAGCATAGTTATTAAAGAGACATTTCAGGCTGACAAAGGTCGTCCTCAGGTCAACCTATTCTGATCCTTGTCAGACGGAAACGTTTCCTCCTTTATGAGATCTTGTCTTCGCAGGCTTCAGGCAGCGCAGCTCCTTTTCTTATCATTCGCCACGGAAGTTTCTGATGCACCTGTCCCCTCAAGACTTTAACACAGAGTTTGCACAAGAACAACTTCTGCTGAGAAGGTGACTGGTCAAACGGTGCAGAGCATGTGATGTAACACGTAGGCGTCTACAGTCGACACGCTGGCGGCTCTGTGTGTGTGTGTGTGTGTGTGTGTGGGGGGGGGGGGCTGTACTTACTTACTAACATCAGGAATGAGACGCTGCATGGAGCTGAACAAACACATTCTGATGTGAAGCATCATAGGGGACTCAACAAACCAAAGAGGGGACGACGTTAATGCTGAGAGGTGGTCTGACATTGTTACATCATGTCTAACGTAAAGCTGGTGACGTCGCCTCAGCACACACTAGACTAGGTTAGCCTCAACCTGACCCTCAGTTTGACCTTTTGACCCTCACAGTGACAGCATTCCCTCACTTCTTCACTGCGATTGGATGAAGACCAGATATTAGAAAATCTGTTGAATCTAACGAGTCTTTTTAAGGCTGGGAGGAGCCTCGTCTTCCCCTGCTTCAGTTGTTCATGCTAGCTTACTATGTTTTTAATGGACGGACAGAAGAGTGGTATCGATCTGATAATCTGATTCCCAACAAGGAAACTTAAATGTTGCCTATTCCTTTTAGTGATAAGTTGAGCAAAGGGACAGAGAGATGAATGAACTAAATCATTCTCAGCGCTACACCGAGCAGCACAAAGCGGCATTGTAAATCGTTGTTTGCATGAATTTAATTAAGTGGAACAATACCTTTCACTGGTTCACGGCTGGAGCCGGCGGATTGTCGGCATGGCAGCAATCAGTCTGTCTGTCCAATCGTCCATCAACACTGTGTGTGTGTGTGTGTGTGTGTGTGTGTGTGTTTTACAGTGCTCTTCCTCTGTATAAGTCCACAGTAGCCCCGGGTCAGTCTCTGGGCATCGGTAGGGGGGGGGGGGGGGTTCATGGTTGGCATTCAGAGGACTGCGAGTGTGTCGCTGTGTGTAGGAGGAGCTGTTTCCTTCTTGGCAGTGCAACTTACCACCCTCACCACACACACACACCATATAAAGCACTTATTGAGACATCCACAGCGGTCGCCACAGTGACGGTTCAACTACATTCTCCTTGCCTAATGTCTTCATGTCAGCTTCAATTTTGAACTAAGTGTGCAGTTATTGTTCCGCCGCTGTGAGCTGAATGCAAATAGCCGTTTCTTTCTACAGCCAAAAAACGCACATCTGTGACGGGCGTCGGCTCTGATGAAGGTCGTCCGGAGTGCACTTGTAGCACATTGAAGGTCGCCGCGCAGGCCTGAGCGGGGACCGTGAGCCGTCACGAGGTCACTCAGAGTGGAGCCGCTAGTCGCTCCGTGGTCGCTTCAACGCCGCTGCAGACGGTCAGACGTAGAAAAAGAACAACAACAAATGTCTCGATTCAAACCAACCGTCACAACACATGAAAGTGGGAGGGGTGGAGGACTTCCTCCGGGGCTAAATACAACATGGGGCGGGGGGGGGTTTAAATCGAGCAGAGAAAGTCTTGAAAGATTGTCTTTCATTCAAACCCCCCCCTGCATCTTTCACTTCATTCTCCCGTTTCACTTCCTCTCTCCTCGTCTGTCTCTCGTCTCCTCACTGTCCCTCGCAGAGCTCCTGCTACGGGGACATGATTGTCATCTTGCTTCCAGATTAATTAGTCTTTTTTTATACCGCTCTCGCACTCTGGGCTCACAAATACAAAAAGGGGGAGACACGCTTCCAGTTTTTAAGTGCAGTAAGCTGAAAAAGTCTCAAAGGAACAGAAGGACAGAGCGTCGGGTCAATACTTCCAGTCAGTTGCATTCGTCAACTGGTTTCAGCACGGGGGGCTGAAAGCCTCTTGGTCCACTCAACGAAAAAAAAAAAGAAAGCTCGCCCTTCAGAAAACACGAAACACCATTCATTTGATTTCAATGCTTGAGGTGTTCTCCTCTGCGTTTAGCCTTTTTAAATACAAAATGTACACAAGTGGCATTTGCACAGTGGAAGCAGAAAAAGCCACAACCATGACTGCATGTTGCCCAGAACATAATCATTATAGGAGTGCATGTTGGCGAACACAGTGTATGAGTGTTTATATTTAACATGCTGTGTGCTATAAATGTCAACAGTGAGCCAAACAGGCATTGGCAGAGCGAGAGAGAGAGAGAAAGAGAGAGAGAGAGAGAAAATTGACAGCGTGTCACTGAAAGAGAGAGAGAGAGAGAGAGAGAGAGAGAGAGAGAGAGAGAGAGAGAGAGAGAGAGAGAGAGAGAGAGAGAGCAGGCGTCCTCAGAAGGAGGGAGGTAGGTTGGTTGTTTTGTTTCTCCAACTCAGGGGATGGTGGTGGAGGAGGACGGCCTAGACGGACGACTCCTCCGGGTTGGCGTCGGGCAGCACGCTCCTCTGCTGCAGAGTGCGCCTCAGCTCCTCCTTGAAGGGGCTGGAGTAGTCGTTCCCGCTCATGCCCAGGCCTCCCAGCCCGCCGCCCCCAGCGCCAGCCCCGCTAGCCCTCTCCTCCCCTGCTGTGCTCAGGTTGAGGCGGATGTAGCCGTTGCTACCCGAGCCTCGAATGTTGGTGAGGCTGAGACGGCTGGGGGAATGGATGGGCTGGCCGGGAATGGCGCTGGGCGACGCCGTGCTGCTGACGCTGCTGGGCCCCAGGGCGTGACCGGGAACGATCTTCAGCGAGCCGTCTGAGTAGTAGTAGTTGGCGCCGGTCTCCCAGAAGCGGTCCTCGTCGCTGGGCATCTTGCTGGGCACAAAGGTGGGCGGCTCCTTGGGCAGGGTGATGGGGTAGACCAGGGTGCTCTCGAGAGGCTTCATGTCAGCCCCCTTTCCCAGCGCCAGCTTCAGCCTCCTGCGCAAGTAAAGAGCCGCTATGAGGAGCAGCAGGCACGCCGCTCCCAGGGTGATGACCAGCACCCAGAAGAGCCCCATGCTGCTGTCTGGAGCACGGGCCTCCATGAAGACCGGAGCGCTGGCTACCACGGCCACCTGGTAGCGCTCCGTCTGAAACTTGACCCCCTGCTCCTCAGAGTAGCAGACGTAGCGGCCCGCTTGCATCTGGCCCGCTTCGGGGACCACGAGGGCTTTGAGGGTCCGGTCGAAGCGCGGCCCTCCGGCCTCAGGGTCACTCAGCTGGAGCGCGCGTTCGTTGAGGACCCAGAGGGGCTGAGCCAGGTTGGAGACCAGCTGGCAAGGCAGCACCATGTCAGACCCCACCACCACTGTAACGTTCCTCAGACGGGAGTGCTCTGCAGAGGAAGAGGAGGAGAGGAAGAGGAGGGGGTGCGGGACAGAGGAAAGAGGAGAGGTGGCTAGATGTCAACCATAATAATCCCAAATCATATTCTACACCAGCCAGCTCTCTTCTGCTTAATTCAATGTATTCAAGTCCAATTCCATTCTCTCTACTACTGACTGCACCGACAATCGATTCCCACAAGGGGCCACCACTGAGGCGTGGCCCCTCACTCACCAGGGCTGGGGATGGAGACGGGCTTATCAAACTTGGTATTTCCCCGGCTGAACCTTTCCAGCATTAGATCCTGTGACAGGGAGGAGGTGGACCTGGAGGGGAAGAGCGGAAGATGATCAACGGTCACGTACTGTCATAGTAATAATAATAATAATTATTATTATTATTATTATAATAATAAATAATAATAATGATCAAACCTGAATGAGCCGGATCAAAACAAACATTTACTGTATATAATAATTTAGCCATGAAATAGCTGCACATTTCCTTAAATAGACAAATACAGTATATGAGTCTAATATTACAACTGGGTGAATGTTATTCAGCTTTGATCACAGCTCATTAATGGACTTTCCCCACAAGGGACATCACAGCATGTAAAGCAGGAGGATTTTACGCCACAGCTTCAGGGGGAGAGTCTGCACAAGCGGCAGTAAAAGATGCATCACTCTTCTGTTAAGAGCTGCTTCTATTAGCTGGTAGACTTTTATTAGTGTGGTTTCACTGTAGAGTTAAGGACACATCATATACAGTACATCATATGCACTGTTTCAGGGGCTTTTCCAGCAGGTCCCTTAAAAAGATCAAATAACATTCCTATTCCTGTTTAGTCCACAGTGTGGATGCACGGCTGCACGGCTGCACCGGCGCTCGTCTCACCCGCGGTGGAGGTCGATGCGGACGCAGGCCCGACCCTCGCTGTCCCACGCGCAGTAGGGATCCCGGGCGAGCAGACAGTCGGGCTGAGACTGGTACCGGCTGCAGTTGGCCAAGGGCAGCTGGAGAACCTCTGAACGAGAGCCGATGTACAAGTACTTCTACAGACGAACACAAGAGAGAGGAAGAAGAAGAGGAGGAGGAGGACAAAGAACAGATCCACGCCATCACCCAGAGACAGAAACCAGAGAGAGGAAGAAGAGGGAGGAAGATAAACAGAGAGAGGGGGAGGGAGGGAGACTCAGTCAGGAGTTATAGGAGATAATGGGATAATCACTCTCACTTACAGTAACGTTCACCCGTCTGACCCTCTTCCAAACCAATCTGGATTGCGTTCTTTTTGCAAAAGCTGTTCTAAAAAATCTCGGTCGCAGCTAAGCCAGCATTAACGAGATGACGAGTCCGCCCCGTCAGAACCGCACCGACCGGCGGACGTGCCATGTAGAACCACGGGGACGCGGCGAGACATGACGGGACGGGGACGTTGAGACAACGACGGGGCCAGAGGTTCAGACCCGCACTGAGGTGAAGGACTGTAATGAGTGTTATTGTGAAGAGGGTTTTGGATTCACGAGGCGACGCTTGATCTGAAAAAGAGCCGCGTTAATAAAAACATGTGCTGAGTGGCAGCGGGCCAGCGGCACCGGGCCGACTGCCTGTCAGCGGATCCATGATTGTAAGTGTCTGGCAAAAACAGGAATTAACAGGACGGCAGACGATAGAGTCAAACCGTTCTCACTGAATACCGATGAAAAAGTGATGCAACAGCGGAGCAAGCTAGCGGAACCCCGGAACAATACATTCAAGGGATGTGATCAGGGGAGTACAGAACCAAGCTAGTGGTGCCAACAAACTTGAGGAACCTTCCCCCTGAGAGACCATTAGAGTCCTCATCTCTCCACAAGACAGGAAACAAAGCAGCTAGGAGTCCATGACGATAGTGTGCTTTACTCTACTGAGTAGGATTCTATTTCTAATAAAATCCCTCTGGAATTGAATCTGCTCTGTTAACATGTTCTTAAGAAATGGATGCAGTGATGAATCATAAAGCCTTAATGCATTATGAGACGTTCCTGTTTCACTTGAAAGTCTGAATTTGCATAACTGAATGGAAGCGATGCATCTTGAAGGGGATCCTGCAGGGACCTCCCCCCCCGTCCCCCCCTGTCCCCCCACTTTGCTGACATCGGACTCAAAGGGCCGGATCGGAACATTTCTCTATCTTTCTGAAACAGACAATGTGCCAATCAAGCCGACTTTACGCCGTGATTGGGTTTGCTGTGTGAGAAAGTAATCCGGATTTACACTTCTCTCTCTCTCTCTCTCTCTCTCTCTCTCTCTCTCTCTCTCTCTCTCTCTCTCTCTCTTTTTGCATTTCATGTGTAACAGCGACTGCACCACTGTGAAAGCCCTCCTGAGGTTCAAATGAGCGTCACGTCTCGCCCCTCTCGGTGACTGCCATCTTTTTAATTCATTTTTTGGGGGTTTTAACTCCATCAGATAGCGATAGTAGAGAGAGATGACAGAAGATGAGGACGATGCTATAAATACCTTCCAACCTGGGGAGGTGGTCACCGCTGACGAAACAGAGGTTGAGATATCCTGACGGTTTATTTCTAGACACGACATGCATCTGTCTGTCACTCCATGCCTTTCCATTAAAACCTTCATTATTAAAGCTAACCCAGGCAACATCATCAGGGACACTTTAAGTTCCTCCACAGCCACAAGGTAAAGTACACAACTGTTTTTGGTTCCCTATGAATAGTCAAAGTCTGCATGTGTACAACTGCTGCATTGTCCTTGAACAACACACTCTAAAGATGCGGTCCCTTGGTCCTCACCTTGGAGTGGGAGATGGTCAGGCTGTCCACTGGCTGGGCCGTCTCAAACAGCTGGATCTCCTCTATCACGTGGGCCTCGGAGCCCAGGATCACCACCCTCTGCAGCCAGCCCTCCGCTGCGGCACAAGGGAGGAGAGAGGAAGGAGGAGTCAGCTCACTCTAGCACACGAGACGCTCCTTATCTGATCGGAGCAAAGTTTTCACGGCATGAATGAAAAACAGACTTCCCAAAAAGATGTGCTGAGCAGCTCATTTGAATATCATTGATGTGATATTAAGAAATATGTAGATACACACAGCTGCGACCGCACACCAGTTCATTTGAATAATGAAAATGTGACTTCATCAATTTGACTGTTCAGCTGTGACCGAATATGAATATTAAGGATCCGCAAACAAACACCTGCTGTGACTGCAGAGGATTTTACTTAAATATTAATGATATCCACAAACATGCACCTGTGATTGCATATAGAAGTTCATCAAAATATGAATAGTGAGATATTATAACACACAAACACACTCCTTTGACGTAACAATTGATTTGAATGTTGATGTAAAACGTCTATAAGAGACAAGGACTGTACAGAGAACAGGAGCGCACACAGAGCTACAGTGTCATCCAGTTGTCTGCAACTTTCACCAACTTCAATTTGTGAAACTTTAACGCTAGAATGTCATGCAACTCTGCAACCGAGAGACACAGAAAGAGAAAAGGAAAAGGACTTCTCCAGCTCAGCGAGAACACGATCCAAAGGTGAACTTTAAAGAGTGGAGATGCTGGTCCCGGCCTTTGAAGACCTCGGGTAAAGATAATATCATCAGAGACATTTGCAGACTTTTTTATGAGGTGTTTGGGGAGCTGATGCTGAGGGAGGAGGAGGAGGAGATCCTGCACTCCTCCTTTCATGTAAGGCATTGTGAACCAGTTGAGATCCCCTGTGATGAAGAGTGTTTCAGGCACAGCTGGTGGGGTGACCTTGATGTGTGTGTGTGTGTGTGTGTGTGTGTGTGTGTGTGTCCATGGATGGAACAGTATTACGTGCTGACATGTACTTTTTTGTGTGGCCCTCTCGATTAAGAGACTGTCACAGATAATATGAAAAGCTAACTCGGTAGCCGACGGGAGGTTTGAGGGAAATACACACACACACACACACACACACACAGCAAGCCACATATCATCACACTCGCCTCTCGCGGTGTCAGGGGCCGGTGTCGGCTAATCCCTCAGTCCTGCAGCCTGTTTTCTCTCCTGAAGAAACAGTCAAGAGTTCCCTCTTCCTCTCTTTCCACATCAGCTGTCGCTACGCTGCAGCTAATAGCTAATCAAGCCCACAGCCCTATTGGCACTATGAGCGCACGTCTGCCAAGGGCCCTGTTGAGTTTGTGCTGTGAAGCACGACAAGCGGGGATGACTACACTTGGCTGAGGAAGCGTAAGTGTGTGCATCTCTGTGTATCAGTTTGTGAGTGTGTTACCCACGTGTGTGTGCCCATGTGTGTGTGTGTGTGTGTGTGTGTGTGTGTCCGGGTTGGCCTCCCTGCTTGCCAGCAGAGAAGCCCCGAGTCCGCTGTTGTGGCGCTGTCAGTTTCCACAGTCGCTCTGTGCCGCAGTGATCTGAATGGTAAGCAGTTGAGTCGCTCTCCATTCATGAGATGAGCCGCATTCAAATTCACATTCCCTGGAATCCACCGTCGGATCTGTGTTATTAAGGATTAAGGCTCCGTGAGGGCCGGCCGATTCCGGATCCGTGCCAAAACAGGACACCTGCATACGGGCCCGATGGCTACGACCGGAGATATTAATTAAGTGGCGCATACGTAGATGTTTCCTTTGATGCATGAAGATGGATCTCAGCATGCAAATCAAGTCCTTAATTGAAACCCAGCTGAAGTCTGGCCAGATGGCATGTTGTTTTGCGCCACCATACCTAATGCCAGTACCTGTCCCCGTCTGCTGCCATGGCCTGTACGCTTTCATCTCTTCAACAAACACTGTGTGTGACTCCAACGCACACACACACACACACACACACACACACACACACACACACACACACACACACACACACACACACACACACACAGTTAGGGGACTATAAGCAACGACTCTGCCACATGGAGAGTACTCCATGTTACCGGAGGTAGAGAAACAGGAACACCACACACTCTATACTGCAATCCAACACAACAACCCTGCAGAAAATGATAGTTTTCAGCTTAACTTTTATGTATGTTTGCATATTCCATATCTCTCAAAGCTGAGTGTGGTGTTCTCTTGGCCTGCATCGTATTTCAAGAGGTTATTTTGTAATAACTTGATTGGTACGTTTAGAAGACGTAACCCTGTGATGCTCACTTCAAGTATGAACATTATAACCAGGTAAAGATATCTTAAAGCGTAAAACGCATCTAAAGTCAGTATGGGGTCAATCAAAACTAAAATGAAAAACGGACTTTGCTGACGTCGGGGCAGTATTGTGGGATCATGTAGTTTTCATTGTGAAACAACCACGTCTGTCTGAAGAGACTCAGACAGACGGAGTCATTTATTTAAGTATTATTCACGTCACATTTACCAAATACATCATTTAATTCTAAAGAAACACAACACTATTAAATAACACCGGCTAATGCTACGCTAACTTGCTCGCCAGCTTCCTTCCTCACTCTGTGACGCATCAGCTGGTGTTTCCTGTGTTTCCTGTGTTTCCCCGTCAGTTGGAGCAACTAGAGGGTAAAGCGGACATGACGCCGTAGACGGGAGAACAAATGAGAAGCACCGTTACCAGAGTCCTCTGGGTTTGAACAAACATTTGGGACAACTCCACACACAACACAGGTTAGGTTAGTTCGTACCTGTGCCGATGAACAGCATGTTGTACGCCCGCTGGTCCAGGGCGCTGACCCGATCCACCGCCAGCCTTGTGAAGTTGACGCCCTTGGTGAGCAGCAGGGGGCGAGCCAGAGCTTTGTCCTCCATCAGCGGGTGCTTCTTGGCAAAGTTGAGCGTGGCGTCAGGCAGCTGCAGAGAGCTGTTGTAGCCGCTCTCCCTGTCTGAGTTAGTTATACACTGCGGCACAGACGGAGGATAGAGAGGCGGAGGGGGAGGGAAATGGAGGGAGGAAAGGAATGGAGGAAAAGGACGAAGGGAAGAGTGAGAGGGCCAAGAAGGAGAAAGAGGTGAGGAAACTTCTTAGCTGCAGCTGGCACAGGTTGGCATGGCTTGCTGGCTTTGGGATGACTCCCTCCCTCTTTCCCTTTCCCTCCTCTTCTCCATCTTTATTTCACTCTGCCTTTCAAATCCGCCTTCCATCACATCCCTTCCTCTGCTTCCTTTCCTTTCGTCCTGGATCATTACCTTCTTAGCTTTTCGTGTCGTGCCAGCTTTTGCTCTTTTCCACTTTCATCGCTACAGTACCCCACGCCACCCATTTATACCTCCCTCCCTCCCTCCCTCCCTCCTTCATCATCCCTCCTCTATCATCCCTCCTCTGCCCACTTATGTCTCCTTCTGTGGTGCAGTGGTTGACAAAACACCCCAGGTTTTAGAACAAAGCTCCTGCTTCCTAAAGTTGCCTGGAAAC
Organism: Cebidichthys violaceus; assembly: GCF_023349555.1. Taxonomy (NCBI): domain Eukaryota; kingdom Metazoa; phylum Chordata; class Actinopteri; order Perciformes; family Stichaeidae; genus Cebidichthys; species Cebidichthys violaceus. The sequence goes on from NW_027176439.1 coordinate 6,499,495, forward strand.
ATCACATGTCACGTGTGCTAGCATCGGGCTCCCGGTTTCTTACCGATCCAGGTCGTGGCACAGGGACGGCGCCGGTGTAGCGCCCCCACCTTTGAGAGGCCTCCCTGTATTCTTTGTAGGATCCTTCAAACACCTTCTTCACATCACCGATCTGGTACTGGCAAACCGCCGACACGTCCACGTCACCCCTGGAACACGGAGACAAGGCGGGGAATTAGCGGTGTGTGTCGGTACAAACTGAGAGACGGATTACCTGTCAAAATGTGTCTTTTCAGTAGCAAACCGCTTCTGGATGCAGCACAAGTAGAGTCAGGCTGACACGGATGTGAGCTGTTCCATACACAACGGAATATGGTAAAACACAGCATTGTATGTATATATATATATATATACATATATATACATATATATACATATATATAACGCCCAGCAGCCTATACTGTCACTTATCGAGTGAGCTGAAATGATAAGGTGTGTTGACACATTTTCTGTTGCAGAAGCAAAGTGATGTACAAAGTGATGTACATGTAATACAGTTACTTGACGGGGAACAGAAATCAATCAGTTGGCGCTGCGGCTCAGGTAATGCATTTCATTTAATGGTTAGGCAAGGGAGGCAGGATCTGTGTGTTTTTAAAACCCAATTTTAGACCCAAAGTGGAACTGAAATTGGGTATTGACGCATGACCCAGGCACATTAAGTCACACTTGCACTCCTCATGTCACAAATATATATTTCATTTCCATTCTCATCAGCCGGGACGAAGACGGGACTCTTGTTTTATTTAGCTGTGCTCTTCCTGTCTGAGACGGTCCTGTTAATGAGCAGCAGTGCCACGGCTTTTAAAGGACAGCGCTGATGTCTCAGTAAGTTAAGACGCTGGCCTGTTCACGCAGATTACGGCTTGAACTCTTGAGTCATCATTTACATAATGTCCAATTATCTTAATGCCAGGGGACTTTAAGGAATCCCCGGCGAGTCGCAGAGACGGAGGATTAGGCGTTTCTTCAGCTGCAGTAGGAGCTCTGAATGAAGAAACAAAGCCGGCAGTTCAAAGCTGGTTCTCTTTGCGATATGATATCTTATTGAGGAACACAAAAGACTGACATCAAAGGGTACTACCCGGAGACGGAGACACTGTCCAACTCTCCTGAAGAGAACCTCCTGCCCTCGCTCCTAGTTCTGATGATAAGTAACTCATTAACACATTAATGCCGGTCTTTACTCCACTCTGACCGATCACCACACTGTTGTTTAATTAACACTTTTCATGACGTTTTCTCTACAGAGGAAACAAGTCAGAAAAAGTTGATTTGACCCTAAACTAGTTATGAGAATGATGCTCATGATACTCACATCGGAAGGGTTAACAAGTGATGTGAATCATTTGATTCAACCAGTGACTCAATCTCCAGTCTGTTGAAATGTGGGATATTAGTGGAGCGGGACTTAATTAAATGGGGCAGACGTGTCCACTGTCATCTGAAGCAACATTACGACTGTGAGTCTGTGACATTAAATCACGAAAACACGCTCAAGCACACTTGAGCTGTATCCACTCAAAATAACTCACATGACTGTCAGTTGATTATATTATATTATACTATTATATCAAAAGCCCAATTACTCAGTAAATACCTAATCACATAAAGTAGGCCATTAGAAGTGACTGGCCGACCTGTGATTTGAATAAAAAGCAGAGCAGCTGATGTGTTGGCAGAGTGATGTAGCGCCTCGCCCTGACAGCAGATGGCACATGTAGTAATTAACTCCCGAGGACGACACTTAAAGCGAGCTCCGGTCCGGTGGCGGCGCTCGCTGCGACTCACCACTGCGCGTGGAAGATGCCGTAGAAGGTGGTCCCCCTCCAGTCCTGGCCCGGCAGCGTGAACACGGCCCGCAGGTTGTTGAAGGAGACGTGGCGCTCGGGGAGGGAGCACTCCAGACGGGCTTTCTGGAAGGTGGTCCACTTCTTCTGCAGGGTTCTGGTACCACCCAGATCCCCCTGAGAGAGGACACGTTGGGTCTCATCAGTGGCTGAATATATGCAGATGATTTTGGATTATTTGGATTTGTTTAAAGCCTCCGCAATGATCCAGTTCACTGTGCCTGTCCTGCTTTAACGAGCACAAGCAGCAGCCAATTGGAATAATCGACGAGTCTGAGAAAAACAGTAATGATATCAGTAGCAATGATAACACTAAAAAGAACAACAGCAACAAGGAGACATTAACATAATAATAAATCAGCATTTTGATCAGTATGCTAGCATGTGAGTGCCTTGACTGACACAATTTGAATTATGGCCAAATAGCCACACTGTTCATGTATTTATTATTATTGTTTCTTTCCCTGCCGTGCCGAAAACGTACCAAAGCCGTGCCCCCCCCCCCGCTGTAGCACAATAACAAACCCGCTCCGTGCCAGAGAGCTGACCCGACTGTTGGCACGTTGGAAACACCTCTTAAGGAGCAGTTAGACCCTGGGATGTTCACGGGGACCATTGGAATGGAGGATAACAATAATAATAATATTCAATTATACAATAACCGCTGCGCAGTGATGAGCCGTCCCTTTATATATACGCTGTGGGCTCAAAAGAGGCCGTCTGCCACATACGTCTCATCGCTATCATCCTCAGTGATTGCAGAAGCTGTAAAAAAGGAATTAAAACAGAAAAAGCAAAGGCTCACATTACGGCGGTGAGATACCGACGTTGTGCAGCGGCAGCATCAGCAGGAGGGGCTAAAATGTTCATTGCTCTGGTACACATTGTGTGTGAGCATCTGTTTCTAATTCCATTCAAAGAGCTTTATTGTTCATCACAGCGCAGACATGAAAGGGCATTTACCATAAAACAGTGCATATATCGTACACTTAATGAGACACATCTCCTCAGACTGTCGACTGTCTCTTCTGCTCAGTTTAAAGGTTACTGAGACGACGTGTCTGCAGTGTGACTGAAAGATGACAGTAAGCCTCTAAAAGGTCCCTGAAGACAAAGGACAATACAGAAAAGCCGCCGTCTCAAGTCTCACTCTCCACAGCCAGCAGCGCCTCTGACGTCCGGCCGTGATCACCGTGGTACATCACACCTAATCAGTTATCCTAATGAGGCCGTTAATTAAGCGAATGAAAGCATTCATTACCAAACAGCTCCATGTCAGTGTGATTGTGTTCACAGAACACATTGTTGCTAAATGGTTGTTTAGATGAAATTCAGGGTGGAACTAATTGAAGCACAGGACAGCTGCTTCCTCTGTGCTTCATTCTGGTAATAATACAAAGGCTTGAAGAAAATGCATCAGGTCCTGTCTGACACAGGAACAGGAACAGGAAGTATCATGTCTCCATCATGTCTCCATCCTGGTCAACGCACCACTTTGTACACGGTAGATGGAGTTGATGAGCAGATGGATGCATGTACGGCAGCTCAGAGATGACAACATGTGTCCTCGAGTCAAGACGTAGGTGAAACACTCTGAGCATTACCAATATGTGGAGCCCTCTTCAGAGCTGGTGTGCTAGCTAGAGCGTTGTGTCCTCTCAGTTTAGACACTCCGTATCACTAAAGCATTACAATCCAAACAAAGGCAGAGCAAGCTATGCTCACTTAGCTTTGTGAGCGACGTCAGGCTCCTCTAAGTGTGATTCATCACATTTAAAGCTATATGTATTTACTTAACGTGTAGTGGAGCTGTTGAACAACTCTACCGGGTACCTCCTTATATGGGCATCTCCTGTTGAAGTCTGTAACTGTCTCAAATTATTAAGTGCTAAGAAGCAGCTGCCAAAACAGCTGGAGAAAACAGAGAAACAGCTGATTTCAAGCCAAGCATGCAGGACGCTGCTCTGCAGACAAAGCTAGTTGTGGGCGTCACGTGTCGCCGTGCATCCTGAAATAGTCCGATTGATTAGGACTGAACGTGTTGAGATCGGGTCGGATGATCAGCTGTACGGTACCTTGCAGACTCGGGCCACTCTGGCCACAGTGAGCTCAGTGTCACAGTCCAGCTCCAGCGCTCGCTCGCTGAAGAAGAAGTAGATCTTGTCGTCGTCCCCGTCTTTACTGCCGCTGCTCTCCCTCACCAGGGCTGAACCCACAAAGTCCGGCTCTGCGCACACACACACACACACACACACACACACGGAGGTAAGTATCAAAACGTGTATTTACACACTGTCTCAGCCTCTAGGTGCATTTGAACTGAATCACTCCACACACACACACACACAGACACACACACACACACACACAGACACACACACACACACACACAGACACACACACACACACACACACACACACACACACGCTTGCTTGACACCTCGTTCTTACTCCCTGCCGCCTCTTCTCACCTCTCTGTCTATTTTCCATCAGCACTCTCTGCTCCGCCTCATCTCTCCTCCACTCATGTCTCGCTCTCTGTCTCTCCATTAGTGGCCCATTTTGTGTTTCTCACTTCCTCCCGTCCTTCTCACATTCTCTCTCTGTATCCGGCCCTCATTAGATTTCGAGTGATATGTTTTTAAAAAAGGCGGACACACTAAATTCAGCCATTTTATGCTTAAGTCATCTTTTTTGAGTTACAAGGATACAACGTTCCCTCCAGATGGACCGTTCTTTTCTGCATAAAAGCCTCAGAAGCAGTATTTTACTCCATCATGGGGCACTACAACTCTCCACTGAAACCCGGGCCAATTAAATCAAGGTGAAGCTGGCTTCATCACTCTAGTTTTTAATAAAAGCTCAGCATCAGCATGAATAACAAACGGACACATCGATCCGAGCCTCAGCCTCATCTGTATGGCGCTCCTTCCTCCCCTCACTCTTCCATTCCTCTCACCTATCCCTCTATCTTTTCATCGCCGGTCCTAATGTCTGTTCTTTCATCAGCCATTTTCCCCGCTGTGACTTCACCCTCTTCTCCTCCCTTCGTTTCTCTCCAAGTAGCTCCCTCCTTTCTCCACCTCCTCCCCCCAAAGATAACGATCCTTCGCTGGAGCCAAGTCCTGCGCTTCATTTCCTGCCACTCATTTATTTTGTTCTCTCCTCTTGTTCTTTTGCATGTTTCCAGCTCACACTTTTTAAAAAGAAGCCAGCGTTATCTCTAATACGAGTCATTTTATTCAAATACATATTTAATGTGTCGCAGTGTCTTGGAAAGCTTTAAGTGATGCAGCATATTTAATTCAATGGTAATTATGGAATAGATATTTTTCCATAAATTTGAATTTTCTTCTGAACATAATGGTAGAATACAAGTGGACAACTGTGCATGGAACTCTAGTGCTGTGATGACGTAGTGTCTTCCACACACACACACACACACACACACACACACACACACACACACACACACACACACACAGAGTAAAAGTGTAATGGACAAAAGCTACAAACGTGAGCAACTAACTTAGAAGTAAGCTAGTAGTACTACCAGTACCACTAGATGGTAGTAACTGTGTAGCTTACTTGTAGCAGGTAGCATATCGTTAGCTTGCTACCAGTGCTCTAGGTAGAGCTACGTTTGACAAATTCATCCTTCTCCTCAAAGACTAAATGAAACACACTGCTTGGATTTAACGTCGAACGTTCAAACAGGACGAAACAGCATTTTAATTCATCCTCTAAATGAACTAATGTGCTATAAAACTATGGCTGATTAGCAGCGCTGCCCTGGTTCTCCACTCTGGTACAGGCACCAGTCAGTGGTGAGGACGCTGACCGTGGACATGCAGCTTCATTACATCATGCATGGAGCCAATGAGGGCTGAGTAAAGACCCCTTTACGTTGGTTTGAACACGAGACGCCAGCTGGCGAGATTAAAAAGTCTTCTGGAGGCAGTTTTCAACCAGCTCATTAGTGCTGATAAAAGCAGAGGAAACGTGCAAACAGCGGCCCTCACTTCAGCCGACATGTCAGCTAGAAATGAAAAGCCTGCTGTTGTTTACTTCTGTGTGGAATTGAAGACCCATTGTTTCAAAAACGACTCTGAATGTTGAGCAGTAAATGCGCTCTAAGCAAACAACCAGTTTAATTATTGTTCTGTTCCCCCCACCCCCCCCCCCCCTCTTTCAGTTGGCGGGTTGACTCTTCTGTCTCTTTGTCTTTCTAACGTCCTCCTCTTCACTTACCATTGAGCCAGGCAGGCAAGTATTCACTCTTCATGCTGTAGTGCTGCTGGCCCAGGTTCCTCAGAATGACCGGCTCTGTACCCAGGAAGTTGTTGAGCGTTGCCGAGTACAGCTCCTTATCTGTACCAAAAAAACAGAGGAAAGCCGTAGTTTAATTCTGTTTTTCGGCCACACTGGTACGAGCCTGAGAGAGGAGGACACAAAGGAGAACAGAGGATGCTGCCTTTCAGCTCAGAGACGCTGTTCACACTGAAGGGAACGCAGCATGCTACGCTAAATTGGACTCCTGGACTCTCAGTGCAATCACGTAGCTCCAAAGCAGATGGGACATGCTGCAGAAGTGGTTTGTGGAGATTTAATGCTGGAGCCCTAAACACATGGTGCTGTTGTTCACCGTACAGACCGCTGAGACGGGACAAGCGGAGCCGCCTGTTGGTTTGGCGTCGACTGAAGTTCTCGAGCGCCTTTAGTTCAACGTGATCCTTTGATGATCGTGACACTCGTTCAGAAACGCTCAGACTCTTAGAGATCCTTCTACCTTCAGTAAACGGGTACGTCACAGGAAAGTGAGCGCTCGCAGTCTGTCCAGCTACGCAAGGGCCTGAACCACCAACGATCACAAAAACAACCTGAACAGATGGGTAAGACATCGACACCTGTCCACATATTTGCATGTATCTGGTTCATGTACCAAGTCAGGAGCATACAGGTCACTTGATGCTAAAAACGACGTTATCTGTGGTCGTGACATAATGAAAAGTTTTGACTTGTTTTTAAGTGTCAGTCAACGCGTTTCACAGCCACGGACGCCGCCGGTGTTTCACTTAAACAAGTGACAGTGATAAGTTGTGACCCTCAGTCGAGTGGTTGCTCGAGGTGAGCTGTTAAAAACACCAACAGAACATGCAGGCGTCTCCTTAAACCCATCTTAAATACAGACTCGGTGTTTATTATCTGCACCGACCATTTACGATAGTCACTACGGGCAACCACGGAGCATCCAGCTGAAAGTCACCAGTTCACACGGTCACTCATTAAAGTGAAACACCTGTCGCTCTGAAGCGTCGTCGTTATCCTGCAGAACAGGAGTTCTCTGTCGGAACCATCGATCCTGACAACCGAGGAACGCTGCGCCCAGACGCTGACGCTGTTGACGGGTTAAAATCCATATTTAAAGCGTGATTGCTCATCTGGATTGCTGGGGTAAAACGCCACTTCTGCACACATATTTTTTATTTTTATGACAACATGCGTTCATTTACGTAAATTCACTCTGACACTCACCCACTATCAGGCCAGTGTGCCCCTTGGCGGGGTCATACGGGCATTTACCCTTCCCATCTTCCAGGGGCGCAGTGTTCAGGGTGAAATAGTCGGCGTTCTGCAAGAACAGGAACACAGGAACACAGGAACACAGGTGCTGGTGGTCAGTGAGTACCATGACCCGCATGATGACACAGCTGCAAGCGCTGTCTGTCCTTTACGAGGACCAGAGCTCCGTCCCTGCTCATGTTGTCCTATCGCATCAGTGTCACACACACACACACACACACACACACACACACACACACACACACAAACACACAAGCATTCACACATCTAACCCAGCATGGGATACTGTTTTCCATTGCATTTATTTTTACATTTTATCACACAGTGGTCTTCGCCTGAGGTCAGATGACTGACATCTCAAGTTGACACCTGTCAACATCGGGCTCACAATAACTCTGTCAAGGGAAACACACACACACACACACACACACACACACACACACACACACACACACACACACACACACACACACACGCATAGTTACCACGTAGGTGCATTTGGGCTGGAAGGCGTAGGTGCCGCAGGTGTAGAGGTGCGTGTGGTTGTAGCTCTGCAGGAAGCGAATGTAGTTGAAGCATTCGGTCTGGGGGGAGAGGAGCAGTTGTTAGAATGCTGTTGTTTGGTGAAGCAGGTGAAGCTGTTGTCCTCTGTGGAGGTGGAGTCTGTTCCACCATGACGTCTCTCAGGATGCCCACACGCACCTCTGAGATTTAGCTTTTAGTCTGATGCTTCTTTTAAATCCTCGGTTCCTTGAAATACCTCAATAACCTTGAGACTAGATCATGTTTGCTGATTCTATCCTTATATTAAATATTAAGAATGTGTGGAATCAGTTGGCCAGTCAGTGATTGAAAGGCTCTTTTGGCTGTGTCGTCTTCAAATAGTAGCAATAGTTTAAAAAGACGTAGACGCTGAACACCGGCAGCCTTTTAGAGCGTATGTTTCTTTCATTTATCAGGTGTATGAAGTCAGTGTCCCATTGAGGACAACCCTTAATATATGATGCAACCACGATATCCAAGTAACCTTTAAACAGAAGAAATAACAACAGATCGTTTCCATTGAAAAGATACGTGTGGAATTAGCAGCATAATGTATTCAGTGTTTTATGGGCAGTGCCCTTCAATGTCTGCTCTGTGATGAACAATAAAGCTCTTTGAAAGGAATTGGAAACAGATGCTCACACACGATGCTGGAGGAATGAATAATTCAGTGCGTCCACTTCATGTTGCTTTCGCAGCAGCAAAACAATATCTGTATCTCACAGCTGTAATCGGAGCAATATGATTTTTTAAAATTCATTTTTACAGCTCCTGCAATCAGTGAGGATAATTAGGATGGGATGAGTCTGTCAGACGGGCTTCAACCGCAGGCTCACAACTCCAACATGAAATAAAAAGACTTCAGCAGAACAACGGTCAGAGTAAACACCATCTGGTCATTCTAATGAACTACATCGATTCCTGTCATGTGTGTGTGTGTGTGTGTGTGTGTGTGTGTGTGTGTGTGTGTTCATATGTGAGAATCAAAGCTATTAAAGTCACTGGACTAAAGTAGCTGTGTGGAACAAAACAAGTATTTTTGACTAATTGTTCTGCACAACTATGTTGATCCTGCTGTAATTTATGTAAGACAAATGATCAACATTAAGTTTTGATAACTATTTGAAAACTATGTTTAAAGTTCCTGTTTTAAAGACACTCATTTCTCAACACGTCTTTTTAATTCCTTTAGCTGCATCCCTCCAGTGAACTACTCCCGTCCTGTTTAAAAGCACATCAAAGGTTATTGTTGAGCGATGAGAGACGTTTTAGCTCCATTTCCAGAAGCGCTGTGTGTTTCCATGAAATATTAAAGGAGACTATAAACGTACGTTATGCAGGGTAAGCAGTGAGGAGCTCTTGCTCAGACTGAAGCAGTTTAACAAAAGCACCTGGACTGCTGGAGCAGCAGGCTCATGTGCAGAGACAGAGTTTCTCTGTTAAATAGGAAGACGTGGAACATCATTAAGACGTGTGTTACGTCTTTTTAAATCTGACCGTGGTGAACTTATATATCAAAGGAACCGTTTCCTGCTGAGTTGAAGGAGAAGATGTGTGCTGCATGTGAAGCCTGGGCCCATCGGTCGTTTTCACGTTCTAGGCCCTCTTTGGAGCAGAACCCTCTTAAAAGCTGCTGATCCTAACCATCCACTGCGTGCTAATGTAATGACTGGAAGCTTTCCAGTTCCAAGTCCCACACTGACTTGACAAAATGTAATTGAGCAAAGTGAAGTGCTGTCATAAACTACCGTCTTAAACGGCCACTGTGCCCTAGAGCAAGGCACTCTGTCAGCTTCGATCCACGTTACCTGGTTGTTCTTCCCTTTGGCGACGCACTCTCTCTTCTTCTCCTGCGGAGCCGGCCAGTCGATCTGGGGAACAGAAAGAGACACCGTGTCGTCTTCAGGACGGCTGCCGTCTGCCTTTTGGCCCATGAGCAATACATCCTGCAAGTACCGATGTGTCTATACATCGTGTTCATTCACGGGCCATAAAAAGTGAATATATGTGTGAATGACATCGCCTCATTTCTTTCTAAAGGTGCACTCAGAGACGTCAAGGCCAAAAAACAGCTGTTTTTGTTTAACTCGATGTAGTAACAGCAGTGAGTCGAAAGAACAGAATGATGAAAGAAAATGTTTTTAAGTTTATTTTGGTAGTAAAAAACATACGTTTTGCACATTATGGGCCTTTTACTTTGCTTACTTTTCGATCCAACAAATGGTACAAAGTGGTTTCTATGGTTACACTAGTTCACCTTGAACTTAAGACACAGTTACGTCCACAGACTGGTGCAGTAAAAGAGGGCCACTGCAGAGACCCGGGTTCAGACCCGGGTTCAGACCCGACAGGTGAGAAGGTGCATCATAACACACCTGGAGGAAGCATCACTGCTGTCACAAGCTTTCGTCCTCCAAAGAGCTACATTCTGCTGAAGGTGGGGAAGCTCTTCACAGGTCCATACGTTGTTATTCACAGCAGCTTCTTTCTTAATGGCTGCGTGACACATGGCTGAACTGTGCTCCGTGGACAGAGGTCCACACCGTGTTTACCAAGAGGTCTCCACATCAGTAGAAATAATCACACCGGTCATTACAGGCAGAGAGCTGCTGCCACTTCATTACTGAACTGATTCACTTGAGTGGGTATAAACCAACAGCAATCACACAAGGAGACGTTGCAGTGTGCTGTACGGGTAGACAGAGCTAAAATACTAACGTTTATATGTTGTGATGATGGAATGAATCACTAGGACCTGTGGCTTTAACATGTCACCTGTAGGACCTGTGGCTTTGACATGTCACCTGTAGGACCTGTGGCTTTAACATGTCAGCTGTAGGACCTGTGGCTTTGACATGTCACCTGTAGGACCTGTGGCTTTGACATGTCACCTGTAGGACCTGTGGCTTTGACATGTCACCTGTAGGACCTGTGGCTTTGACATGTCACCTGTAGGACCTGTGGCTTTGACATGTCACCTGTAGGACCTGTGGCTTTGACATGTCAGCTGTAGGACTTGTGGCTTTAACATGTCACCTGTAGGACCTGTGGCTTTAACATGTCACCTGTAGGACCTGTGGCTTTGACTAAAGCACTTGAGTTTTTAAAGACAGACGAGATAACATGAAGCATAGCGACACCAGCAGTTTACTGTTACTTCTAATTTGTCCCTGAGGGACTCTCATTAGTCCCTAGTCACTGTCTGCTTTATCATCTAATGAAGAAGCTCAACTCTTCAGATCAGGTGTTTTGCACAGAGCACCAGGCAGCAGCAGAAGCAGCAGAAGCTTTCTGCATTAATGCCCGACGACCTACAAAGACACGTCTGCCAAAGCAAACGTCCTCCATTTCACACCAACACGTGGCGCGAATAACAAGCTCTCTTCACATTAGTGTCCCAGAGACGGTCTCTGTGTGACGAATAGAAGTAGAAAGTAGGCATGGTTAATGTATGGTTAATAAGTGTCTCACACTGTCAGTGAAAGAGACTCGAGTGATGAAAATGGAGCATAAACCTTTAATTTGGGAAGGACCTCAGCGCTATTACACGGCCATCTGGTTTCAGCATCTTGAAACCCCTGTGCTAATCTGGGATGTTTTATCTCAGCGCAAGTAATGGAATCCACGCTTTGGCCATTAGCTAATGAATACAAGGAGCACAGTTCTAGTTGTAGTTCTAGGGCAGCTCAAAGTGAGACGGCCCTGAAAACAAAGGAGCAGAGCAGCAGGAGACGTGAGCCCGACGCCACGTCACCTGAACGCTCCATACGTGTTGTGCTTTTCATAACGCCGCCGGTGAAACGCAGCATTAACGTAGCGAATTTAGTCTGAATTGTATTCGAGGTGCCATTCGGGAGACACAATTAATAAATGAAATGATGAAAAACTGAAATAACACAACTTATATAACCGACAAGGGGAAGAACATAACTAAATAATGGAGGAGGAAGCACTTCACACACGAAGCTGCCTGTCTGGGAAAATATATCCCTTGAAAATATTGAGGGAAGACAGACAGGCGTGAGAGTAATGACGGAGGACAGCGGCGAGGAAATAAAGGAGTAGCAGTTAAAGGAAGGGGGGGGGGGGGGGGGGGGGGGGGGGTGAGAGAGAGTGATGGGCAGATGGTGACAGAGGGGATGGACTCGTCCCTCGTCTTCACGCTGCTCCTTCCCACTGCAACGCACACTGGGGGGCTGACAACAGGTGGTCTTATCATTACTGTAAGACTCATAACCCTCACTCAAACAGCCGCGGCCTGCGCCGCGTGTGACGGTGTGTGTGTCAGTGTGTGTGTGTGTGTGTGTGTGTGTGTGAGTGTGTGTGTGCACGTGCGTCTAATAACTGCTCATTACGGCTCTGAATCAGATAACAATTCCCAGACCGCCGCAGGCTGCCTGCTGCACCTTCATCGGACTGCTGCAACTGTACTGATTGCAATACGGACCAATTATTGATGGAGCAAAGCAAAACCAGATTGAGTCTCTGAGGCTTTAGCATCTCTGCGTGTGTGAGTGTGTGAGTGTGTGTGTGTGTGTGTGTGTCTGTGTGTATCAGGTCAAGTCAAGGGTATTTATAGAGTGCTTTGAACAAACAGGTTTGCTCCAGAGTGCTTCACAGAAAAACAAGATACGCAAATTAAAACAAGGACAATAAAAACATGATTGAATAAGTGCATCGTAAACTCTGAGAAACAGGGCCAACGCCTGTGAACGTGTGTGTGTGTGTGTGTGTGTGTGTGTGTGTGTGTGAGTGTGTGTGTGTGTGTGTCTGTTTACTCCCACACACTCACAGTGGATATGTTTGTGATGACAAAAGTGAAATATTGGCGCCAATAGCCGCACATTAGGATCTCAGTATTTGGCAGCTTACTCTCTCGTACACTATTGGGTTGGAGGCTTTTAGCAACAGATAACATGAATAACTCCCAAATAAAGTAATACGTTGTCAAAAAAACATTTGAATTTAGTCCAAAATAAATAAAACCTGATCATATAAAAATCCCTTTCCTAATTTACAGTGAATGTTTAGATTATAAGACCTTGTTTTTGTAAGTTTATGGGATCTTCATGGTTTGATTTAGTCAAAAGTTTTATGTTCGGCGCCTAAAACTGACAAAATCCAGTTTAAGGGTATCTGTTAATTAAGTCTAAACACTACATCTAATGAAACTGGATGCTTGATATCACCAGCTACTCTTCATCTTCTCTCTTCTTCATCAAGGACCACAGCAGAACCCGTACGGAACGTTCCATTTAACAAACACAATGAATCAACATTATTCAATCTATGATGACGCGCAACATGTACTTTGTCAGTTTCGGGGCTCCATATATATATATATACGTATATATATATATATATATATATATGTGTGTTTTTTTTATTTTTTTTTATTAAACTAAAATATACATGTCGGTCAAACTGAAGCTGCTTTCTGCTCGACTTGTGGCTAAGAGCAGCAATAAATACCTTTTATTATATTTTTGACCCTTTAAGGAGGACACACTATTTGAGAAGGCATTAAACTGCCTGTCAGCTCGTACATTATTAGCCTGTACAAGGCCTGAACATTTAATAACAGAAGTACAGTACAGGCCAGACCAATAAAGAACCAACAACTAGTGTGACTCAGTGTACTTTACTGTGGTAGGAGTTCTGCAGCTTCTCTGAAATGTCCTTGAGTCCAAAAATGAGCCAAAAGAGGATAAAAGAAGGTTGTTCTGGAACTTAATAGACGGCAAAAAAGTGCGGCAGAGATGTTTCTGCCCCTTTCCTGCATATTCTGAATCTTTGATATAATAATTGCATCACAGCTGATATCATAATTGAATTTGCCGTATTTAAATGAAGCGTTTGGAATGTGTGTTTATCTGTGCAGCGCTCAGTAACCAGGCTGCGCCGAGGAGACGCCGCTCTTTGTTCCTGAACTGTCCGTCACCAAGCCTTGTGATATTAAATCTTATGTGTTATCATTTAATTTCTCACATTTCTACAAAAGCCTGTCAGACCGTGTGGGCGGTGGCGGTGAGTCACAGGCGGCATTGTGTGAATACAATTGCTTGTCTTGAAATCCTTCCTATCCTTCCCGTATTGAACTTTTGTCAAATTGTAATCCTCTCGAATGTACAATAAAGCTTTGAACGTGTGGCGAGCATTACCTGTGTGGTGAGCGTTACCTGTGTGCCGAGCGTTACCTGTGTGGCGAGCGTTACCTGTGTGCCGAGCGTTACCTGTGTGGTGAGTGTTACCTGTGTGGTGAGTGTTACCTGTGTGGTGAGCGTTACCTGTGTGGCGAGTGTTACCTGTGTGGTGAGCGTTACCTGTGTGGTGAGTGTTACCTGTGTGGTGAGCGTTACCTGTGTGGTGAGTGTTACCTGTGTGGTGAGTGTTACCTGTGTGGCGAGTGTTACCTGTGTGGTGAGTGTTACCTGTGTGGTGAGTGTTACCTGTGTGGCAAGTGTTACCTGTGTGGTGAGCGTTACCTGTGTGGTGAGCGTTACCTGTGTGGTGAGTGTTACCTGTGTGGTGAGTGTTACCTGTGTGGTGAGCGTTACCTGTGTGGTGAGTGTTACCTGTGTGGCGAGTGTTACCTGTGTGGTGAGCGTTACCTGTGTGGTGAGTGTTACCTGTGAGGTGAGTGTTACCTGTGTGGCGAGTGTTACCTGTGTGGTGAGCATTACCTGAGTGGTGAGCGTTACCTGTGTGGCGAGTGTTACCTGTGTGGTGAGCGTTACATGTGTGGTGAGTGTTACCTGTGAGGTGAGTGTTACCTGTGTGGCGAGTGTTACCTGTGTGGTGAGCATTACCTGAGTGGTGAGCGTTACCTGTGTGGTGAGCATTACCTGAGTGGTGAGCGTTACCTGTGTGGTGAGTGTTACCTGTGTGGTGAGTGTTACCTGTGTGGCGAGTGTTACCTGTGTGGCGAGTGTTACCTGAGTGGCGAGCGTTACCTGTGTGGCGAGCGTTACCTGTGTGGCGAGCGTTGAGCGTTACCTGTGTGGCGAGCGTTACCTGTGTGGCGAGCGTTGAGCGTTACCTGTGTGGTGAGCGTTACCTGAGTGGCGAGCGTTACCTGAGTGGTGAGTGTTACCTGAGTGGTGAGCGTTACCTGTGTGGCGAGCGTTACCTGTGTGGTGAGTGTTACCTGGGTGGTGAGCGTTACCTGTGTGGCGAGTGTTACCTGAGTGGTGAGCGTTACCTGTGTGGCGAGTGTTACCTGAGTGGCGAGCGTTGAGCGTTACCTGTGTGGCGAGTGTTACCTGAGTGGCGAGCGTTACCTGTGTGATGAGCGTTACCTGTGTGGCGAGCGTTACCTGTGTGGCGAGCGTTACCTGTGTGGCGAGCGTTGAGCGTTACCTGTGTGGCGAGCGTTGAGCGTTACCTGTGTGGCGAGCGTTACCTGTGTGGCGAGCGTTGAGCGTTACCTGTGTGGTGAGCGTTACCTGAATGGCGAGCGTTACCTGAGTGGTGAGTGTTACCTGAGTGGTGAGCGTTACCTGTGTGGCGAGCGTTACCTGTGTGGTGAGTGTTACCTGAGTGGCGAGCGTTGAGCGTTACCTGTGTGGCGAGTGTTACCTGAGTGGCGAGCGTTGAGCGTTACCTGTGTGGCGAGTGTTACCTGAGTGGCGAGCGTTGAGCGTTACCTGTGTGGTGAGTGTTACCTGAGTGGTGAGCGTTACCTGAGGCCGCAGCTGTTTGCTGATGTCGTTGGGGTCCAGGGCGAACAACGTCTCCCGCGCCCCGACGTACAACACCCTCTCGTGGTCGGACAGAGTCAGCATGCTGTAGTTGAACGCTCCCTGGACGCTGAACCTCGCCATGCTGTCCAACACATCTGGAGAAAGACACAGAGGGGCGTGGTCACGTCGCTGACAACACATAGCTGCAGAAGCGCTCGTGTGTCCTGTCAACTGATCTGTTGACAGATGACAGACTAAACCCGAGAAGAACTTTTCACACTTCCCTTGTTGGAGATGGTTGATGTCTCATCTTATCGCCTACTCCACCACCTATAGCTCAATGTCAGCCATGCTGCTTTCCTTTCACTACAGCTGTGTGTCGTATATACGAAGCTTTCAGGTTCACAACATGGGAAAGTTCCTGCTCAATTTAACCTCGTGGCCAAATCTGCTCACGAACGTCCAGCATCTCAGCTTCCACCTGTGACATTTCTGCAATCCACGACCTGGTCTGGACCTCTGTTCAACCCTGGACCACCGCGCTGACAGACAGAGGAAGCAGCTAGCTGGTGAACGTAGCATTCTGCTCTGTGTCTACTCTAAGAGCCCAGAGCAGAAGACAGTCTTCAAGGCAAGTCTGAAATACGAGAGACGGTGGTCTTCTGTTCAGAGGAGCTGTGCAAATAAACAAGAAGCAATATTGCGCTTGCCCTCCCAGCCCTAGTTTTGATGAAGAGTGCGCTGACGTGTGCTGCTCAAGTTATGAATCCAGCAGCATCCAGAGCTTTTAAAGTCGCGCTGTATTGATGAAACCATAATCTCACACTGATAGAAAGTCTGCACAATCTGCAAAATCTAAACCTTTTGTTATCCATAAAAGAAACTATGCGTCAACTGCTTCAATCAGCCGCCGCTCTACCGGCAGCTTTAAAAGGCGGTTTGTTATCGAGCCGCTGACAAGAGGTTTGTGTTCATACACTCGTTCAATAAACACGACATTAAGAACGGCAATTTTCAAATTGAGAAAATCGGCTAATCTTGTTTTTATAAAACCACCTAAATTGTGTTTTTCCTGAATTGGACACGGCGTTGAGACTAATGACTGTTAAAGAAGTCGTCCACTCAGCGCTGCAGCGTGAGGAGCAGAGCAGCTTCATCAGGGCTGCACAGAGCGCCGACACACAACGAGCCAGA
>NW_027176439.1:6526385-6546939 GCF_023349555.1 Cebidichthys violaceus
GCAGTACACACACTCACACACACATATAAACAAAGGGGGATTAGACTGATAGACACACACACACACACACACACACACACACACACACACACACACACACACACACCCTCTGTGCGCCCACATTTTCTCTCACTCTGGTTTTTCATCGCTTGTCTTCTTGTCTTGTAAACTCTCACTGCATGCAAACAGCAGCTCACACACACACACACACACACGCGCACGCGCACACACACACACACACGCACACGCACACGCGCACGCACACACACACACACACACACACACGCACACACACACACACACACACACACGCACACACACACACACACACACACACACACACACGTTAATATGGAAGCTGTGTGTCTGTGCAGGGAGATGCCTCCATGCACAGTGAAGCACAGGGCAAATGGCCTGCTGAGAGAGAGTGTGTGTGTGTGTGTGTGTGTGTGTGTGTGTGCGTGTCGTTCCACTGAAGCTACTTTCTGTCCTTTTAAGGCAGTTAGTGACTGGCCTCTCTCTCCTCGTCTGTCTCTACGTCTCTCCACCTTTCTGAATCTCTTGCTTTCCTTCCATGATACTGCTCTCCTCTCTCTTCTCATTCCTCCCCTCCAATCCTTCCTTCCCTCCCTCCCTCCCTCTTTCTGCAGCTTTGTTTTTCCATTCCGTCTCTCCTATCTCCTCCTCAGCACCGTGGCAAGAACCCATCCATATAAGTCATTTTACCCAGTATTGAGCCTGAAAATCTCATTTTTCTTTAACCAAGTGGAGAAATCTGTCACCGGGTAAAATAATCCCACTTGTTTCCAATGCAAATCAATTTACGTCAAGAATCCTTCTGCACTCGAGTGTCGTCCTCGAATCAAGTATGACAGAAGCGTTTCATGACAAGGCTTTTATTTCAAACACATTAATGACAAAAAAAAAGTTGAAGCTGCACGAGAAGCGAAGGGAAGTTATCTCGTCTCTACAGGCAGATTTATTCACCAAGTCCTTTCCAGAAAGATACTGAATATTAGATGCTTTTTGGAAATGCATTTTCTTTGCTCCTTCCCTGTGTGTGTGTGTGTGTGTGTGTGTGTGTGTGTGTGTGTGTGTGTGTGTGTGTGTGTGCAGCTGTCCCAGTTCGTGTCCTCACCACAAGTGTGTTCTGGCCAAAGTGCAGCAGGACCACTCTGCCAGTGCTGGCTTTGTTTGTCACAGTGGAGTGTTTCCCCAGAATCTATCGACGTCCTATCGATTGTGTCCCCCCCCCCCCCCCCCCCCCCCCCCCCCAAATCCTCTGTCGTCACATCCCAGCACAACGCCGGTGACGGCTGCATGGAGGGATGAGAGGACGGCTGTATGGAAGAGGAGAGGTGGAGGTGGAGGGGGAGGGGGGGAGGTGGGGCGTGCTCGCGGCATGAGAAAGCTGCATTTGAAATGTCTCCACACCCCGCCGCTACCCAGCGCCATTCTCCTCAAGAGCGGCTGAAATCTGAGCTCTTTGTGAAAACGCCATAAGAGCATTACGAGTTCACACGATGAGCCGCGGCGCACAAAGCAAAAGAGGGGAGGGGAGGGATGAAAGGCCAACAGAGAGAGAGAAAGGGAAGAAGAGAGAGATACGGGATGAGAGGTGGAGGAGGTGGTACACAGAGGTGAGAAAATGTAGCTTTTTTATCCCTATATTTTTTCTTCTCTCTTTATACAATTTCCATAATCCCCAAGTGATAGAACGCAGTACTTCTCCTTTGAGGGATTAAAAAAACAGACTTTTTCTCGGCTTGCAACAATTGGCATTGTTCAGTGAAGACAGTCGGGCTCGGCTGCAGAGGAGGGCCGAGATAAAGAGTGCAAATGCAGTTGAGCGCTAGGATTAGACTGATGCATTGTTTCACTGGGGGTGGATCTCTTTACAGGATCTGAAAGCATCCACCTCTGATTTAATGGGAAATCCTCCCCGGTTGTTGTAACGGAATACATTTTTGCAATTACTGGTTTTGTATCGGATGTCTGACCAGATAAATCGTCCGACTCGGAGGATTCCTCCGACAGCCGCCGGCCCTTTAAATCCGCCTTACGGTCTGGCTTTAGTGGATTTGGATGAGGCGAGGAACGTAAATTATGCGTTGGTGTTTTGTGTCAGGTTCAACGTTGGTGAGCTTTGACATGCAAATGTGGATGTTCACCACTAGTATGCCAGCTACAACAGTTCACCACCTAGTACATGAAGAGTCAATGCAGCGACATATAGGATAGAACTTGGAAAGTAGAGCTATTTGTCCTTTTATGGGGACTTTAATGAGCCGCTACCTAACTGCGTTCTTTGAGTCGAGTCGGTCTTTCAAAGCCCCCTGAGGTGTAGCTCCTCCATCAGCTCGTAGCACGCCGCTCACTCACCCTGGTATCGAACAGTCTTGCGTGGGATCGGGTTCCAGTTGAGACCCAGCGACTTCTCCCATCCAACCAGAAACACCAGGAGCAAGACCTTGGTCCCGCCCATAGCGCCCATATCGGCTGGCATGCGCTGGGACCGGCGTTGTGCGATGGATCGGGGGACGAGAGGGACCGGAGAGAGCGGCCCGGCTCCTGGCAGCCTGCCGGGAGAAAAACAACAACAACAACAACAACAACACGTCAGCAGGAAGCAGAGACTCACTTCCTCTATTGACCTGGTTGTTTATCAGAAACTCTTTTGTCAAATCAGTGTTTACAACTTGCACGTTTTTCAAAAAGCAACACAGAACACGGTTCACACGTTCAAGCTGCACTGACAGATACATCTGTACTCTAACATTTCACATGTGCATCAAAAGCCACAATGATGTAAAACAGAAATGAGTTATGCAAATCATTAAAGCCAATAAGGACATCGCTGCAATCAGTGTATGTGCCTCTGTGTGTGTGTGTGTGTGTGTGTGTGTGTGTGTGTGTGTGTGTGTGTGTGTGTGTGAGTGTGTGAGTGTGTGTGTGTGTGTGTGTGTGTGTGTGTCTGCCAACAAAAACAAACAAAACATGTGAATGACTTTTGGCCGGGGTGATGCAGGAGCGTTTTCTGCGGCCCTCCCTCACTGCGAGCGATAATCCAGCTATCGGCACTCAGAACGCTCAGAAATAGCTTATCGCCGCGCTCTTGTCAAGCCAATTCAGCAGCACTGTATTAAACTGGGGCTGAGTTATCAAAGTTAATTGGCGCTGGCAATGCATCAAACGGCAACGTGTCGGGGGAACGAATGTCGAGGCAAGGACAATCCAATAGTAAATGAACTGGTTTATACCTAATGAACACGAGGACAGAGTGGCCTTACAGTCCAGTGACGGGGGGGATGACTGACGTGTTGCGCTGCTGCAGGTGAGACCGGTGCACAGGGAGAGACGAGGAGTTTCACCTTAAAATAGTCCTCGCATATAAAGACACACGAAGACGTTTTACTTATATGCTTGTGAGGACATGGCAGACCTTAAACTATCATCTTGTAAGACATCAATTAGTGGCATCATATGTTGATTCAAGGTGAAACGTGTCACTTGTCAAATCATTGTAAAGTCTACCATGAGCAGCCTGAGATAGATTCATGAGCAGCACTTTAAACTACGTAGATCTCCTGCAGCCACCTGTGCTGACAGACGTCCATCAATCATGACAAACATCTATAATTACCCTCCAATGACTTCTCGTTAGCGCTCATATTTATGAAACAATCTGTACTGATTTCTTAAATGACATCCAGATCCCGTCCCTGTTACCAAAGGCTTCAGACAAACCGTCGTTTGAGGAACACGTCTTTGTGACCAGAGGTGAAGCGTGAACCTGCTGCTGGCTGCATTCCTGATCTCTCTGAGTCTTTGGAGTCTCAACGCAATCAAGAGTACAAACACGGAGCGCAGTCTCCCCTTGAAGGCGTTCGTGGTGTTGCACTTGAAACAGACACTGTGTCATTAAAACAGCGTTCCATTATCTGGAAAGCACTTATGTTGAAGCATAATTAACAAATCATATGCGTTACAATCTGATTTTCCGGAGTACCTGCATGAGACACTGTGGGCAAAATAATGACACACATGTAACATTTAAATGTCATTTTTAACATTCAGTTTGCTTCCGTTTCATTCAAACGGCAGCAGACATCTCAGATAAGTACAGTATATGTCAACAGCTCACTGGGAGTGTTTTTAATTTAAATGTAAAGGTGGCCTATAGTAAACCCAACGCGTCTCCAACTCACTGACCACAATCTAGACCGAGTCTAATTACTCTGACCACAGCACTAAACCAATTACTGACCTTTAACCCGACCACTGCAGGAATAAAGCATGATGGAGCGCTCCTAATGTTTGCATTCTAGTGAGGACCAAATATCCTCATAATAATTGAAAAGTCACACACACACACACACACACACACACACACACACACACGCGCCTCTGATGACGACGCTCATTGGAGGTGGGAATACGTTGACTTTTAAACAGACACAGAATGTCAAACTGTCTCTGCTTTAACCCGGCACAAAGACAGAAAACACCTCCAGACCTGTAGCACATTTTATGTCTCTGACTCCGCCTCCCTCTCCGAGTCACACAAGTGAACACTAAATCCAGTGCTGGCAGAAAAACACCAAAAAACAAAACCACACTTGGTCTATTTGGTGGATTGGCAGGAGAGGTAATTGAGATTTGGAGATGTGTGTGTGTGTGTGTGTGTGTGTGTGTGTGTGTGTCTGCCTACGTCCAACCAATGTGACTGTTATTGATTGGACTTTTGATAGGAAAATAAGAAGATGCTGAAAGAAGAAGAAGAAGAAGAAGAAGAAGAAGAAGAAGAAGAAGAAGAACACCTCTGGATCAGATCACAGCGGTTAAAGGAGCGTGCTTAAATGCTGGGTTTGGGTGAAAGCCCTCCAAGCCTCGCAGTGCCGACTACCGGCTTTATTGGATCGATGCCGGAGGCCTCGCCGGCCAACGCTTCAGTGAGCCGAGATTGAGATTGAGATTGAAAGGTGGGAAGGGAGGGAGTGAGGGATGGAGAACGGGACGAAGGGTTGAAAGAATGACAGAAATGGGGGGAGAGTTACGGAGAAAGAACACGTTGAAGGAGGCTTACAGCTTCTCTTCTTATCCCTTTCATCTCTGTACCGAGAGCTAACCGAGTGAAGTGGGCATCCTGTAGGCCGGATTAAGAGAAGAGGCAGCGTGTAAACACTGCAGAGGAAGATGAGGAGGAAGAGGACAGCGGGGAACACAGAGAAACACGGCGTCCGTCTGAGAGAACGCTTCAAATCTCCAATGTCAACATCGCTATCCCTCCTCTGCCTCTCTTTAATTCCCTCTCTCTCTCTATAGGTCGCGCAGCACTTTAAGAAGTACGCAGAGTATTTACTACCCTTTACTTTAAAGTAAAAGTAGCAATACCACATTAAATGAATAAAGTACTTGGTTTCAAGTTAGGCATTTTAAAAATTGTGCTCGAGTAGAACCGTCCAAACCATTTAAAAGCCAACATGAAGTGTTCTTCAGTTGGACTCATGCCGCTGCTTTAATAGCATGTAGCAGAGGGACTCCACACTGAGCCAATACAGGAAATTGAGCCATTCAGCACAGAGCAATAACAGTCAACTAAGAACAGATGATTGCCGAATTGTTTTCCATTCCGTGTTGTTGACTACTTCTCCTCACTTGTCACCGGTGTGCTGCTAAAATTGCACGATGGATCTGCAAGCCACACCCCGCAGGGACCTTCATAAACGGCGAGGGGAGGCGGCTAAACTCGGCCCGCGATGCATTCTTCTCCTTCTCTCCATCAAACCGACTCATTGTCCCTCGTGGGGTCGTCAGGAGCGGGATCCAGCCTCTCCCCGCTGTCTCTTTCAGGTCCTGTGGTGACACATAACTCTGCAGGTGGTATCAAATCATCTTTTAGCTGCTGGTGTTGTTGTTGAGCCTGGTTTAGCTAATGAGCTGAGACGCGGCAGCCTAATAATATCAGTCAGCACTCCACAATGGAGAGCTCATTAAAACGGAGAGAGAAATAGGCCACATGTTCTGATTAGCTCGCCGAGCTCCTGTGTGTGTTTTGGCTGTGCTCGTGGGTTTGTGTCATTGTATGCGCTCGTGTGTGGGTGTCTGTTTCTCTGCCTGAGTGTTCGCTGTGTGTGTTTCTTATCAGAGTGCATTGGGAGGTAAGATGAGTCCCCGTAGGGAACTGAAAACCACCGTCGTTTCTTCGAAGTGAGCGGATGTCGGAGGAGAGAAAGGAAGACAAGAACGTTTTCAACCCCCATCCCTCCGTCCTAGTTTCATATTGTCCTCTTTCTGCCCTTCATGGTCCCCACCACTCCTTTCCTGGCAGCCTTTTCCTATTCTTCCTTACATATTACCACACACACACACACACACACGCGCGCACACACGTGCACACACACACACACGCACACGCACGCACACGCACACGCACACACACACACACACACACACACACACACACTGACCTCTGGTGCAGTCCCAGCTGATTGCTCGTCCTTCCAGGCATTGTTTGACTTTTAACCCCGACCTTTGACCCTTTTGTGGGTTGGAGATCCAGGGCGCTTCACCAACCGTCCTCCGCCCCGACTTTCACACTGGAACAGACTTAATGTCCACTAACCCGTAAATGCCCCTACACACACACACACACACACACACACACACACACAACCACTCACTCACACGAACGGACGGACGGACAAAAGGACAGATCCCACCCATCATCTCCTCTCTCGCTTCCTTGCAAAACAAACACAGCAGCTACCGGCAGCTCTCTTCCTTCCTTCCTTCCTGCAACCCCGTCCCCTCCTCTTTCCCTCCACCTTTTATTGCTCCGGGAGCATTTGAAAACACACACAAACGCACACAAGTGCAAAGTCTCACACACACACACACACACACACACACACACACACACACCGGAGCTGCTTCACCTAAACAGAACAAACTGGATCAAACGATTTCACACCTCGTGGACGGTGGGATGAGAGCGGCTCCAGGACTGTGAATTCACCACAGTGGGAGGTTGGAGCAGCGCTGTTGCATGAATGGTTGGACAGGTACGGCTGTCTGAGGCTGCCTGTGTCCGCTTTTCAACATTCATTCAGTAGAGAAGTTAAAGAAAGGATCCCAACAAACTAACAGTATAGTGCTGAGAGAACCATGGGACAATGGAACTCAGTGTTAACTCCTGTTGAAGCCAAGGCTCACAGCTCTAGAATGGAGAATGAAGAGCAGTAACTACTTCAGCTATATAGAAACATTCACGTCACTCTCAGATGAATTGTGATCATCCTGGTCAATATTCAGATCACCATAATCACAAGTATTCATTGGTACAAAAGCATTCAGTCCTTTTCTTCTCACAAGCTGCAGCTTACAAGCTTTACAATCTAACGCCATCATTATGTCAACGTTTTCATCTCATTTATGACCAAATATCTGCAAAACTAGTTCCATCAATGTCAGCTGTAGTTTGTGTTTAGTGCTTATTAATTAGCATACGTTACCATGCTAAACGCTGCATGTTGAGATTGTCAGTGAGCATGTTAGCGTGCTCATGTTAGCGCGCTCATGTTAGCGCGCTCATGTTAGCATGCTCATGTTAGCAGAGCTGCTTTAGGCCCTTGCTTGTATATTTTTGACTTGTTTTTAGCAATAATTTTAAAAACTAAACAATAGACAAGAATAACTTTAACAGCACGATGGTGTTTTTGGGACCTTTGACCAGATAGGGATCACACATCCAGAGGAGGCCACTTCAGAAGGAGAATGGGGTCATACAGGAGGAGGAGTTTAATCGTTGCCACGGTTCAGCTTTTTGAACTTTACTTTCAGAGAGAGCTCGAGATCAGTTGTGCAATAACACGATATCTTTCCACACAGAAGGATTCACTGCCAAACGATAATTTGTAACCCGAGTTCAGCTAATATTCTGGTGGTTCAGACGTTATCTGAGAGTCTGTGAACCCACCAGACAGCCTTGGAAGCAGATGTATCATATGATAATTTCACCAATTTATATGATTTTATACAGCTGAAGCGTTTTGATCAGAGATGAGAGATCAGCCCTCAAAAAGCGTTTTGGTGATTTGAATCTAAACTCACACGCTTTGAGTCGCTCTGGCTAAATAATGCCCGGAATATGAATGTAGAATATACAATGGCTCGGCTTGTGCAACACATCAAAGAGGAGACTCCAGGTTTCCCGGTTCAAGTCCAGAGCAGAATGGCTGTGAAACCGGAGTGAGTGAATATAACGTTACAGCGCTGCCTGTTAAATTGATGACTTGTGGGATATGAAGTGAGGGACGCCATCAAGGACTTTTTTTTGGTCCTATTTCTTCTCACTTATTCACATCGTCTTGCAGAGCCACACGTGCAACAGGGCTGTAAAAAAAAGTTGCGCATTACACTGAGAAGCTTCTCCCCACAGTGACAAGAAAGATGAAGACAACAGAGCTTTTATCCAGAGTGTGAAGTTAATGGAGCAAACAGGGACACTCCATTGAAACACACACCCACACCATACTCTGAGAGTCTTTGTGCAAAGACACACGAGGACACTTAAAGCAGGTGGTGTGTGTGTGTGTCTGTGTGTGTGTGTGTGTGTGTGTTTGAAGGTTTAAAGCAATAGCAAGCACGAGTGCGCCTGCATCTAGGTGATAGCATTAACTAGCATATCTGAGAATATAGGCGTGAAAGAAATGGGTGTTGCGTCTTTCTGTTGACCTACTCACATTAAAGAGCTGTGTGTGTGTGTGTGTGTGTGTGTGCGCGTGTGGGTGTGTGTGTGTGCGTGTGGGTGTGTGTGTGTGCGTGTGGGTGTGTGTGTGTGTGTGTGTGTGTGTGTGTGTGCGTGTGGGTGTGTGTGTGTGTGTGTGTGTGCACGTGTGGGTGTGTGTGTGTGTGTGTGTGTGTGTGTGTGTCCGTGTGGGTGTGTGTGTGTGTGTGTGTGTGTGTGTGTGTGTGTGTGTGTGCACATGTGGGTGTGTGTGTGTGTGTGTGTGTGTGCGTGTGTGCGTGTGGGTGTGTGTGTGTGTGTGCACATGTGGGTGTGTGTGTGTGTGTGTGTGTGTGTGTGTGGGTGATGTGCTGGCACAGATGAAAGACTGCTTGATCAGCTGCATGCTGCAGAGAAAGAGTAGGTGACTGAGACCTTCTGAAGCCTCCAACACGACGTCATGGTCTTCATGAAGAAGTGTCTTGAACACCCCTTTAACGCTGCCACCATCAGTGTGCCAGCCACCATCACACATGATTCCCCGTATTTGAACACAACTAATGATTTGCTAACCAGCAGCGGGGCATCTTGCAATTCAACTGCATCAAGTTAATGTCATTGACTTTCCTTTCACATGGTGATTGGAATTCACCTCCCATCCTAATTACCTCAAAGTGAAGCGCAGCGGACCGCCGCATTTGACTTTAAACAACCTATTTCCACTTGATGGAAATGTCAAAACATAAAATAATGTCCTCCCATGAGAGTGTGAAGTGCAGCGTCTTTGCCTCCCTCGCTGCCACCTCCTCCCCAGAACCCTGCTCTTTCATGTCTCCCCCCTGGGAGCTTCTGCAGGCCTTCCAATCTCCATCTTCTCTCCTTTCATCCTCACTGTAGCTCTCGCTCGCTCGGCCACATCACCCCCCCCCCCCCCCCCTCGCCGTATCGCGGCACGGTTGGCCGGCCAGGCGTGGTCGGCTTATAATTCTTTGATCGGCGCTCTGATCTCTTCCATCGGTGCCAGGGGCTCCAGCTGATTACAGATGAAATGGATCTGATTTGGACTCTAACTGCGGGCCAAACACCTGCTCAGACCCGAGGAAGCGACAGAAGAGGAGGTGCAGCGGAGATGAAGCCAGAGAGGCTGACGGCCGGCTAATCGGACGGCGAGACCATCTGTGCCTTTGGTGTGTAGCGGTGAACGCACGCCTGACGGACCCAGACCCTAATCCAATCGTGTGGGGAGTGGACGTGGCATGGAGATGTTTAATTTCAACTATTGAACTTTCAGTACAAAGATTCAATTATAGTTCATCCGCAATTTGACTGATAAGAGCATTTCTGATGCAGTAACCAGGAGAGCTGTTACAGAGCCTGATATAGGGTTATATTACTGGGCAGGATAATACAACACAGAAGTTTACAACTTTGTAAAGCTTCCAGCCCGATATTGAAGCTGCAGCAATACATGTTTAACTATATGAAGCCACAAATGGCTTCATATAGTTTGAAAGAGGCCTCTAGCACTGATGCATCCACAGAAACCCATCACAGACTCTGCAGTTCCATTCAGCTTCAGCGTGTTTGAGCGTCTTTCAGGTCGTTATTTAGTCTTTTACGGCCGCAGCCTAAATGTTTTGTTTCAGTGTCAGCGCTCTCATTAACCTCGCTGCCAGCCGCAGCAGACAGCTGTTTACAATGAGGACGCTGTAAAAGCTGCCCGCTACGCTAGCTAACCAGACAAAGCAGCAGGCGGACGCTAGCTGGTGAACATCGTGGAGCTTTCAGCAGCTGAAGAGACGGAGAGATCTCTCAGGAGGTGGGGGAGACCAAAACAGAGCTGAAAGAAGAATACATATCAGGTGAACATAACGCCTAACGTTGCCTGACATCTGCTTGTTCTGTAAACAGCAACGGCCATCATCTAGTCCATCATTCTCCACCAGCTAGTATGCGCATCATTCGCGCCACTGAGAAGGTGACTGGCTGCACTCTGCAGACCCTCCAGGACCCGTGAGCCTCGAGGACCCTGAAGACCACTCCCACACCGAACTCAAGGGTTCTTAATCAGTCCCCTCTGGCAGGACGCTGTGGTCCATCAGGACCAAAACCCCACAAAAACTGATCCGCAATGTGGACCCCCACTGGCACCATGTTTATGTTACAAACCAATACACCTAAGCACATTTCCATAAGCCAGATTCAGATTTTCAATATCTGAAAGGAATCTGACTGAATCTATGAACTCCCTTTGCAGCCGTCATCATCTGCCTCAAGGAGCTGAAAACCCAATGCTGGTAATCATTGGACTTCAAGGCTGCACCCAAGAGGTCCACGCCTTTAATCCAGCCAATCACTGCAGCAGCTACGTTCACTCTGCACCGGTCTCTGGTGAACGGTGCTGATCAGTGAGAGGAGCAGATCTGTGCTGTTTGTAGAACTCTACTTCCTGAAACCTACGTCATGGTTTAATGAAACAAACACACCCTAACCAACCTCAGTGGTTAGTTGAACGTATAGGTGTCACTAGTTGTTCTCAGATATATGGGACACAGAATGTAAGCACCGTCTCCACGATCTGCCTCTACAGAGGGATAGTTCTGAGGGAGTTCTCCGCTGCATACGGTGACGCAGTGCTGCTGCTAAATGATTAGCGCCGCTGCTATATAAAGAGCTTCCCAAATGCAATATACTCCATCCCTACTGTAAGCAGCCAGAGTCAGGGAGGAGCGAGGACCACAGATGGAACACTCTAATGCTGCGTTCACAGCAAACACCACTAGTTACATACAAAGTCAATGCAAAGACGCGAATGGACGCAAGTACGCAAAATCGTACCAGGCAGCGCAATTTAGCCTCCACCGCGCTGACTGACCTCCACTGACCCACTCAGTGTGAGCTGGGCTGGACCGGAGAATCAACCGGCTTTAAACGTGACATATTTACATGTTTATAAGTGCTATGTGGTAATGGGAAGAGTGGTTCATGTGCATTTTGAGAAATCTTTGGAAAGGCAACAGATGAACATTTTAAACTTTAAAGAGTTCAATTTGAGAGAGGAATTTGGTGTGTTGTGTTGAAATAGCATCTATTCTGATATTATATTCTTTCCTCATCGCCCACCCTAAACGTCAGTAATAGATTCTCCATCGAGCTACACTAACCAGACCACTCGTAATCCTTTAACCTGATAGTGGAAACCGTGTTTTTTGTTTTGAAATAAGATTACCTCAGGTTGTGTATGTGAGAGTGGACACACTGTGATTCTCTCTGTCGCTCCCTCTCCCTGTCTTCTCTCTGGTCGACCTTGTGCTGTCAGAGCTCCGTATGTTGTGTGTGATGTGCGCACATGAGGGCAGTGAGAAATGGTGAAACCCACGGTGCACCGTGCCCTGCCTCGACCTGCCTGCATGGGGGATGCTGGGATAGCACTCGGACCTTTCATCAATACACATATATAATTGTGTGTGTGTGTGTGTGTGTGTGTGTGCGCTACTCAATGATCACCATAAGTCGATCCGTCATGCTCAAGGCGACACACAACTGCACACGCACACACTTCCATCCAGACTAACTCGTTTTTTGGTGCTTATTTGAATCCTGCTGCACAGATATATGGACTACACAGACATACAACAACATACATGTATGTGGATATGACACGCACAAACACGGTGCACACATGCAAAGCATAACAGGACTCTTTATCACGTGTCACACACTCACATATGTTGCAACCTGCTCCTCTCACACTAATGAAATCACGCCCTGTTCCCCCTCCGGCCACGTTCAGACAAACAGAGAAGCTGACAAACTTTCTCTGTTGTCTTTCAAAGCTCATTAAAAAGCATTCACTGCTGTACGATTTAGCGCCGTAATCAGCTCTGAATAATAGAAATGGTCATATTGACGCCCGCGGGCTCCCGACGTACTGTCTCATTCCGGGAAAAACAACCGCTGGGCGTGTGAATGCAAAACACTGTGACACACACACACACACACACACACACACACACACACACACACACACACACACACACACACACACACATGCCCACGCACACACGATCTCCATCGCGCTCTGGTTTCACTCTCCGCCTGCCAGTCTCTGAAACGAGTGTATTCTGGCCCGGGGAGACCGCCTACTACGCTCCTAAGGTGTCTAATTGTCCGACTCGTTCTCTCTCCCTCCCACTCGCTCTGTCCTCCCCCCCTCCCCTCAGGTCACTTCTTTGTGCTTCTCTTCCTAGAAGAATTCAGGAGTTCACACTGAGCCCAGAGCCCTGGATCCCAGTGAGGTGCCATGGGGCAGAAAGGTTACACCTAGCTGGACTCCTATAGAAACAACCCACACACCTCAGTAGCAGGTCGGCAGGGAGGGAGGGTTACCCCGACAAAGAGATGAATAGAATGACAGCCGACGGAGAGAACTGAAAGGAGGAGAGGCCACAGACCTGTGAGAGGGACTTTGTTGGCTGAGGCTTGGTAATTGTAAAGTTTCTTATTTCGGCACATGAAACAGCTTTTTGATATACTTATCTCCTTTTACAGCGTTCCAAAGAACAGTGAAGTAGTTGGAAGTTGTTTTACAGTCACATGTTTTACAGTCACATGTTTTACAGTCACATGTTTTATACACCGTCCAAACATACAGTCTATGACCCACAACCTGTGGTCCACGTTAACGCTCATTCTGCAGGCATCAACACCGAGCACCGCTGCACCGCTACCTGCTACCTGCACATTTAACTTCTCCGGCCCCCCAAGCCGCCTGCTCTATTAGCATTTAGATGTATCTGAGGGTCATCACAGGTTGTGTATCTCGGGCTCTGCTGTGAGATCCGTGAGCTCAGAGTCACATGGACCACATCCCCAAACCAACACGTGTGTTAATGAATGATTAATAAAGCAAACGGACAAATCAAGTTAGTTGCTTAAAAGCTGGGAACAAAGTCGACGTCACGATGGACAAACCGCACAGCGACTGCAGAGGGAGCCTCTTCGTCTTCTTGTTTCCTGCAGGTTATCCGGTCAGTTACCTCTCACTCTCTGCAGCTCATGTAGCCACAGTGAGCTGCAGAGCCGCCGCACCACAGCACCACCGGCTCCTACGCTTTTACTGCCGGCTCACGTCGGATCCTACGCACCGGAGCTTTACGGTTACCTTAATGAACAGCCATCATGAAGCACTAAGGGCTCACAGCACCACCGCTCAGACAATTCAACGTTCAAAAGACAAGTGACTTGATGAAACTAGGACCGTCCAGCGAGCAGATGTGAGCAGCAGCACACGGGTTGATAGTGAACGTGTGCATCAGCGATGCTGCAGCACACCTGCCATAGTCATCAACTGGACACGGCACGGACAACAACGTGCTCACGAGCCTCGTGCACAGCTGTGTCGTGTTCACCAGCGCTGGTTGACATGAACACCAACAGGAGGCGGGAGCAGCTGAGCGAGCAGCCACAGTGTTCTGCAGCTGCAGAGCATTAACCTTTAGCCTTTTGGAGGCATTTGGTGACTAGTCGGTACAAATACGGAGGTGACCACCCCGTCTCCCACGGCGATCGTGCGCTTGCACTTTTATCCTTTCGCTTTGCTGTTTTACTTTTCATTCATAAGCCATTCAAATCCCCAGAAGGCAAGCAAAAAGCTGTAAAAGCAAATAGCGAGAGACACTTTTCCCTGACTCGACAACTACTAATAAAGAAAGTGCCCTTGAGCAAAGCACTTAACAGAGCTAGGTTCAATGTGCTCAGCGGCTGAGAGAGGACTGGACACAATGAGCGGGTTGTGCTTCTGGTGCTGGGCAGTTCCCAGTGGCCAGAATTAGCAGACTGTGGTTGTGCTGGGCAGCAGCTCCCAGGAATGAATGTGCATTTACTGTAAAAAACAAAAAAATGCAAAGCAGGACATTACTAAAGAAGCGTGTGCATGCTCAGCAGAAGGAAACCCTTCGTTGGATGAATAAATGTATGAAAAAGAAAGAAAATCTGCCAACGACAGCTATAGAGTTAAGGAAATCAACACTCATCAGCTAAAAGTGCACCTGGAAGACCTGCAGTACAGCAGAGCGTAGAGCGATCTGTGATGAGGAGGAGGGAGGCGCAGTGAAAGAAGAGAGCGGTGGGCCTCAGCGCCCTAACACAGGGTCTATTAGAGCCTGATTGGGACCATTAGAAGGGAAAGACGATACGCAAAACTGCAAACAGCGCTCCTCTGGCCCGGCTCTACATTAAGCAGCGCCCGCTCTCTGCTTCGTTCAACACTGGGGCTGATCGATAAGCAATGAGGAGGAAGGAGAGGAGGAGGGCGTATGGGAGGTGGCGAGGCGAGCAGGAGAGAGAGAAAAAAAGAAAAAGTCCAGGTTTACGGGAAGATAAGCTGCGATCGATAGAGAGACGAGGAGAGAGAGAGAGAGAGAGAGAGAGAGAGAGAGAGAGAGGACGGAGGAATGCGAGACGCTCGTCCTCCTCATCAAACCCGACGGAGGGGAACCCGTGTGTGCCGGGACACTCGGCGATGTCAACACACTCACGCGTGGCAGCAGAGGCCTCTCGCCTGTTTACTGCAACAACGTTAATACACAGTGAATCTCACAGGACAGCCGCTCCTCAAATAACGGCTGATGAGATTAACCAGCCTTCAGCAGAACGTCCGTCAGCACAGCTGTCACTGTGCTGCTCTGACTTCATTCATTCTGCTTCATTTTTACACATGTGCTCATTCTCACGTCTCATTCATTGAGTCATTCTAATCCCTTTGGAGTTAAGCCACTACCTGCACATCATGCCTCACATTCAAAGTCACTGGAATACGTTTACTGTGAAACAGTTGAGCATCTCAGAGTAACAAGGAACACAAAAACAACACAAAGCTCTCCAACCTGCATTTGTAGAATATGTGTAGGAATAGTTCCAACACACCTAAAATGTATGAATTATGATGGTAGAGAACAATCATTGAACCATAGACTCAAACAGACACGGTGGTTGAAACTCACACTAAAACATGATACAATATACAAAAACAAGATTACGTCTTGTATTACATGTCTGTACATTTATCTGAGGATACCTGACGCCTGTCACCCAGCCTTGATGTAAATAACCTCCACCTTCCTCTTCCTCCTCCTATCGTTTTCTCCATCTCCGTAATGTCCCCCTTTATTTTTCCGTTCTCCCCCTCCTCTCCTCCCGAAGCTCTCGGTGACCATGATAGCACCCTGTCAGGAAAAGCTATTTATGATCGTCAACCAATATCCTCAGAGAGATGAACGCGCAGTGAGAGAGAGAGAGAGAGAGAGAGAGAGAGAGAGAGAGAGAGAGAGAGAGAGAGTGAGAGAAGGAGAGAGGGAGAGAGAGAGAGATAGAGGGAGAGAGAGAGAGAGAGAGAGAGAGAGAGAGAGAGAGAGAGAGAGAGAGAGGGAGTGAGAGAAGGAGAGAGGGAGAGATAGAGAGGGAGAGACACACAGAGAGAGATAGAGAGAGAGAGAGAGAGAGACACACAGAGTGAGATAGAGAGAGAGAGAGAGAGAGAGTGAGAGATAGGGAAAGAGAGACAGAGAGAGAGAGATAGAGAGATAGAGAGGGAGAGAGAGAGAGAGGGAGAGAGAGAGAGACACACAGAAAGAGATAGAGAGAGAGAAACAGAGAGAGAGAGAGAGGGAGAGGAGAGAGCGAAAGGGAGAGAGAGAAAGGGAGAGACAGAGAGAGACAGAGAGACAGAGACACCACCAGAATTATTAGAGAGAACGGGGGATATTGTGACAGTGTGTGAGAGACACACACACACACACACACACACACACACACACACACACACACACACACACACACACACACACAACTTGCAGAAAATATATGGATTGAGGAACAGAACAATGTTGCCTGAGGCTGTTTTTTTTCACGCCTCTGTGTTTGCAGTGTGTGTGTGTGTGTGTGCGTGCGGATCGGGCCGTTGTTGTCGTCATGGTGTTTGTGTGCGCTTCACTGCGTCCCTCTCTGTGCTCTGTGTGCAAGTTGGGATACAAATAATTCCTTAAGTCTGGTACCACTGGCTCCTGGATCAGACGTACTGATCGACACACACACAGAAAAAACATCTATTTTGATGCATTCACACTAAAACTATAGACTTTCATGCAAATGATGATTAAGTGCAAGAAACACAAATCATCAAATGTATTTTCAGTAAACCGTGACTTTAAATTCTGTGCATGGTCATATTCACTTTGCTGGTGGCAGCGCTGCAATCCATGGATTTCTCTTCTCTTTCCTTTCTTCCTTGTTTTCCACTTTTACCCTTCGGCAAAATATGGCCGCCTCACCTTCACTCACACACACAAGAGGAAAGGGTGCGAGCGTCCCCCACACACACACACACACACACACACACACACACACGTTTTCAAACCCATAACCGTCAGCATGTTTCTTAAGGAAAATGCCCTCAAATCTGAAATCCAAAACCCCACATTAGCCCACAATATCCCACTCAAACTCTACGTTTTGTTTGCTTCCTCATTGTCTCCCGGCTCAAAGACGCTCTGCTTTCTCTTTGTCTCCAGTCTAATTTCTTTCGAGGAGAACCTGAAAATGTCTGTAATTTCCTCATCCTGTTTTGAAAACGACCGCCCCCGCCCCCCCGTCTTCCCTCTGTTCTCATCCTTCGTTCACACCACCAGCACTGCTTTCTGCGGAGGAAGGTTTCAGGGGATGCTGCTGTTTTCTGTTCTCCACCCTTTCTCCTGTTTCTACGTCCTTACTTGTGTTTCTTCTCCTCCCTCGCGCGTCTGTGTGCTTTCTTCTTGATCTCCCTTTCAGTTCTTCGCTTCTTTGTGAGTGTTGAATGGAGACACTTGACTCAGATGAAGCTCACATTGGACTAGAGGAGAAGAGGAGAAGAACAAGAGAAGGTTAATGAGTGACGGGGGTGGATGTTTGTCCATGTGAGATTGGCTGCTTTAATCATTTGAGCGTTTCTCTCAGAGAGGACCTGGCAGCCCGTCTGTGCACACTCATAAGTGCACAGAAACAGCTGTTCTGCTCAGATGTGCAGACAGTTGGTGAAGCTGGCGAGCTAGTGAGCTAGCCACCAACACGCTAGCCCGACAGGGACATGGCAGCAATAGAGAACCAAAGAACAATAGAGAACCAAGGTAATAAAGGGGTGTTTTTCTATGGCAGCTGTAGTTTTAGGCAAACAATCTAAATGCTGTTTAGCTTTATTAAAGGGTTTCACATTTCGATTAAAAGTGCTGTGGCAGATGCCAATGTGTTCAGCTACAATAGACTCACGCCTTCACACAGATCAATACAAAATGCAAATTGAGCCACAGCAGCTAGTGGAACAAATGCGTCTCTTGAGTGAGCAGTTTGGTAAAAAAGCAAATGTCTGGCACACTATTGGCTTCTTCCAAACGTTCAATAGTCTGAGCTGAGGCCAGCTAAGAGGAACAAAAGGAGAGCCGACGTTCAAACTTGTATTTAGAACATGTGGAACCATCGGCTGTCTGACAATCATCCCTCATTTGTGGAGCAGATTGAACAACGGGAGGTTATATAAAGCGTTTCGCTCTCTCCGTTCCTTCAAAGATAAGCTGCTGTTGGTCAGTGACATGAACCCACGAGCCGGAGTTCACCAAAGTTGAATTTGATGCGGAAAATTATAATTTTCTGTTTTAATTGCTGTTTTGGGTCCTAATCCGGACATCAAACACACACTCTGACACACAAAGCCACACACACACACCTGGACCCTGACGGCTGCTCACATCCATTAGATCTCACTGCAGATCACATGACTAACTGCCGAGTCTCAGCCGGTGTGTGTGTCTGTGTGTGTGTGTGTGTGTGTGTAGAGGCTAAGATTCATGTCAACATCAATGGCTCACTAATCATGAGAGGCCGTTACCGTCGGTAACGTACGGCCAGCTAGTGTTACACAGAGGACGCCAACAAAAGAAGCTCCGACACATCATAGTTCATTCACTGCTGTCAATAAAGCAGACAGTGGAAACCCCGCTGCACCGCGTGAACGCCGCTCTGCACCGCATCGACCGGAACAGCTGTGACGTCCATCACACTATTGATGCACCGCCAGAAACCCCTTAAACCCTGACATAACTCAAATAAATCAGAAAGCTGTGAAAAGAGTCTCGACTTCAGACTTTTTCTGTGAATTACGTGAAAACCAAAATAAAAACAGTGTCTCTCCAAAACTAAAACAGCTGTTTTAATCCTTGTAACAACACAGTAGCTTCTCAAACGGCCTCTTTATCCAAAGAATCCCAGAAGAAATGTGTTAATCCTTCATCACAGTATGAAGCCTTCCATTGACTTGCTTTTCTAAAGAAAGAGAGACACCAAGGAGGAGATGAATCCTCTTTTGATGGTTGCAAGAACATAAAAAAGCAGGTTACGTAAAAATCTATTTGATGGCAGGTCCTTCAAAATCGAGTTAGTTTAATTAAATGCGCTTGAAAGTGAATTTAGACTAAATGAGAAACATCACGGCTATGAGTCACTCACCATATGAGTGTGTGTGTGTGTGTGTGTGTATGTATGTGTGTGTGTGTGTGTTAACTGCTTCTGGTGGAGCGTTTAACCCTTCAGTGAGAGTCTCCACCTGGGACTGAACCGGCGGCTGCTGAAGCTGAACAGCAGCAAAAGAACTTTAAAGGTTGCTGGAAAAAAAAAAAAGTCTCTCCGAAATGAAATATATAGCAGCTAGTGAGGCCACTGGCTGTGCTACCTATAGGACTGCATGAACCCCCCCCACACACACACACACACACACACACACACACACGACCATGTGACAGCACAGCAGCACACTGGCCCTCTCTGGTAGATTTTTCCTAAATAAGTAAGTCTTCCAGACCTCAGCTTTCCATTGGCTTCATCCAGGGAAACACAGCAGCCAAACGCCTGCAAGGCTCCACACACACACACACACACACACACACACACACACACACACACACACACACACACACACACACACACACACACGCAAGCATGTCGTCTATACACACATATTCTTCCAAAACACAAACACACACACACACAGGGCTGAAAAGGAGAAGGAGGGGCGAAGTGGAGGGGGAGTAGAGGGGTCTGGTTAAAAAGCTGGATTTCAAGAACACCTGCACACACACAACACACACACACACACACACACACACACACACGCACACGCACACACACAGCTGCTGGCTGCCTGTGTGTTTGACAGGCAGCACAGTGAGGAGCTGTGTGGAAGCCAGCCAGCCGCTTATGAATCAGCAATGACTAACAGTTTAAACCTGTACTTTCTGAGCTAATCGCCTGCATGCTTATTGTAAATGCATGCGTTGTGTGTGTGTGTGTGTGTGTGCGTGCGTGGGCGGATGTGTCGTGTACCCACGCCGTGTGTGAACATGGCAGAGTGTGTTGCTGTGTAGGAGCCTTCTTCTTCTTCTTCTTCTTCTTCTTCATCAGGCCCAGTTGTGACAGGCCGGGCCTATAATTGCTTTGCAGCAGGTTTGACACTGTGTGAGCTGACAGCGCTCTGATGAGCAGAGTGACGACGTTCCTGCAAACTGCCTCGACCAGAGCGCAACGCTGCGCTGCGTTTGGTCGGCGCACAAGACAACGCAATGGGATGCTAATGGCATGCAAAGGCCCGAGCTTTGAGCGTGTGCCAAGGTGTGTGGGTTTGCCTGGCAAGCGCATGTGTGTGTGTGTGTGTGTGTGTGTGTGTGTGTGTGTGCCAGTAATGGCAGCTCTAATCAGCGACAGGATTGGAAGAGGCATGTGGCAATAAAGCCCAACAAAATGCCT